>NW_003852431.1:13223885-13236634 GCF_000181295.1 Otolemur garnettii
TGGCTGGTGCCTTAGCCACTTGAGCCACAGGTGCTGAGCCCAAATGATCCTCTTGCCTCAGCCTCCCCATTATCTGGAACTACAGGTGCTCCCCACAACACCTGTCTAGTTTTTCTATTTTTAGTAGAAATGGGGTCTTGCTCTTGTCAGGCTCAAACCATCCACCTGCCGTGGCCTCTCAGAGTGTCAGGATTACAGGTGTGAGCCACTCACTGTATCTGGCCTGTAATGTGATTTTATTTTTTTTATTAATTATTATTATTATTTTTTGTTTGGGACTCATTGAGGGGACAAAGAATTAGGTTACACTGTTAGATAAAGTCCCTCTTATAACTGTGTCCCATCCCCACAAGGTGTGTCATATACCATGACCCAACAACACCCCTCCTCTGCTCTCCCCACTTGCTTATTCCCTTACCCTCCCCCTTATATTACCTCATCTACTGCCTTCATATTAGAATATAGTACATTGGATTCTTGCTTCTCCATTCTTATGATGCTTTACTAAGAAAAATGTGTTCACCTACATCCAGGTTAATACAAAAGATATAAAGTCTCCATTTTTTTAGGGATGAATAGTATTCCACGGTATACATATACTATAGCTTATAAATCCATTCCTGGGTTGGTGGGCATTTAAGCTCTTTCCACAATTTGGCGATTGTAAATTGAAGTGCGATAAACAGTCTAGTGCAAATATCCTATGATAAAAGGATTTTTCTCTTTTGGGTAGATGCCTAGTAATGGGATTGCAGGATCAAATGGGAGGTCTAATTTGTGTTCTTTGAAGATTCTCCATACTTCCTTCCAAAAAGGTTGTATTAATTTGCAGTTCCATCAGCAATATAAAAGTATTCCCTTCTCAACACCATGACACCAGCATCAGCAGCTCTCAGACTCTGTGACGTAGGCCATTCTCACTGAGGTTAGGTAATATCTCAGGGTAGTTTTGATTTGCATTTCTCTGATGATTAGGGATGATGAGCATTTTTTCATGTTTGTTAGCCATTCATCTGTCTTCTTTAGAGAAGGTTCTATTCATCTCTCTTGCCCAGTGATATACGGGATTGTTGGGTCTTTTTTTGTTGATTAAGTTGAGTTCTGTATAGATCCTAGTTAACAAGCTTTTGTCTGATTCATAATACACAACTATCTTTTCTCATTCTGAAGGTTGTCTGTTTGCTTTGGTTGTTGTTTCCTCAGCTGTACAGAAGCTTTTCAGTTTAATTAAGTCACACTTGTCTATTTTTGTTGTTGGAATTACCATGGAAGTTTTCTTCATAAAATCTTTCTGCAGGCCAGTATCTTCAAGTGTTTTCCCCACATTTTCTTTGAGGACTTTTAATGTTTCATGCCTCAGATTTAAATCTTTTATCCATCTTCTATCAATTTTTGTTAAGTGGTGAGAGGTGCAGGTCCAGTTTCACCATTTATTGTATAGGGACTCTTTTCTCTAGTGTTATGTTCTCATTTGGTTTACCAAAGATTGGGTGGCTGTAAGATGTTAGCTTCATCTCAAGGTTTTCTATTCGGTTCCAAATGTCAATGCCTCTATTTTTGTGCCAATACCATGCTGTTTTGATCACTATGGCCTTGTAGTATAGCAGAAAGTCTGGTAGGATGATACTCCTGGCTTTGTTTTTATTAAGAATTGCCAGCTCGGTGCCTGTGGCTCAAGTGGCTAAGGTGCCAGCCACATACACCACACACACACAAAAAAAATTCCCTAGGCTATATGGGGTTTCTTCTGTCCCATACAAAATAAAGATTTATTTTTTCCAAGTCTTTTTTTTTGGGGGGGGGAGACAGAGCCTCAAGTTGTCCCCCTGGGTAGAGTGCCGTGGCATCACAACTCACGGCAACCTCCAACTCCTGGGCTCAAGTGTCTCCTGCCTCCGCCTCCCAAGTAGCTGGGACCACAGGCGCCCACCACAATGCCTGGTTATTATTATTTTTTTTGGTTGCAGCTATCATTGTTGTTTGGCAGGCCTGGGCTGGATTTGAACCTGCCACCTTAGGGTATGTGGCTGGCGCCTTAGCCACTTGAGCCACAGGCACTGAGCCTCCAAGTCTTGAAAGTATGATGATAGTACTTTTAAGGGATGGCATTGAATTTGTAGATTGTTTTGGGATGTATAGACATTTTCACAATGTTGACTCTTCCCAGACATGAGCATGGCATGTTCTTCCATTTGTTAATATCTTCTGCTATTTCTTTTTCTTTCTTTTTGAGACAGAGTATCAAGCTGTCACCCTAGGCAGAGTGCTGTGGTGTCACAGCTCACAGCAACCTCAAACTCTCAGGCTTGAGATTCTCTTGCCTTAGCCTCCCAAGTAGCAGCCACAATGCCTGGCTATTTTTTGATTGTAATTGTGATTGTCATTTGGCAAGCTCAGGCTGGATTTGAACCCACCAGCTCCAGTACAGGTGGCTGATGCCCTAGCTGCTTGAGCTACAGGTGCTGAGCCACTTCTGCTATTTTTTTCCTTAGGTCTTTGTAATTTTTTTTGTAGAGGTCCTTGACCTCTTTTGTTATGTATATTCGTAGGTATTTCATTATTTTGAAGCTTCTGTGAAGGGAACTGTGTCCTTAATTAGTTTCTCATCTTGGCTGTTACTAGCATATTAAAGGTTACTAATTTGTGGCCATTGATTTTATATCCTGAGACATAGCTGTACTTTTTGATCACTTCCGCGAGTCTTGTGGTCGAATGTTTGGGGTTTTGTAAGCATAAGATCATATCATCTGCAAAGAGCAAGTATTTGATCTCTTTTGCGCCTATTTGGATGCCCTTTATTACCTTCTCTTGTCTGATTTGTGTTGGCTAGATTTCCAGCACTATGTTGAACAGTAATGGTGATAGAGGAAAACCTTGTTTGCTTCAAGTTCTAAGTGAAAAAGCTTTCAGTTTTACTCCAGTCAGTATAAAATTAGCTGTGGGTTTGCCATAGATGGCTGATTCAGAAATGTGGCACTATGCCTAAATTCTTAAGTGTTCTAATTAGAAAAGGATGCTGAATTTTATTGAATGTTTTTTCTGCATTTATTAAGAGGATCGTAGGTTCTTTGTTTTTGCGTCTGCTGACATGGTAAATTATATTTATGAACTTGTATATGTTAAACCAGCTCTGGGATGAAACCTACTCGATCATGATGAATGACTTTTTTAATGTGTAGCTATAATTTATTGGCTAGGATTTTATTGAGAATTTTTGCATCTATATTCATTAGTGAAATTGGTCTGAGTATCTCCTTTTTAGCTGGATCTTTTCCTGGTATTGATATTAGGATGATGTTTGCTTCCTAAAACGTGTTGGGGAAGATTCCTTTCTTATCAATTTTTTGGATTAATTTCTGCAGTATGGGTATAAGCTCTTCTTTGAAGGTTTGGTAAAATTCTTATGTGAAGCCATCTGGACCAAGGCTTTTTTGTTGTTGTTGAGAGATCTTTTTATTGTTTCTTCAATCTCAGTGCTTGAAATTGGTCTGTTCAAGAGATCTATTTCTTCTTAAGTCTAGGGAGAGGATGCGATTGATCCATTTCCTCCACAATGTCAAATTTCTTGGCATAGAGTTTCTTGTAGTACTCAGAGATGATCTCTTCTATCTCTGTGGCATCTGTTGTTATTTCCTCTTTATTGTTTCTGCTGGAGGTTATTAGAGATTTTTACTTTTCTGTTTCTAGTTAATCTGGTTTATCAATTTTATTTATTTTTTTAAAAAACCATCATTTTGTTTTAATTTTCTGAATGATTCTTTTGTTTACAATTTCATTAATCTCTGATTTAATTTTGGTTATATCTTTTCTTTTACTGGGTTTGGGATTAGACTGTTCTTCTTTTTCCAATTCTGTAAGATGGCTCATGAGTTTGCTGATGCACTCTCTTTCTGTTTTTTGAAGGCAGGCATCTAATATGATAAATTTCCCTCTTAAGACTACTTTTGCTGTATCCAACAGGTTTTGGTAACTTGTGTCTTCATTTGTTGTTATACTTGAGGAAGTTAATAATTTCCTCTTTCATCTCTTCCTGAACCCAAGTATCATTCGGCATAAAGTTGTTTAATTTCCAAGTTTTTGTGTGGGGATGAACTTTTTTGTTGTAGTTCCACCTTTATTTCCTTGCGGTCTAAGAAGATACAAGGTATAAATTCTATTCTTTTAATATTGCTGAAGTTTTATTTGTATCCTAGAATGTGGTCACCTTTGAAGTACCATGGGCTGATAAGAAAAATGTATATTCCTTTACTTTGAGATGGTGTGTTCTCTATGTGTCTGTTAATCTATTTGTTCTAGGGTCACATTTAAATCCTTTGTATCTTTTTCAGTTTCTGTTTAGAGGATCTGTCCAGTTCTGTCAGAGGGGTGTTATAGTCTCCAACTATTATGGTGTTATGGGATATCACATTGCTCAGATCCATCAAGGTTTGTTATGGGATATCATATTGCTCAGATCCATCAAGGTTTGTTTTATATATCTGAAGAGCATTTTAGTTGGGTGCATAAATATTTAAAATTGAAATGTCTTCTTGTACTGTTTCTTTGACCAGTATAAAGTGTCCACTGTAGTTGCTTTAACTCCTCTTGTATCTGAAAATAAGATTGCAACCCCTCCTTTCTTCTGATTTCCATTTGTTTGAAATACTGTTTTCTATCCCTTAACCCTTAGTCTTGACTTGTACTTCAAGGGTAGGTGTGTCTCCTGGAGATAGCATATGGATGGCTCATGCTTTTTTTATCCAATTAGCCATCCTGCGCCTCTTTAGTGAATGCAGTCCATTGACATTTATTGAGAGAATTGATAAGTGTGGTGGAGTTCTACATAGCTTATTTTGTGAAAGCCCATTGTGTAGTTCTTTTTACCCTTTGTGCTTTTGGGTGTTTACTTTGCTGGTCATCCACTGTGGTGGTCAGTGTTGAGAATAAGTCTAAGTATTTCCTATAGAGCTGGTCTTGTGGTGAATTTTCTCAGTGCTTGTATATCTGCAAAAGATTTGATATCTCCATCAAATTTAAGCTTAGTTTAGCAAGATACATAATTCTGGGCTGAAAATTGTTTTGTTTACAAATGTTGAAGGTGGATGACCATGCTCTTCTGGCTTGGAAGATTTTAGTGGAAAAGTCTGTTGTCATCCTAGTGGCTCTCCCTCTGTAGGTCAGTTGGTACTTACTTCTGGTTGCTTGCAGAATTTTTTCTTTCATCTTGACTTTGGACAGGTTCATTACAATGTGTCTTGGAGAGGTCCTGTTTAAGTTGAGATGACTCTGGTTCAATATCCATCTGAAAGGAGTATGTCAGGGTCTTTAGCAAAACTTGGGAAGTTTTCATTTACCATAGTGTTCAGTAGGGCTTACATTCCTTTGGCACAATCTTCTTCCCTTTAAGAAATCCCTATTATTTGTATGTTTGCATGCTTCATTGAGGCTCGTATTTCTCTAAGTGCCTGTTCTACTTTCTCTTCTTTTCTGCCTTTTTAACTATCTGTATTAATTTGAAAACTTTATCCTCTAGATTGGAAGTTTTTTCTTCTCCATGGTCAAACCTATTTTTGACACTTTCTACTACATCTTTACATTCCCTGATTATCTCCTTCATTTCCTTTAGCTCTGCCATGTCTTTTCTACATTGTACATATCTCTCATCCAACTTTTGGTTCTGTCTTTCCATTTTCCCGTCTATTTCTTTTAATGTCATTATCATCCATATTTTAAATTTCCTTTCTGTAAGTCCATTAATTCCTCCCAGGTGGAGTCTTCTGCAGTACCTGCTTCATGGTCCCTTGGGGGAGTTTTTCTGTTTTGGTTTTTCATGTTGCCTAAATTTTTCTGTTGGTTCCTCCTCATGTGTTCTTTCTTCTTATTCACCTCCTTGTCATCCTTTTTTCTTCTCACTGCCTCCTTTGTTTCAAACAGAAGTCCTTGCTGTTGGTGACAGTAAGTTGCAATATGTCACCTGCACACCAGATGGTGCTGTGGTATATTGTTAGAAAACAAAGCACAGCCAGCAACCTTTATAGTCCTTATTCCAATGTTAGGTGCCTTCTGTGATTGCCTGATTGTTTCCTCAGTATTCAGACCCTGCACGGTTGAGATCTTAAAGCTCAAAAGAATCTATCAAGGGCAGGTCTATGGCCCCTGATTTCAGTTCCTGTCAAGTGTGGGAGTCCCTCAGCCCATCCCAAGAGTAGAGTTCTCATCCTGGCCTGGCAGGCAGAATCAAGATGAACGTGCTTTAGGTCCCTTCTAAGATCTTCCCATGACCTTCCTACATGGCAGCCTCACTGCCACTGAAACCTTCTCAGTATGGCTGCCTCACCAGTCATCAAACCTACAGCAAATTTGCTCCAACCGGCATTCAAATCTGGTTGCTATATACTAGTCGAGGCTGCCTAGTCTTCTAAGCTTTCCAATTAATATGCAGCTTCCCCCAACAAGTGAAAACTCTAGAAAGGCTTTCTCCTGGCCCAGACCTCTGTGGGGGGCTAGCCCATCCCAGTTGGTCACAATCATTTGCTTAATTCATCAAATTTCCACCACTTCAGATCATATGCTCACCACTTCCTCGCTGTACTCCTTGAGCTATGACCTTGCCTAAGGTTCCCTGCCTGGTATGTCTGGGTTCTTTCTTTTTACCCAGTTGTTCTAGGAGAGTTCAGCTAAACAATCCTTCTGATCTGCCAACTTGCTCCATCCCCCCCAATAATGTGATTTTTTTTTTTTTTTTTTGAGAAAGAATCTCACTATGTTACCCTCAGTAGAGTGCCATAGCAACGCAGCTCACAGCAACCTCAAACTCTTGGGCTTAAGCAATTCTCTTGACTCTGTATCCCAGATAGCTGGAACTACAGGTACTCACCAAAATGCCTGGCTATTATTTTTTGTTGTTGTTGCAGTTGTCATTACTGTTTAGCAGGCCCGGGCCAGATTCGAACCCACTAGCCTCGATGCATGTGGCTGGCACCATAATCACTGTGCTATGGATGCTGAGCCCATTATGTGATTTTTAAATACAGTAAAACCAGTGTAAGTTGACCACTCAAGGGACAGTAACAAACTGGGCAAAATATGGAGGTGGTCAACATAAGTAACTATGCCTACTGACTGAGATATACTTGTGATACATGTGTGGTCTATGAAAATTAGGTCAAATTAAGGAGGTGGTCATTGTAGGGAGGTGGTCAATTATGGAGGCTCTACTGTATTTATACATAGCTATACTAAACAAGCATTTTGAAGCCAGATTTCTTGAGTTCAAAGTCCATACTTCCCTTTGCTACCTGTGTACCTCAGATTTATCCAATGAGAATAATAATATTGGCAATCTCATTAGGTCCTTAGGAGAATGAAATGAATTATTATGGATAAAATGCTTAAAACAAAATAAGTGCATAATAAGCACTATGTGTTTGTTCAATAAAATCAAATATTCAAGTTGGTTAAAGCCTTTTTTAAACTAAAAAAAAAACAAAAAACCTGCCATAGGCAAAATGACAGATGACTTGAGATGTTTTCTCTGGCCATATAGTTCCAATTTTTAGTTTGCCCAAGATAACTGTTCATGTTCTGTACATTTTCCTATAAATCATGAGATTTAACCTATTTACATCTAATTATTTAACCTAATAGTTATATTTTTCTAACTATTTAAAATATAGAAATTTGGAAAGCACAGTTCGATTTTTTTCCAGTCCATGGAATATAACAAATTGTGCCTACCAAAAAATAGAACTACACGTATTCCAATGGTCATCATAAATAGGATAAAATTAACAAACGCATATTACACTTAATATTTTTAGTATTTTTTATATTATTATCAGCACATAGAGAAATATTTTGTAAAATTATATAATGAATATTGTGTAAATAAAGGTACACTTAGCTACAATTTCCCATTTTCTTATATATGTCTGTATGGCAACCTTTAGAATACCCGATATATACTCAGCTAAAAAGAAGCATGGGAAAGAGAATTGCAGATTTCCAGGAAATGGTGATTTACCTATTCAGACTTGTGAATAATCTTGGAGAAGGAGATACAATATTAATTGATACTGCTAAAAAGCTGGCATAAATGCTCTAGATAAAGGGTCAGCAAACAATTTCTATAAAGGGGAAAGAATAAACATTTTAGGCTTTGTGAGCCATAAAGTCGCTGTTGTGATAATTCAAGTATAAAAGTAGTATTAGTAGCATAAAAATAGCTACTGAATGTTAACCAGTTTGATGAAAATATTTCAAATTGTATACAAAACCAGCACATTGTACCCCATGACTGCATTAATGTACACAGCTATGATTTAATAAAATAAAAAAAAACTATTAAAAAAAGTAGCCACTGATAATATGTAAACGTATGACTGTGTGCCAATAAAATTTTATTTATATACATAAGTATTTGTGATTTAAAACTCAGATGGAACCAGGGACCTTCAGATCCTAGTCTAACACAATCTCCCAACTAGGCCATTTTAGTTGCCAACATTTCCATTTCATATACTTTTCATGTGTCATTGAAATATTTTTCATTTATTCCCTGATAATTGAAAAATTTCAAAACCATCCTTAGCATGCTGGCTGTACAGATAGATGACAGGTTTGATTTAGCCTGTAGTCCATAATTTGTCAGCCTCTGATGTGAATTAGCTATGGGAAATTAGTGACAGCATACTGATGAAGTCTATAACGTGACTCTTACTATTGCTTAGAATAATTTTATTCAAATTTACTAAATTATTGTAGTCTCTACAGGTTCATTCTAAAAATTGCCCTCTTTTATTAAGATTCTCATGTCATTTGAGCCCTCTTCATTCTCGTTTGATGAATTTCTTTTCACTAGTTATCAGGATCCATTTGAGGTTTTTCTTCCAACTCCCTCCTCTCCACCTTAAAAATCTCTTCACATTCACATTTCCCTTTTCTAATGTTCCTCTTTCTTTTAAAGGAAAGGTCATAGTTCTCCATTTGATCTCTTGATACCAAAACACCTTCACTTCCTCAAGTATTTTCATTTCATGAAAAGCTAATAATCTTTCTCCCTTTCTCATTTGTTTACAGTTGCTGCCTCTGTATTTTTACAATTTCACTCTTATGAGGTAGTTTCCACTCCCATGTGTCATCTAAAAATAGAGATCTTAAACTTTCAATGATTTCTTGGCTGACCCTTCCATAAAAACATAGAAATATATTTGAATACAGGCTTGACCACCCACTGGCTATATGTCTTTTTCTTTTTTTGGTAGAGACAGGATCTCCCTCTGTTTCCCAGGCTGAAGTGCAGTGAGGTAATCACAGCTCACTGCCACTTTGAATTCCTGGGCTCCTGCCTTGGTTAGGAACTGCAAGCATGTGCCACCATGCACAGCTTAGTTTTTTCATTTTGTAGAGAAAGGGTCTCACTATGTTGCCCAGGCTGGTCTCAGACTTGGGGCCTCAAGTGAATCCTCCTGCTCAGCCTTCTAAAGTGCTGGGAATATAAATGTGAGCCACTGTTCCTAGGCCTGGCTGCTTTCACTTACTAATATGCATTTAAGGTTTGTTCTTATCTTTTCATTGCTTAAGAGCTCTTACATTCTTAGTGCTGAATAATATTCTGTTGTATGGATATACCACAGATTATTTGCCCTAAATGTAAAATACAAAACTATAGAACTTCTTAAAGATAATATCTAGACAATCTAAATGACCTTGGGTTTTGCCTTGACTTTTTGAGATAAAATGACAAAAGCATTGCCCATGAAAGACAAAACTGATAAGCTGGAATTCCTTCAAGTTAACAGTTCCGCTTTGTGAGAGATACCATCAACAGAATAGAAAGATGAACAATAGACTTGGAGAAAATACTTGCAAAGGACATACCTGATGAGGGACTGTTATTCAAAGTCTACAAAAAAACTTTTTTTTTAATTAAATGATAGCTGTGTACATTAATGCAATCATGGGGTACAGTGTGGTGTTTTCATATACAATTTGAAATATTTTCATCAAACTGGTTAACATAGCCTTTATGAAAAAAAAATCTCTTAAAATTCAACAATAAGAAAACAACCTCCTGATCAGACACAGTGGCTCATGCCTACAAGGCAGAGGCAGAGGCAGGAGGATTAGATCAGGGGTTTAAGACCAGCCTGAACAAGAGTGAGACCCTGTCTCTACTAAAAAATAGAAAAAAATAAGCCAAGCATCATGGTGAGCACCTGTATACCCAGCTACTCAAGAGGCTGAGGTAGGAGGATTACTTGAAGCCAGGAGTTTGAGGTTACTGTAAACTAGGCTGATACCATGGCTCTCTAGCCTGTGTAACAGAATGAGATGTTGTCTCAAAAAAAAGAAAAAGAAGAAAAGAAAAGGACCCTTTTAAAAAATGGGCCAAAGACCTCAGCAGCCACATCACCAAAGAAGATATACAGATGACAAATAAGAACATGAAAATACATTCCACATTATGTATTAGAGAAATATAAATGAAAACAAGATATCATTACATACCTATTGGCATGTAAAAAATCTAGAACACCTATAATACCAAATGCTGGCCAGGATGCAGAACAACAGAATTCTCATTCCTGGTATGGATGCAAAATTGTATGGCCACTTTGGAAGATAATCATACTCTTCCATATTTACCCAAAGGAGTTAAAAGTTTATGTTCAAACAAAACCCTGTATGTAGAAGTTTATAGGAGCTTTCTTCATAATTGCTACAACCTGTAAGCAACCATTCTTCCAGTTTGTGAATGGACAAATAATTTGTGGCACCTCCAGTCAACAGAGTATCATTGAGCACTGAAAAGATATCAGCTATCAAGCCGTGGAAAGACATAGAGAAACCTTAAACGCTAATATAAGTGAAAGCAGTCAGTCTGAAGAGACTGCACACTGTATGATTTCAAGCCTATGACATTCTGGAAAAGGTAAGTATTATGGAGACATTAAAAATACACTGACAGTAAAATGATAGGGTAATGAAACAAACTATTCTGTATGACATTATAGTGGTAGACACATTATAGATTTGTCCAAATATATAGAAAGTATAACCCTAAGAGTGAACTTGGACCAGGAATGGAGTGAAGAAATTAAACAAAATTTAAATTCATCAATCCATGAGCTTTGGTGGATGCTGACTGAGAAAGTTAAACAACGTTTTGCAATATGAATAAATTTCTGCAAACTGAAAAAAAAAAAAGAAATTTAAAAACTAGCTGGATCAAGAGTAAACCCTATTGTTAACTAGCGACTTTGGGTGATAATGTATAACACTGCATGTTCATCAATTTTAGTACATGAAGCACTCTGGTGGGGGATGTTGATGATGGGGGAGATTATGCATGTGTGGGAGAAGATGTAATAATCTCTATTTTCCTCTCGATTTTGCTGCAAATCTAAAACTGCTCTAAAAAATAAAGTCTGTGTTTTTGAAAAAAACGACTTTATTGGTATTTAATTTACATATGAAATTTACCAGTTTTAAGTGCGCAAGTCTATCAGTTTTGACAAATGTTTATAGTCCTATAACGATGACTACAATTACGATATACAACATTTCCAAAAACTCTGTCCTGTTTTTAGGAAATTCCTTCATCAAACCTTTGGCTCCTGGTAACTATTGATTTGATCTGTGTCAAGAGTCTTGCTGTTTTTTATGTCATATAAAGGGAATTAAACAGCATGCAGTCTTCCGTGTCTGGCTTGCTACATAATGCTTTCTAAAAGATGCTTCCCTGTTGTTTCATGTATCAATAGTTTGTTACTTTCTTTTTGTTGAGACAGGGTCTCACTCTGTCACCCTGGGTAGAGTGCTGTAGCATCATCGCTCACAGCAACCTCAAACTCTTGGGGTCAAGAGGTCCTCTTGCCTCAGCCTCCCAGTTAGCTGGACTACAGCTATGTGCTACCATGCCTGGCTAGTTTTTTTATTTTTAGTAGAGATGGGTTCTCACTCTTGCTCAGGCTGGTCTTCAACTCCTGAGCTTAAGCAATCCACCCACCTCAGCCTTACTTTTTATTGGCACACAGTATTCCATGGCATATTTAAAGAAAAATTAGTTCATTCAATCACTGGTTGTTTCTAGTCTGGGCCATTATAAATAAAACTGCTACCAACATTTACATAGACATCCTCATACAAGTTTTAATTTTTTTATGGGTACATAACTAGAAGTAGGACTGCTGGACCTTATAGTAAACAAATGTTTAACTTTATAAGAAACTGCGGAAGTGTTTTCTGAAGTGACTACATGGTTCTGTACTCAGATTAGCAATGTGTGGACATTCCAGTTAATTGACAACCTTGCCAACAGTTGGTAATTATGTTGTTTCAAAACCTAGCCATTTTAGGAGTTGTAGTGGAATCTACTGTATAGTCTTCATTTTCCTCATGACTAGTGATGTTGAACATCTTTTCTTGGGCTTATTGTATTTAAATCCTTTGGCTGTTTTAAAAAAATTAAATCAGGTAACTTGTCTTCTTTTTTTTTTTTTGCAGTTTTTGGCTGGGGCCAGGTTTGAACCTGCCACCTCTGGTATATGGGGTCTGCGCCCTATTCCTTTGAGCCACAGGCACCGCCCCCAGCTTGTCTTCTTAAGTTGTAAGAGTTTTGGTTGCAAGCCTTTTTATTAGATGAATGTTTTGCAAATATACTCTCTAATTCTATACCTTTTTCCTTTCTTATCAGAAGAGCAAAAATTTCTTATTTTGATGAAATGTAAATTAACAAATTTTTCTTAATGGTTCACATCCTTTATGTT
>NW_003852431.1:13237889-13239242 GCF_000181295.1 Otolemur garnettii
AAAAAAAAAAAAAAAAAAAAAAGCATTCAAATCTAGAAACACAACTTATCTATGTACTTAGGTCTTTCTTACTTTTTCTCAATAATATTTACTAATTTTTAGTGTTTAGGTCTTGTATGCATACTTGCTTCATATTTTGTTAGTTTTATCCCTAAGTATTTAATATTTTTGATGCTATTGCAAATGGTTTAAAAAATTTTTAATTTCCAATTTTTAACTGGTTAGTACAATATGATTAAGTTTTTTCATAAGATTGATCCTGTGTCCTATAATCTTGCTAAAGTCACTTACTAATTTTATTTATTTATTTATTTTTAGATATTGTGTGCTTTTAATAGTTCGAGACTGGTCATATTTGATAACTAAGAGAAAATGAATAGGCTAACATTTACAGATGTATACTTTAGTAAGTATAAAGTATGTAAACATTTAGGTAAGCTTATGGAGAAGCTGACCAAAATACATAAATTAGGAGATACAAGTGTCCATCTAAATTTTCTATATCATTTTTTTTACACAGTATTTATTAAAGTTGTTCAACAGACAACTTCTCCTTTTTCATTTTGGAAGTCATTTATTGTCAAGGTAATTCTTTTGTCTGATGACAAACAGCAGCCAGAGTGATTACTCTGGACCTCCATGTTGGATATATTCAATTTCTTCTTGAGACATAAGTTTCCTTCTGTATTTCTGAGGCAACGTTTTTATTATTTCTGCAGTGTCTGGTGGACCCTGATACATCAGCAAATCTGGTGATTCACTTCCCTTCGAATGCTGGGAAATTGTAGAAGAGTGAGACAGTAGCCCGCCCCACCTCTTTCTTTCGTTGCCGATAGTGCTGGAGCAAACCTGGTGAACGTTCCTAAAACCTGCTGGACTTTCTGTAAGAAGTGTGGCAAGCACCAGCCCCCAAAAGTGACACAGTACAAGAAGGGCAAGGACTCTCTCTATGCCCAGGGAAAGCGGCGTTATGACAGGAAGCAGAGTGACTATGGTGGGCAGACTAAGCCAATTTTCCAGAAAAAGGCTAAAACTACAAAGAAGATTGTGCTGAGGCTTGAGTGTGTGGAGCCCAACTGCAGATCTAAGAGAATGCTAGCTATTAAGAGATGCAAGCATTTTGAACTGGGAGGAGCTAAGAAGAGAAAAGGTCAAGTGATACAGTTCTAATCATCTTTTGTTTTATCATGAAGACAATAAAATCTTGAGATTATGTTCACTTCATCTGGCTGCAGTTGGTCTTTGGGGAGGGAATAAATGAAAGCCATCAATAAAATTACCCTCAGGGTGGAAAAAAAAAAGAGTGAGATAGTAGTCCTGCTGATCTCAAAGCTTCTGATACATTGGGTTTAG
>NW_003852431.1:13239326-13240630 GCF_000181295.1 Otolemur garnettii
CTTGCTGCCCATCATGACCCCCGAGCCACTTAACTAATTTTTGTACTTTATTTGTAGATTACAGCCATGACATTTTAAGAAAACTACTTCTATAGCCTTGATTTTTTCACATAAAGCAGTTAAAAAAATAACAATTTGGAATAAAATTAATTAAATGAGAAAAAAACTCCTAAAATATTTATTTAGCACAGTATTGCTCAATAGCAAATATTCAGCATATATGAAATCCCTTACCAAATTTCAGAGATCTTACTACAGATTTCAGCATTGTTGACGTGTCCCAAATCTTCATCTCTAGGCCTGCTCTTTTTCCCACGTGTGGGGATCCTTATTCCCATCTGTCAACACCTGAATATTGCTTTAACATTTCAAGAATTAGTCCTAAATAAAAATTATAACCTGTATTCAAACATGAATCACTTTTCTTTCTGAAAATTCTATTTCTGATAATGAAATCACTGTCATATCAATTACCCAGAAAATAACTCTCCAAGATATTTTCAAATGTAGTTAGTTATTGCATCTTGTAATAATCACACACAATAGCTCAAATTTAACACTTAACTAAGTGACAAACACTATGTCTAATACGTGTTTACTTCTCACAATCTGTGAGTTAACTATTATTATTATATTCTATGGATGAAGAAACTGAGACAGAGAATAAATAACTTCCCAAAGTCATGCATCCAGTAACAACAGAGCCAGTATCATAACCTAGGCGATCTATTTACAGAAACAGTACTCTTAAACATAATTATACTGCCTTTAATGTGTGTAGATTGTAGGGGCCACCTGTCAGTGATTTAGTGGAACTGGGTGCTATTAGACAATATTTGGGGGAATTCAGACAATGACTAAACACTTCATTAAAATAACCAGTCCACACCATGATGTTCTCAAAAAGGGCTCTTAGCTAATGGGAAATAAAATTGTGACAATGTTATTAGCTGGATAGTAAAAATCAATTCATAGGTCTCTGGTGGAAAAGGAGGAAGAGAATGTGATAGATCTAAGGTTTAAGAGAAGCCATTAAGCTAAAGTGACCAGATTTTAATATTGGTAAAGCAGGACACCATTGACCAGGGGTGGGTGGGTTTCCTAATTAAAAATTTGGTCTAGGGAGGCGCCTATGGCTCAGTGAGTAGGGCGCCGGCCCCATATACCGAGGGTGGCGGGTTCAAACCCAGCCCCGGCCAAACTGCAACAAAAAATAGCCGGGCGTTGTGGCGGGTGCCTGTAGTCCCAGCTACTTAGGAGGCTGAGGCAGAAGAATCGCCTAAGCCCAGGAGTTGGAGGTTGCT
>NW_003852431.1:13240884-13245294 GCF_000181295.1 Otolemur garnettii
CTTTGATAAGCAGTTCTCGATAATCAGTTCTCAACAATTATTTGTTATTATTAAAGTTTAACATTATAAAATTAACAAAAATAATATAAAACTCATATCCTGGTGAAACAGCCACATGGCAGCCGAAAACCGTATATTCCCTTCTTGTTCTCCCGCCATTCCCTAGCTTGTCGCGCACTCTTTCCAAAAATCAGGACTTTTTAAAAATGCTGTGGGATGCAGGACCAATTGTTAAAAATTGGGACTGTCTCGCCAAAAGCAGGACATCTGGTCACATTACATTAAGCCCCAATCCCATCTTAACACTGGCTGGCTCCTGGAGACAAAAGACATTAGAGCATCTCTCCTCCATGGAGTATCTATACTGCAGAAGAGGTGCGAGTGAGCTCTAAGCCTTTTATAGGAAAAGACAAAGGGGAAGGGGAAGCTCTATCCATTTGACTATAAACATGGCCCAAACTCAAAATATGAGCCAAACATATAAATTTCTTTTCCTTGTGAAGGAGTGGGTGAATAGAGAACATAGTGGAAAACTCTCTACCACCCTTCATCTCTCAGCTGTATTTTTAAAACCAATTTTCCATCTCTATTCCGTATCCCATCATCCCAATTCAGACCATTCTTACCAACTAACTGTCTATCTCTCCTTGCCTCCTATCTACTTATACCTGTATACTCCTCATCATACTTACTGTTTCCTGACAATCTTTTATTTCTTCTATATTAGGTTTAAACAGTTTTTAGAATGCACTTCTTACACATCTGCCTGTCAGAGTTCACACTTCAAACGCTTGATTCCTACCACCTCCTCTAAAAGGTGATCCCCAAACGAGCCCACTATCAATTCCTTAAGAGACACAATATTTTGCTTTTTAAAAAATGCATGTATTATATTTCACCTCTTAAAAACAGATATATCTTAATTTAAAAAAACTTCCTTACGTTGTATCATGCACAAAAGTTCAATGAATACTAAGTTGAAAAATTTCTACACCACCATAGGAAAAGTTTATAGAGAGATATTTTAGCACTTTATTGCTCTTTCCATAGTCCATACTCCAACAAAAGGGAAATCTGAGCACAACACACATATTTTTCTCCACATTCTCCTTTGAAACCATGGGGAGAGATATGTTTCTCTTTTGCCTTTTGATGTACTCAGTACAGTGCAGAGTTCATAATGTTGGCTCTCATTTAAAATAAAAAGAAACAAGGCAAGCAATGTTAAACATGTGGAATTGACAAGATAGAAACCTTAGGTTCATCTCATTAATTAAGGAAAGCAGAGAACGGTTCATAGACTTGGCTATGGAGACTGAATTTTCATAGAGAAGAGGCAGTCATGGTGATTAATTTCCATGAGGTTCTGTTATAAAATGGTATTGGAAAATGAGTTTAGCTATTTGAAATTATACTTCATTTACAATTACGTGGGAACACATTTGTAATACTTAACAGATGGTATCTACAATTAAAAGTTCATAAATATGTTTAGAGAATTAAACTATAATATCTATAAATAAAATTCCTTAAAAAGTCTATCCAAATGAGCTCTAAGAATTACTCATTGCTATTCTTTTTACTGAAATCTCATGAAACTTCTGACCCACTTAAGTCAATACTGTTCTAGCGCTCTCTATCATCAAAAATATATACTATAATTATAGCCATAACCTTTAGGTATACCTTGGTATAACTTATAATTTGTAAATGTTGTACTGTTTAAAACTTGTAGAATGAAAATTGGTAAACAGAATGCAGAGAGACCATCAGAGTTAACAAATTTCTTAAAGTTGAATGCCTAACATTTAACTGGGCTATAGTAAGTTTAGGGGAAGAGATAGTTCCTATAATGAAAAGAGGCATTATCGGCTATAGTGGATATCAACTCGCATTATATAGCAGCTAGCAACATGGAAAACTGGCTGGCAAACAGTTTTCCTTTAGAAACATTTGGTTCAAAGTTTTACTTTTCAAAAATGAAAGATCCCTGCTTTTGTCAAAGAATTCAATTTGCATTTTGAAAGTATCTTTGGATGCAAAAAATTCTATGTTTACAATATACAAATAGTAGAATTTCACAACATGTCTTACTTATTTAAACATGTTTTGACTTACTTCTGGATCAAATGACATTTTAACCAATGGTAAAAGATGACGAATAAGAATAGACATGTCTTGTGGCACCAACATACAGAACATTCCATTCTCATAAACGACAGGCTATTTACCATACCTTGACATTCCTGTAAAGCATTTCTGTAACTATTTAAAAGCTAACATTGCACTGTCATTTATAGGTATATGAGTTCTTTTACAGGTTTACCTAGGGAAAGCCTATCGGACTAGAATGATCTGGGTGCATTCTTGCCTGAAGATAAGGAGAAAGATTTTGTTTGGCATTTTCCATTTCTGTGGTATTGGACAAAAAGAATTTCAGAAATAATACATAACATTACATTCAGAGGATCTATGAATTATCTAGCTATTCACAATTGGGGGGCCCAGTGAATGAAAGGAAAACATGTAGATTCTAATAATGGCCATATGCAGTATGAAGAACACTCAAGCTCTATTATTGGATGATGCATTAACTCATTTTCTACTTTTTACAAATAACCTAGGCAGACTTCTTTTCATCTGTAAAATGAAAACACATTGCTTTGAAGTGTTAAAAAAACACTTAACAGAAAGATGCAAAAAAAAGCCTAGTAGTATGAATTACTAACAACTGGAATACATAGTAAGCTGAGGAAGGGACCTCTTTCTTTAGAGAGCTTTGACACAGTGAAGTTTACCTGTTTAAATGAAACCAGATCTATTCAGAGACTGCTCTACCATTATGGTGCTAAAAAGAGAACACTGACATATCTTACTTTAAAAATTAACTAACTGACCAGGTTTGTTGGCTCGTAACTGCAATCCCAGCACTTTGGGAGGCTAAAGCAAGGGAGATCACTTGAGGCCAAGAGTTCAAGATCAGCTTGGGCAACACAGCAAGACCCTATCTCTACAAAAAATAATATAATAAGCTGGGTGTGGTGGCAAGTGCCTGTAGTCCTACCTGCTTGGGAGGATGAGGCAAGAAGGTCACTTGAGCCCAGGAGTTCAAGGCTTCAGTGAGCTATGATTGCACCAATGCACTCTAGTCTAGGTGACAGAGTGAGATCTGAAAAATACTAAATAAGTAAACTAACTGGGCAATGATAGTAAATTAAATGATAGCTAACATTTATTGAGAATTTAGAATTGTATATCTTATTTAATTCTAATAATTTTATGAAACACAGAATTATATAATATATGGTTATGTTTCTTCTTTCATTTACAATAAATATATATATATATATATATTTTTTTTTTTTTTTGCAGTTTTTGGCCGGGGCTGGGTTTGAACCTGCCATGTCCAGCATATGGGGCTGGCGCCCTACTCCTTTGAGCCACAGGATCTATTCACTGAGCCAATAATATATTTTTAGTGGCTAAAATGAATTGAGAATATCTTCACATCTAGTAATAATGATTTAAAAAATTTTTCCACATTTAGTAAAAATCATCTTTCTTTTTTTCTTTTTTTAGTGATAATCATTTCTAAAGAAGAAGAAATTAAATGAGCACATATCTGGCACATACTATACAAATATGCATGTTACCATAAACATTTATTAAAACTAAAAGGACAGAAAGGTTGCTGGAATGAAAAATATAAACAGAACAAAACATCCCTATGAAATAGCCATTATATACTATACCTGAGTATAGTATGAGATCTATAACTCAAGATCTCATCAGATGGATCTTGAATATACTAAGTGCAAAATTTAATTGCTATTTAGAAAAAAGCAAATATATGATCTAAATGAAGTTAATATAGCTTGTCTTCAAGCTAGATTTCATTTTATAAAAATGTTCAACTCTGTTCCTTTTTTTTTAATGTAAAGAGAAATTTATTTCTCTTTATATTTAGACCAGTTACATAGCAGACATTACTGGTGTAAAGAAATGCACAAATGTCTTTGTACATCTACTTTTCTACACACATTCTTTCAGCTGTCTTGAAATTTTAGAAAGTACCTTTCTTTTCCCCTCATGGCCGGCAGTCAGATTGAATGTATACAGGTGTGGCAAATAGACTTACTAACGCTGTTTCTTTGACCTTTAATGTTATTGTCATGATGGTCTTAAAGAATGCTATTAATAATCATTCTGGATAACTTTTTTTTTAATTAAAAAATTTTCTTTTTGGAGGCAGAGTTTTGCTCTGTCGCCTAGCCAAGGGTACAGTGACTTAATCATAGCTCACTATAACTTTGAATTCCTGGGATCAAGCAACCATCCTGCCTCAGCCTACCAAATAGCTAGGGCTGCTGTTGCATGCCACCACAGCCAGCTGATTTTTTTTTTTTTTTT
>NW_003852431.1:13245747-13252820 GCF_000181295.1 Otolemur garnettii
AACCCGCCACCTTAGGTGTACGTGGCTGGCGCCTTAGCCGGTTGAGCTATAGGCGCCGAGCCCTTTGCTAATTTTTTGTAGAGATGGGATATCACTATGTCACCTAGGCTGGTCTCAAATTCCTGGCCTTAAGCAATCCTCCTGCCTCAGCCTTCTAAAGTGTTAATGTTATGTGCATGAGCCACTGTGCCCAGCCTGGGTTGACTTTTAATAATAAATATAAATATATGCCAATCACACAGTAGCTTCTAGAATCTCTAAGGTATCATTTTAAGAGCTAATGATTTGCTAAATGGCACAGTAGTAGTTTGAAAAGATAAACCATATGAGTATCACAGAATTTTAATAACTTCTAAAATGAGCTAACATCTTATAAAATTCTAGCTGAATAATTTAAAGATAAAATGTTACTCCTATTGAAGGACCCAAGTAAACATAATTTATGTTACTTAAAAGGTATATGCACAGAAGGGTGAGTGAATGGTGGCCCCCCAAGAGATATGTTCATGATGTCTTGTGATGAAGTTCAACATCTTGAGATGAGGGGTTTATTTTGGCTTATCTGTGTGGGTCACAAAGGTGATCAGATATATATGTGTAAGAGGCACACAAGGAAGAAGGCCATGTGAAGCAGAGCTGCAGAGGTAAAGTGATATGGTCATAAGCCAAAGAGTGCTTTGCGGTCCCCAGGAATTGGAAGAAGCAAGAAAAGGGCTGTCCTAGAGCCTTGGAGGAAGTAAAGCCACGCCAACACCTTTGTTTCAGATTTCTCACCTCCAGAACTGGGAGGGAGTCAACTTCTGTTGTTTTATGCTGCCATGTTTACGGTGATTTATCATGACAACACTAGGAAAGTAATACAGTATAGTTTTAAATTTTGTTGTTTGTAATATTTGTATTTGAGAAGAAAAATGTACCTATTGCTGTTACTCCACATCATACTGTTTACTAGTAAGTATGACATAATGGTGTAGCAGAATGAACAACTGGAATGGAAACAAAGAGAACAGATGTCTAATTCTGGCTCTGCTCCGAATCACAGTATAACCAAGGACAAGTCATAGAACCTCCTTGGACTTGCTTCCTCACTTGTAAAATGAGTGGAATATTTTCAGTGGGGTTTAAATATTTCCCCAGCTAAGTTTTTATGAACTTTTAAAGTGTTAAAAATGAATATGGCACAGCATAAAAATCATAGTAAAAGTAAATAATATTAAAAAAGTAACAGTAGATAGGTTGGCCAACTGAAATCTGCCAGAAGATTCATAGGACTGCACACATTTATAAATTGTAATTATTAAATACTTGAGAGTTGGCCATATGTAAAATTCTCCATATTGTCAGTAGCTTTTACAAACACTCATAACTCAGCTTTAGTTATATGTCCAGAACTGTGCCAGGCTCCAAATTTCTAACCGAAATGAAACTTGAACGGTTTATAGAACATAAACAGTAATAATCATTTCTACCTATCATGCAGCCATTAGAAAAGTTAATACATATAGAATAGTGCTAGGTATAGTTAGAGTTTAATAAATATTAACTCTATTATAATCTAGGAAAAATCCTGTCTTTTTTCTCCTTAAGTATCTTCTACCCATAAAAAGGACCTCACAACTACAACATTTTAAGATAATATTGAATGGGTGTATGTAGTAACAAAAACCCAATGGTAACCATTTTTTTTTTTTGGTCTTCCAAAACATGCACTTCCAATCAATTCTGTTTCCTTTTCACTGAAAGAACTTTTCATGATGCCTGCAAGACTGAAGTATAATTTAGAAGCACTCTCTAAAACTGGAAATAATGTTCATCTAAATATGCCTGCCAAGTTTAAAAATGTATTAGGAGTTAAATTGAAACATGTTGAAAATGACTCATTGTGGACCAGAATATACACTGTAGGAAATAAGAGCTCATTTACAAGTGGGAGAAATACACTCACACTTCATCTGTGGTAATTCTCTGGACTTTCCTTCCAGTAAACATCATATTTTAAAATAATTGTGGAAAATATCCTACTCTTAACTTTAGTTTTTATGAGTTGATTTAGTTAGCTGGCATTCCAATTTCTCAGACATCTTTTTTTGGACATGGGTATATTTACCAAATGTAAATCTATGAAAATTTTCCCCACAAAGAAACAGAGTAGCAGGCTACACAGAAAGCTATATAAACACACACACACTCTCTCTCTCTCTCTCTGGTTCAGTTCATACACATAATAACCAACTATGACTCCAGATTTCTAAGAAACATCTTAAAAAATGTGCACACATATAATGTGCTTTCCTTTACCTACAAACATGATTTATTGATAAATGATAGGAGAGCATGTATTTGAGTTCTTTTTCTAGTACTTACATACTCAGTCTACTCTCCCCACTACTCACCCCAAATTCACATTTGGGAGGCAGCTGCCTAGACTTAGAGAAGACCATGAAATATCCCTCTGTCCCCCACGTCTCCCCAAAAGACCTATAGGATGAACAAACCTGAAACCTTAGCTCACTGTAACCTAATTAATGAGCCACATACTACATAAATAAAATCATAAGTCTAAGTTGATCTTAAACTAGATTCAATTAATAAGCATTTATGAATTAATGTGATTCCAGTTTGTTTAAATTTTCTTTCCTTGTTTTATCAATTATGTATTAAGCAAAAATAGTAAATAATTCACCTAAGTATCTGTTCAGGACCCCTTCCCCTGTAAATCTAGGACTTTATCTAGAGTAGTAGTTCTCAACCTTCCTAATGCTGTGGCCCTTTAATATGGTTCCTGTGGGTTGTGACCCACAGGTTGATAACTGCTGATCTATCCCTACCCTGTAAAACATATTTTTATCTTTATTTTAAATTTTAGAAGGGCCAAAGTTATATTGAGTTATAATTATCTGTTTAATACAATTGCCCATTTTTTCTTCAAAGAACCATCTTATAAATTAAAGAATGAGGTAGCCAAGAAAGATATTTAAGAAGTTATTGCTAGGTAAAGTTTGATTTAAATCATTACTTGAAATACTATGCTTTGGCCCCCCTTTTTGTAATATTTTACCTGCACAAAATGAATCAATTGCTTTTACTATGTAATTTTGAAATATCAACTCTACTGCTTCCAATAGAAAAACCAATAATTATTTTTATAACATTAATTAAAGTTATTTCTATAGACAGTATCAACGGAGACTTTTCAGTACTTATGACTAATCCATTATCAACACCTGTCAACCTTAAAAATATAATTCCAGCAAAAGTGCAGTTACACCAAGTATAGATAAAAAAGTACAAGGAGCTCACTGGCAATGCTATACCATATGGATAAACAGGAAAATTGATTTTATACTGGAGGTCTATACAATAAATAAATTAAAAAAAAAAAACCTGGCTCAGCGCCTGTAGCTCAGCAATTAGGGCACCAACCATATATACTAGAGCTGGTGGGTTTGAATCCAGCCTGGGCCTGCCAAACAACAATAACAGCTACAACCAAAAAATAGCCAGGTGTTGTAGTGGGTGCCTGTAGTCCCAGCTACTTGGGAGGCTGAGGCAAAAGAAGTATTTAAACCCAAGAGTTTGAGGTTGCTGTGAGCTGTGATGCCATAGCACTCTACCTAGGAGACACAGTGAGACTCTGTTTAAAAAAAAAACAACAGAAAATCCTACCATTTTTCTGTATTTTTCTTAGATTTCTCTATACAAATAACAGAATTTTTCAATTTTATTTACTTGTATAAGATGAACTCCTTAGAGAAAAACTGAAAAGAGTTGATAATCAACTCCCAAATTTTATGCTGTTTTTCAATCAATTTCCTGACATAATTTAACATAAGCAGGAAAATCTTTTCAGTAAATTGAGTACTTAAGTCTATAAATGTCTTGATGAACTCTGACAAGTTGCATATATGCCATGTTGCTTTTGGTTTCCCATTTCTTTTTGGTTTCAACCCCCATGCAAGTTTTTTCTTTTTTTGGAGCAGCCTCCTTTTTGGCTTTTGTGAAGTGGTAGCAGGCAACTGCTTTGGCAATTTTTACACCAAGCTCTTGAGTAGCTAGCTAGTTGCTGAATTCTTTGGCCTTCACAGTATTCTACACTTCCACAGCCTGATCTGTCCTCTTTTCAAGGCCTGACTTTTCAACTTTTCTCTTTTTAACAGTGGGTTCAAATCCATCATTGATTCCAAAATACTGAGTTAGGTTCCTGCCACTGAGTTTCATCTTAAGGCTGTTCAGTATGAGTTTCTTTTTCATTCTTCAATTTACCTTTTTTGGGGTGTTTTCTTTTTGTCCTTCTGAATCTTGAGGTTGAGCTTTTCTGTTCAGAATGTTTTTTATGCAATTCTTGAAATCTATTCCACATATTTAAGGAGTTCCAGAAGGGCATTCTTCATATGCATTTATGTTTGCTTCTCTTTCGGTTTTCGAACCATCTGTTGAGAAATCTGAGATTTCTATTTTGCTAATGGTTCTGTCCTCTTTATCTTCCTGCAAGTTAAGTTGAGTCCTCTAACGTGGTTTGTGTTCAGAATTTGAATCAGGATCACCGGCATTCAGGGCAGGAGGTAGTAGTAGCCCACTGCACATGTTCTCTTTGGGTAGGAGGCAGCAGCCCAGTAGCCCAGCAGCCATCTCATGACCCCATCAGCATCCTGTCTTCAAGTCATGTTTTTAAAATGTGATCATTACCTCTGGCAACTGGGAGCTGCCTGGGTAACCCAAAGTGGGACAGTAAGCATTTTCTCTCTTGGAAATCTGACACATAAAGACTCTTGTGACTGGCTCTATTGCATATACATTGTCATTACAGAGGGATTCTTAAGGTTCTCAGTTGTTATTGTAAAAAAATCTTTAATTAGAAAAACAAAATAAACTTTAATAAATGATTTTAGAATAGTTTTAGATCCTGTATTATTTTTACCTTATCTTTTAAATTTTTAAAAATTCTGTGTCACTTATTGATGTGGAAAGAATATAGTTTTATTTTTGACCCAAATTGTATTTCTTCTCCTATATTTAGGGTGAGTTCATCACATTTATAACTGTTAGAAAAGACAGTTCTACCTTCTTCTATCTTTTCTGTTTTTGCTTCTTTGCTATTTGCTTTATCTTTTACTATAAATTCTATGTTTGCTTTTTTCCCCCTTCTCTGTACTATGTAAAATATACAGTCTGTTTGATAAGGTTCATTTATTATTTTAAGTGATATACTTGAATATATATTTCTTAATAACACTATTGATGCTTTCATGAAATCTGAGAAAAACTTATATATGTGTGTGTATTATATGTATCATATATATAAACGTGTTTCCTCTTATCAACAGTTCCCTAATTTTAGTTGGAAGTTTCTATTACTTTGCCTCTACTTTTGTTAAAGTATTATTTTTACATTATAATTTCTCTTTAACAGTTATGATTATAATGTATATTATAACCAAATGATAAGTTATTCAGATTACATTTTACAATAAAGGTTCCCAGGTAGTTTTTTTAAATACCTTAGCACTTGATGAGTTCTCTGATTGTTTCTTTGTTTGGTGAGGTTAAGATTTCAAGTTAGTTTTTCAGGACAGACACATGGGTAATGTGTTTCCTGAGTCTTCATATGACTGGTTCCTTCTCATCATTCAGTCTGCAAACTTCCCTGAATTATACTCTATTTTATATCTTTCAAATAATTGCTGTAATCTAAAATTTATTTCATTTGGTTGTTTGTTTGTATGATTTCTGATTTATGCAGGGATGCAACTTTCATTAAGACAGAGAACCTTTCATCTTGTTAAACACTCAATCTCAGTGACTACAAATGGTACTTGGCACAGAGCAGGTGGTTAATAAATACTGCTGAATGAATAAAGGGTAATTGTGGAGGAAAAAGTTGAGCTCAACAAGACTAACTTTTTCCTTTGTGAAGGACTTACTTATTTAGCCCCAGATGGTTCCAGCAGTTCCATTAATATTCATGTTTAGTAACTTCACATTGCTTTTTCCCATCCTCTCCCCACTGCATGTTATGTGGTGAGCTCTCCTAAATGGCAGATTCCTAGTTCAGAAAAAGTTTTCTTCTACTGTATCTCTAAATATTTTTACTCTCCATTTTTTCTCGTTGGTAGACTAATATCCTTCTGAATGTGGATATATGCTGTCTGTCCTCTAATTGCTTTCATCACTTTATTATTTTATTTGCTTTATAAACCTTTCCCTTCAAGTCACAAATTTAGTTTTCTGGATGTTCCCCCTCCCCACTTCTCCTTCATTCCTTTTTACGTTTTGCACTGTGATTTTCATAGGTAATTTCTCTCCTTAACTTTATTTCCAACTTACTTCCATCTTTTTTTTTTAAATATTAACGCACATTTTTTTTTATTATATTAAAATCAGGCAATGGTTTAACAATCAAAAGGCTGCTTATGGAAGGAATACTGTTATGTTAAACTTTACTTACAGGATGTTAAATCCTTAGAACTAAGGGTTTCTGCAGAAAAAGATTAATGGAAACATCAATTGCTTTCCAGACTTTTGACAGTTGCTGCTTAAAAGGTAGTTTTATACAAATACTAAATTAAAACAAACAAAAAAAACCTTTAGTACACAATGAATTGCTTTTATTTCGGTACACATCCACATGTCAGCATTTAGTGGTCCTGAACAGAATGTGAAAAAATGCAGCCATTTGCCAGGAAGTCAAGCCCGCCAATTTTGGGGATCAGCTATGCTCACCAGTTCTTTCTGGATCCCTGCTGAGGATTGGATCGTGCGAAGCAGCAGCACCAAAACCAAAGTATGCACATATCAAGGGTTTTTTGTTCCACTTGTCAAATTCCAAACTAGACCCCAATTGATTGCAAGGATGACAAAATGAAAGCCCTGTTTAAAACTTCTTTGATTTTTAAAAGCAAAAGCAATTACAGGAAAACAAAACAATTCAGAGAGAGGGTGTGTGCTTACAAGTATCTTCATGTGGGCTTTCTCCAAGTTACCAAGGACTCTGAGAGCTGGCAGGTCTGAGTAACCCTGGTGACTGTTCACCTTATCAAAACCTGAGCTAAAAAAATGCATCAGCTGATGATGAC
>NW_003852431.1:13254088-13289352 GCF_000181295.1 Otolemur garnettii
AAAAAAAAAAAAAAAAAGAACTATTAACTCCATTCATATTAATTTTTGTTACAAATCTTACAAAGGGGGCTGCTTCTGGGTCTTTAGGTCCACATTCTATTTTAAGGCTGTATATTTGGTTTTCATAAAATGTTCTTGGAGGCCCAATTATCATCTCTGTCCATCTTGTAAGTGTCATGTCTTCATCATCTTCTAGACCCCAGCTAACTGTGCCATCTCCTACTCCTTTCTTAGAGTTCTTCCAGCAGTTGGAAATTGCAAGGGACTTTGACTCCCGAGCCCATGGTGGCTGCCATCTTGCGTCGCTGTTGCTCAAAGGCTGGCCCCTTCTTCTGTTTCTTCCACCTTATTCTACTGTGACATCTTTAGCTTCAAAGATTTTGTGCTTTCTTAAATGTTTTAGTTGTGAATAGGATATAGCCTAAAATCTTATTAGATTCCTAGAATAAATCTTTCAAAATATTTTCTCTATCTTTTCAGCTTTTCTTTCTTTCTTTCTTTTTTTTTTTGAGACAGAATCTCACTCTGCCCAGATTAGAGTATTGTGGTGTCAGCCTAGCTTACAGCAACCTCAAACTCCTGGTTTTAAGTCAATCTCTTGCCCCAGACACCCAGGTAACTGAGACTACAGGCTCCTACCATAAACCAGGCTTATTATTCTATTTTTAGCATAGACAGCTCTGGCTTAGATTGGTCTTTTTTTTTGTTTTATTGAGACAGAGTCTCACTCTGTTACCCTTGGTAGACTCACATGTTACCATGCGTCAGAGCTCGCAGCAACCTCAAACTCTTGGGCTTAAGTGATTCTCTTGCCTCAGCCTTCCAAGTAGCTGGGCCTACAGGCACCCGCCACAACACCTGGGTATTTTTTTGTTGCAGTTGTCCTTGCTGTTTAGCTGGCCCAAGCTGGGTTTGAACCCACCAGCCCTGATGTATGTGGCTGGCACCGTAACCAATGGGCTATGGGTGCCAAGCCTAGACTTGTATTGAATTCCTGAGCTCAAGTGATCCTTCTGCCTCAACCTCCTAGGGTGGTAGGATTACACCCTCAGCCACTGTGCCCAGACCTTTTATAATTTTTATATTATCCCTATCTCCCTCCATTAATAAAACAAAATTTACTTATGTTACATTCTTGTCTTCTCTGACCCCTCCTCCCAATCACTTATTAATGTCTGAATGAAGACAGGCCTAGCCAGACTTGGATCTTGCCCCAAAAATAGCCTAAGTGGGATATTTTTCAGTGCCTTTCCTGTTTAATGAGACATTAGTGGTATTGTCCCATTTTCCAATGAACTAGAGGAGTAGGAAACTATTATGTGTTCAGCAATTTCCTTGCTTAAAGGAGGGAAGATAGCTGAACTTGTAAGAAGCTAGTCTGGAAGCTTATCTTTGTGTTTTCTCTAAAATTTCTCTATCTATGAACATGTTTATGGGATTGGAAACTTATACATGTTAGTGTTGCTGCCTCTCAGATTTTGTATTTATTTCCCCTCTACTGGGAAAGTTAACCATATTGATGAAAAATTGAGACTAAAAATTTTTATCAGAACCTTTTGAAATTTAAACAACCCCCCATTAAACACATGGGGTATATATTTTTTTCTCTTCCCATTTTGCAGATACAAAATTTGCTTTACCACAGACTCTATTACTTTTGGTTGAGAATCTATATCACATCAAAAAAAAAAAAAGGTACAGTAGTACGTTTAAACAGTTTTTCCTCTAGCTTAGCATCCTGTAGATAAATGGTAGAATAATAACTTACAATCTACAGCCTGAACTTCTTCACTTCAGGGCTGAGATGTCCAATGTAACAGGCTCTGGCTATTTACATTTACATACATTTAAAATAAATAACATTTAAAGTTTCAGTTTTTCAGTTACATAACCTAAACTTAAATGCCCAATAGCCACACGTGACTGGTGCTACTCTACTAGGCAGGCAACATACAGAATATATACAGAGTATCTCCATTATTGTAGAAAGTTATTCATTTCATCTTATTATTTTTTAAATCTAGGTGGTCTCCCATCCAAGTATCAACCAGAAGCGACCCCGTTTAGCTTCTAAGATCAGATAAATTTGGGCAAGTTCAGGGTGGTACGGCCATAGACTAGAAAGTTCTGTTGTAGAGTGCTACCTTAGGGGATAAAGGTGGAATGCTTAAGAATTTTCTCTATAAGTATATAGATACTTATAATCTACCCCCCGGTATCATTTGGCTGCATTGAACAGCTCCCCCAACACACCTTCTTTCATTTTGTACTAGTATACTATATAAGACCCATATTCCTTAAAACTTATACCAAATTTGGGCCTTCCTTAGTTTTCAATGGAAATGAATCTTCTCCATTTTGTTGTTTCTGTCCATATGAGCATGGAGAATATCATAAAAATGCTCTTATAAAATCTTCATTTTTAAAAAATATCAGAGACATCAAAAGAGCACTCTTCATTTTTAGAAGTCCTACATCAACTTAATATAGCATTTCAGTATTCACTTAAAGACAAATTCCAATTCAAACCACATGTCAGTCTTTCCTAACCTATGATTTTATACAAAATCTTGCTAGCCTTTGTGCATAGCTCATGGCTGGAAATGGGAAGAAGAACCTCAAATGGAGTATGTGACAGGTACAAGGTAGTTTATTGAATTTATGATTGAATAAGGGTATTTTTAAAGTGTGAAATTTGAAAAGAACTACCCTTATTATGCACTGGTTTCACTGAGAAGTCTGGTTTCACTTGTTTGATTTAATCAATGACTAAGTAAAAATCAAGTAAAAAGCCTAACAATGTTTAATTAGTAATGTCCCTCTAAGTTGACTGAGGGACAGTTGACTGATATTGATATTTAAGGTGCTTTAAATTCATCACTTAACTGTAATGTTATTTACTTCACATTTTCCATGTGTCTACAAAGGTATTTTTAATCTTGATAAAATGTTTTGCTGAAATTGGAATTTTTTTTATAATTGGCATTCTCCTCTAGAGATTCTAGTAAATACCTCTTTTAAAAAGAGAGAAGTAAAAGCACTTTGTCAAGACTTAATAGTTAACTAATGGTAGCTGCTGGTTTTCATCATTTCCTTTTCTTAATCTCTCTCTCAATTTTATAATCTGTTTTAGAATGTTTATGGTTGGCTATATTCAAGCTTACTGGTATATAATATTTGGAATCCTTCTATATTTCAAAGAATATAGACATTTGCTAGTTTTCAGACTTCTGGCACTTGTTCTGATAATGTTTGAACAAGATAAGATATGGAATATTTTTCCTGTGGTCACTTCTTAAAGTTCTTTCAAATCTTAGGGTTCTAAGACATTTGCCTTGGAGAGGACGCTTACTTGTCTTTTAAACTATTTGTAAGGCACCAAGAAGGACACAGTGACAGGTAATACTAACTAGCGTTAGTTAACAGTTTACAAAGTGTTTTCAGAGGCTATTGTAGTACAGCGCTTCCCAAAGGCATATTTGAAGAAAGGATACATGTGGTTCATTTGGGGAAGCTTTGGAAGAAGTATAAATTCCTGGGCCTTCTGTGCAAGGAGTAGGAGGAGGCAAGTGAACATGTTCTCTAAAACAATCAATGGAAACTCTATATGACTAAACATCATCTAGATTTGGGAACCACTGGTGTGGTGGAGTGAGGCAGAGTGCTGGGCACTCTTTTTGCGTTCAATCTGCCTTTACAACGGAATGAAAGACTGTAAGTCAAAGTCAAAACAGAAAATGTTAGTGAATTAAAATTGACAAATATTTGTTGAGAATTATTTATATGAAAACACTATATAAAGGTCTTACTAGAGAAGCAGAAATGGGGAATGGAAGTTTCTGACTTCAAAGAACAAATGAACAAATAAACTCACAATTTTTTTTCTTTCTGACAGTCCCACTATGTCGCCCTCAGTAGAGTGTCGTGGTGTTACAGCTCACAAGCAACCTCAAACTCTTGGGCTCCTGCTTCAGCCCCCCAAGTAGCTGGGGCTATAGGTGCCTGCTACAATGCCTGGCTATTTTTTTGTTGCAGCTGTCATTGTTGTTTAGCTGGCCAGGGCTGGGCTCAAACCTGCCAGCCCTGGTGCATGTGGCTGGCGCCCTACCCACTGAGTCACAGGTACCATCTAAACTCACAATTATAACACCAGAAAAGGTAAAGAAAACCCTTAAATACTCTGGAGGAAGGTTTAGGTTTCACGGAAGACACAGTTATTGAGTTCAGTCTTTTTTTTTTTTTTTTTTTTGCAGTTTTGGCCAGTTTTGAACCCACTACCCCCAGTATATCGGGCTGGCGCCCTACTCCTTGAACCACAGGCGCCACCCTGAGTTCAGTCTTAATAAAAGAATAAGCATTTACCTAACACATAAAAGGCAGAATATGTGAGCAAGGGAAGAGAAAGGTCATTCTCGGCAAAAACAATACACATAAGGAATGAAGAGAGAGTGCTACACATGTGAAGGACTATGAGAGATCAATCTTTGTGGAGTATATGGGGGAAGTAAAAAAAGAAAGACCTGAGTCTGGAAAGACAGGCCCAGAGGATGGTGAATGACCTTAAGTGCTAAGCTGTGCAGTTTGTACCATTCTGTTAAATGATATGCTCAAAAGAGGAGTGATGAAAATAGAGGGGACTAAAGTAGAAGCAGGGAGAGAATTCAAAGACTATTACGAGAGTTCAGGCAAGAGAAAGTAAAGGCTTGACTGAAGCAGTCACACCTGAGAGTAAGAGGGAAACAATTACTGAGAAATCAGAGTCAACCCGACATAGGCTTAGCCTAAGTACCAGAGAGGCCTTTCCTGACTACCCTATCACAGCGTACTCTGCCCCAGCCATTATTCTTCCTTACACAACACAGTTCACAGCAATCATCAAAATATATAACTACAATACAGTAATTATATATTTAACTTTATTTTTGGTCTCCCTCCCTCATTTTTAATGATTGTCTCAGCACAGACAATCTCCAGTTTATTCACTAATGTATAGCACTAACTTAACAACTTAAAAGTAGCATCTGACACATGGTAGGTACCAATACATTACTTGTTGATTGAATAAATGGGAAGAGAGGTAAGGGAGAAAAAGCAGTTGTAAATCGTCAACTTCCTTGTTCAAGTGCCTGGGCAAGTGATGTTAGAATGCAAAACTATGAGAAGAAGAACCAGTCTGGGCAAGAGGATTAACTGAGTGGGGAGAGATGGAGCAAACCGATTAAGAAGTTATTGTATACAATTACATGACACCAGTCATAAGGCAATGAGGAGCTGAGCCAGGATGGTGGCAACAGGGGTGAAGAAGATTTTTAGACATATTGCAGGCTAGAATGTACGAAATTTGACAAATGATTACACAGGAGAAGGAAGAAGAGACTATTACTCTGGAGGTTCAAATAGAAATGGCTTAGAAATGGAGGTACAATTTCACAGAAGTAAAGTCTGTTGAAGCAAATTTTTGTTTTGGGAGGGGTGAATGTGGGAGGATATTGAGCTTGCTTCAGAAAAATAATGAGGTTAAAATTCCAGAAAAACATCCACATAAAAATGCCAGTTGTGCAATTAGAAATCTAAGTTTATAAGACACCAACAAAGGCAGGGTTTGAGTTTTAAAACACTGTTGGTCATTTCCTACAGTAACAGCTGGAGTAGGAGATAGGATTCTAGAAGGAAAACATACATAAAATTAAAAGGAAAAGGACCAAAAGTCATGAAAAACAAATAGAAAAACAGTAAAGAACTCTTCCAGATTAAAGGTGACTAGAGAGGCAGTAAGGCATGATTCTTTACTAGATCCTGTACCAGCAAAAAAAAAAAAAAAATTGTTATAAAAGGACATTATTGAGACAACTGTCAAAAATGGATGAAGGTTGGAGGCTCCTGTGCCTCAGAGGAGTAGGGTGCCGACCCCATGTGCCGGAGGTGGTGGGTTCAAACCCAGCCGTGGCAAAAAAAACCCAAAAAAACAAACAAACAAAAAAACATGGATGAAAGTATTGCTATCAATGTCTTGAATTTTAAAAGCACAATGCATTTATATACAAAAATATTCCTATTCTTAAGATATATACTGGGAAGGGGTAAAGGTACATAGTACATTTAAGCTATCCTTAAACTATTCAGAAAAATATAACTGTATGTGTGTCAGGAAGGGGAGAGAGTGTAAGAAGGCTGGACAAACGTAGCACTATGTTACAATGAGGTGAACATGAATGAAAGAAACATAGGAGCTCTTTGTACCATTTGTACAGCGTTTGCACACAATTATTTTAAAAAGAAAGTAAAAATAATAGACTAAGAACTTTGAGGCTCAGCCTTGATTTCATAAGTTGGTTCACACCCGTAATCCCAGCACTTTACGAAGTTGAGGTGGGAGGACTGCTTGAGACCCATAGTTTGAGACCAGCCTGGGCAACAAGAGAGACTTTCTCTCTATTTAAAATTCAACCCCTAGGGGCGGCGCCTGTGGCTCAAAGGAGTAGGGCGCTGGCCCCATGTGCCAGAGGTGGCGGGTTCAAACCCAGTCCCAGTCAAAAACTGTTAAAAATAAATAAATAAGTAAAATAAAATTCACCCCCTGAGAGTGATGGCTATTCAGTTACTCATGGTTAAGGAAAGAAAATGTGTGTATCAGTAGGCATGGGAATAGCATTATTCTACACCAATTTTTATTTGTACATCCAAAGATGGTGATACTTGTAGTCTATTTCTGCATAAAGATATTCTGGCTGAAGAAGTTCAGCTTAACAACATTGCTATCTATCATTAATTCTCCCAATATAAAATAAATATTTTCTGACACAGAACCCCTGAGTCCTTCTATAAGAAAAAAGACAACAGAAAGAAAAAAATATAAAATTGCTCTCTGTGTATTCTGACTTGCCTTACAAAAACGTCAAGCTATGTTCTTTTGAGCTGAGGAAGAAGAGCCATATCACTTTAGAAATAGTTCTTACCTTTTTTTTTTGAGACAGAGTCTCACTATGTCGCCCTCAGTAAAGTGCCGTAGCGTCACAGCTCACAGCAACCTTAAACTCTAGGGCTCAAGTGATTCTCCTGCCTCAGCCTGGGACTACAGGCTCCCGCCACAAAGCCTGTCTATTTTTTTTTTTGGTTGTAGTTGTCATTGTTGTTTGGCAGGCCTGGGCTGGAATCAAACCCACGAGCTCCGGTGTATGTGGCTGGCGCCCTAGCTGCTGAGCTACAGGGGGCAAGCCTAGAAATAGTACCTACTTACATCTAATTCTATGCAATAAAATTATCCATGAATGGTTAAAGACACCCTGAGTTACTGTTACTGGTGAGACAAGCAAAAATGGAAGATAGATAAGAGGTGGGATAAAAATAAAATTGATACACTGTAATCTAAATACAGGAGTTTCTTAACAGCTCCTTCTGGAGCTTTATGTCCAGACTTAAAAAGAACAGATATTTTTCATCTCAGCATTACATTTCTTTTTTTTTTTTTTTTTTTTTTGAGACAGAGCCTCAAGCTATCCCCCTGGGTAGAGTGCCGTGGCATTACAGCTCACAGCAACCTCCAACTCCTGGGCTCAAGCGAGTCTCCTGCCTCCACCTCCCAAGTAGCTGGGACCACAGGCGCCCACCACAACGCCCGGCTATTCTTTTTTTTGGTTGCAGCCGTCATTGTTGTTTGGCGGGTCCGGGCTGGGGATTCGAACCCGCCACCTTAGGTGTACGTGGCTGGCGCCTTAGCCGGTTGAGCTATAGGCGCCGAGCCTAACAAAGATAATTTTATAAATGGAGTAACACATTAGAGTGACCCATTAATGAGACCATTTTACAAATTATTAAGCCAAAAAAATTCAGATGTTAAAAAATTTCATTTGAAAGTATAAATGTGTATTATTTCCTTCATAAAAAGGTAGCAGTATGGAATTGAGAATTAGAAATTTCTGCATTCAAAAAAAATTATGGTGTACATTATCTAATATGCCAATGAAAAGGCCAGGAGTGGTAGCTCACACCTGTAATCCTAGCACACTGGGAGGCCAACGCAGGTAGATTGTCTGGGCTCACTCAGACAATCTGAGGCCAGCCTGAGCAAGGGCAAGACCCCCTCTCTAAAAGTAGCCGGGTGTTGTGGTGGGCGCCTGTAGTCCCAGCTACTTGGGAAGCTAAGGCAAGAGAATCGCTTGAGCCCAAGAGTTTGAGGTTGCTGCAAGCTATGACGCCACAGCATTCTACCAAGGGTGACAGAGTGAGATTCTGCCACAAACAAACAAAAAAACAAAAACTAAGAAGAATATAGATAAAATTACCATAGATTTTTATTAAGTAAAACAAAGTTTGAATATGACTCTACAGTGTTTATTTCACATCTCAATATCCTCATTCCATTAACTTCATCTTCCGAATGACACAAACATTTCCTTACCTGTTATGGAAGGTAGCAACAGATTAAAATATAGCTCTACAAAGCCAGAAGTACTCAGAAATATGAAAAAGCCACCATTGAAACTGGTCTACTTTTAGGGATAAAGCACTGAATGAAAATTTAGGACAACAGGTTTCTATATCAGGCTTTAAACTGGCTCACTATGACCTAAAAATCACTTACTCCACTCACCTGATCTCCTATGGCCTTTTATTTTGGTCTTCTATTAGCAAAAAAATAAGGACAAAAATTCTACCATTACCAGAGAAGTTCTGGGGATTGAAAAAGCAAGTTTAGGCCGGGCGTGGTGGCGCACGCCTGTAGTCCCAGCACTATGGGAGGCTGAGGCGGGTGGATCACCTGTGCTCAGAGGTTCGAGACCAGCCAAGACCCCCCTGAGCCAAACGAGCCAGAGTGAGACCCCGTCTCTACAACAACAACAGGACAACGAGACAGCCAGACCTTGTGATTCCAGCTCCATGGGGGGCAAGAAAACACTAAAGGAGGAAGAAGTAATAAAAAAAAAAAAAAAACCTTCAAAGCAATAAAGTTGAAATAAAAAAAAATTAAAAAAAAAAAAGAAAATGCAAGTTTAAGCAGTATTCATGTAAAAACATTTATAGATTGAAAATTGTTTCTAAATACAGAATATATTTTTTAAAACAAACCATAACTAAAAAATATATTAAAATTACTTTTGAATTGCAGGCTTATGACTTAGATTCAAATATAGGCTTTTCAAATAGTGTCCCACAGATGTAACAGTGTATTCAACTTACTATGCTACTCACACTGATTGAATTTTAAAATTTCCTCTTTTTGGCAAAAAGAATTCTCAGAATGCATGCAGGCATTCAAAGAGAACATGAGTTCTGTTCATGATCACGCAAATTGATCATGAACAACTTATTGTTTAATTGTTACTTATTATTAAATTGCTGAGCTTGAATTAAGACATACACGTGTCTTTTATATGTCTGAAAAAAGTCCTTTCTTTGTAGAATTAGTCTTTGAGTGAAAGATGGAGACTTTACCTCCTTCATGTTTACATGGATGGAGCTGGAAAATATTCTTCTTAGCAAAGTATCCCAAGAATGGAAGAAAAAGTATCCAATGTACTCAGCCCTACTATGAAACTAATTTATAGCTTTCATAGGAAAGCTATAACCCAATTTTAGCCCAGGAATATGGGGAGAGGGGAGAGGGAGGGGGGTGGAGGAAGGAGGGAGGGTGATTGGTGGGATCACGCCTATGGTTCATCCTATAAGGGTACATGTGAATCTCTCTAAATGTAGAATATAAATGTCTCAACACAATAACTAAGAAAAAGACATAAAGGCTATGTTAACCAGTCGGATGAAAGTACTTCAAATTGTATACAGAAACAGTACACTGTACCCCATGATAGTATTAATGTACACTGCTACGATTTAATTTAAAAAAAAAAAAGGCTTTTTCATTTATGTTTAAAAATGGCACATTGCTTTCTTACATTTCTCTTTATAGGAACATAGGTTGTTTAATCATAAAATAAGACATGTAACAAAGGAAAACTTCTAACATAAATGAAAAAGATGGGATGAATTATACTTGACTGGAAAACTGTATATAGGGACATCTGAGATTTAAGCATGATTCAGGGAAATTATATTCTATGTAAATATTGAAACACATTTTTTTATTCTGATCTTGATAAACAGGAGTCCAGAATCACATTATTTGTATGTTAAAAACTCTAGCTCTGAAAAATAAAATGAGAATATTTTTCCTTAGGTTACAGTATATACAAAAAATATACACGATATTCCCAAAATACAAGTGTAAACATATAGGCAATCTACACTCAAAGAAACTTCAGTGTATTTATATATATTTTTACATACGTATTTAATATATATTCAAAAATATATGTACACTTATAAACACATACAAGGTGTCCTTTTTAAATAATAGTCTTAACTACTAGGATTTTGTTTTTAAAAAAAAAGAAATGTGCACTGCAGAAATCTTTAAATAATACCTTCAAAGTTTGTTGGGATTCACCATTTGTTTTACATGGTAACTTAATCAGTGTATCAACTCTTTTAGGCCATTGTCATAGGTATGTCAGGATTAAAAGATACTTCAAACTCATCAAGCCACCCACTTGATCTATCAGTCCTTGTCAGTACATTTCTTATGAATGCTAGGTCAGCTTATGCCCAAATACGTCTATTAATGGAGAAATGCTAAGACATTCTGAAAAGTCCTATTTTAATGTTTACTCTTTCTTGTAATGGTCAGCTAGAGGTCCCAACTCTACATATACTAACTTTAGGTCTTGCCAAGTTGGAAAACAAGCTCTTTCATATGTGACTCCTCCAAATATTTGTAGACAACTATAATCTAGCACTAAAAGGACACTTGAGTCTTTTTATAGTTTTGGTCATTTACCACTGAAGACCTTCTAGTTTAAAGGTTGGGTGCCCAGATCTTACGTAATTTTATAGGTCACATAATTACCGACGATATTCTATAATGAATATAACTCTGATTACTATAGGATAATGTTTCCATATTGAAACCTTCCAAGTCTTTTTAGCATTTTACTTCTAAGCCCAAAATACCATTATGTGTTTTTCTGGACCCAATGTGTGATCTTAGATTTATTCCTATGAAAATTCATGAAGTTCATTAATTCTGCCAGAAAAGATCTATTAGATTCTCATTCCATCATTCAATGTATTTGTTATTCTTCTCTTTATTATATCAAATTTGTTAAATATGTGGTTTTCCTTCTTACTGGAATCACTTAGAAAAATGTAGAAAAACTGTACTACAGGGTATCACAGATGGTCATCCTATACCTACCTCTTGACTATTAATGATTCTCTAAAAGCACTTGGATAAAGCTCTTTCACATTTACTGATCCATTTACCTAACCTTGATTGCACACATATTTTCCCTATCTTGTTTAAAAGAATGTTATGGAAAGTATTACCAAATCATTTTCACCCTAACTTCACTCTGCTTTACTCCTATACAGTATCTATTAAAGATGGAAATGCAGAGTGGCGCCTATGGCTGAAAGGAGTAGGGCGCCAGCCCCATATACAGGAGGTGGTGGGTTCAAACCCAGCCCCTGCCGAAAAAAAAAAAAAGATGGAAATGCCGTTTTCTTTGATTTATTCCTAGAGAATCCATCCTAACTCTGGGTGATAGTTGCTTTTTCCAATAGCAATCTTAAAAATCACTACAGCATGGCTGTGTTTAAAAAAAAAATTTTTTTTTTTTTTTAATTCTACAGATGGAGCCTTGCTCTGTTGCCCAGGGTGTAGGGCAGTAGCATGATCATAGTCACTTGCAGACTTGAAGCCCTGGGCTCAAGCAATCCTTTGGGCTCAGGCTCCAAAGTGGCTGGGACTACAGGAATGTACCATCACACCCAGCTAATTTTTAAAAAATTTTTTGTCAAGATAGGGTCTTGCTATGCTGCCCAGGCTCATCTTGAACTCCAGGCCCCAAGTGATTCTTCCTCCTCAGCCTCCCAATGTGTTGGGATTGTAGGCATGAACCACAGATCCCAGCCTCATGGCTACTTATTGACTATCATCTATGTAATATATTCAAAATATGTTATATATAAGCCCCAATCAAAACAACTCTGAAGGGTTGGGATTATTATCTCTGATAATAAAAAATATTAAAGTTTATGAAAGTCAAATTCACTTAAAGTTTACAAAAGATTATATCATATAAATTATCAAAATATGACGTGTAACAGATCTACTAACTTGTTCTTTAATACACTTACTTGCAAGAATCTACCACCTTTTCCCCCTTTATGAAAACAAGATACTATCTGTTCACTCTCTTTATTCACTCCCACTGTCCAATAGGAGTTTTAAGGGATATAATTTCTTAGGTTTCTCTGTAATTAAGACTTGGAATGCATGTATCAGTACTCTTAATAATTACTCTTTGTTTAAATATAATTAAAAACCTTAAAATAATAAAGTACACATTCAAAGGTTTCAAGGTTTATGAAGTATAAAAGAATAAATTATAAAAAATCTGTATCTGGCTCAGTGTCTGTGGCTCAAGCAGCTAAGGCGCCAGCTACATACACCTGAGCTGGCAGGTTCAAATCCAGCCTGGGCCCGCCAAACAACAATGATGGGTGCAACCAAAAAATAGGTGGTCATTGTGGTGGGCACCTATAGTCCCAGCTACTTGGGAGGCAGAGACAAGACAATTGCTTAAGCCCAGGAGTTGGAGGTTGCTGTGAGCTGTGATGTCACAGCACTCTACCCAGGGGGACAGCTTGAGGCTCTGTCTCAAAAAACAAAACAAAACAAAAATCTGTATCTGTCTTCTAACCATCCAATTTCCTCCTTCAGAAGCAGTTAAGTCCCTTTTTTTTTTTGAGACAGAGCCTCAAGCTGTCCCCCTGGGTAGAGTGCTTTGACATCACAGCTCACAGCAACCTCCAACTCCTGGGCTTAAAGTCTCCTGCCTCCCCCTCCCAAGTAGCTGGGACCACAGGCGCCCGCCACAAGGCCTGGCTATTTTTTGGTTGCATCCATCATTGTTGTTTGGTGGGTCCGGGCTGGATTCAAACCCACCACCTTAGGTGTCATGACCCATCGGGCTCCTATGGCCCTGGTCTCGGTTAGTGGAGGAAGGAACCAGGCGAGAGGTGGATTAGAAGTACAAGCTTGTGGAAGGCGAGCTAGCCCTGACTTTTCCGGGTAGCCCCGAGCAACCTCTGCACCAGCCTTTTATTGAAATGGAATGACACAGGTGAGGGGAATAATTAACAATGACTATGTGCTGAGGGCATGGGCTCCTTCTCCATAAGAAGCACCTGTGGACAAGTCACTGGAGAGTCCACTCCTCAGCTGTAAATCATCTTGCTTAGAGGTCATCTGTCTCTTGGCGTCCTCTACATTACGGTATGTGGCTGGTGCTTTAGCCACTTGAGCCACAGGTGCCGAGCCGAGCAGTTAAGTCTTAATAAATACACATAGCAAATACAAACGTAAAATATACATATATATTATTTTGTTCTTAGTTTATGCACAAATGACACCTATACATACATACGTACACACACACACATAAATGCAAAGTACATTATCGGCCTTTGAATTTTTACTGAAAAATTGGAATCATTCTAATCTGAATTTAGTCTTCCCTTCTTACTGATTTGTGGGAAGGGATACTGATCACATGACTAACTACAAATATTTTCCCCCAGATTGTATTTGTCTTTTGACTTAATGCCACAGCAACATTTTCCATGTGTAAGCAGTCAAGTTCATCAATTCTTACATTTATAACTTCTGAGTTTCAAAAGCATTTTGCAATCTAAGACTATGAAAACATTTTCCTATAGCTTCTTAGTGCTTTGATGGTTTTACCTTTTTTTTTTTCTGGGATAAGGTCTTGCTCTGTTGCCAGGGCTAGAGTGCAGTGGTGTCATCATAGCTTACTGAAACCTCAAACTACTTGGCTCAGGCGATCCTCCTGTTTCAATCTCTTGAGTATCTGAGACTGAAGGCATGTACTACCACATCCCCTAATTTTCTATTTTTTTTTTTTTGAGACAGAGCCTCAAGCTGTCCCCCTGGGTAGAGTGTCGTGGCATTACAGCTCACAGCAACCTCCAACTCCTGGGCTCAAGCGAGTCTCCTGCCTCCACCTCCCAAGTAGCTGGGACCACAGGCGCCCGCCACAACGCCCGGCTATTTTTTGATTGCAGCAGTCATTGTTGTATGGCGGGTCCGGGCTGGGGATTTGAACCCGCCACCTTAGGTGTACGTGGCTGGCGCCTTAGCCGGTTGAGCTATAGGCGCCGAGCCTTTTCTATTTTTTTAATAGAGACAGGCTCTTGTTGTGTTGCTCAGAGGGTATCAAATTTCTGGCCTCAAACAATCCTCTCATCTCAGCCTCCCAAAGTGCTGGGTGTGAGCCACCAAGCCTGATTTGGTTTTAAAATTAAATCCCTGATCTATTTGGAATTTATCCTGTTGTCAGAATGAGGTATTGAAGCCATCTTTCTATTTTCCCTAGAGGGTTATGTTATGACCCAACATAATTTATTATTCTTATTCAGAAACTACTTATCTAATTTTTCCATATGAACCATAAAATTCATTTGTGTGGTTCAAAATGAAAAAAACTTGCTGGTATTTTATTTGGATGTTAATTAAAAGCATAGTTTACCGTAAGGAAATTGATCATTTCATGGAAAAAAAGTACAATAAAATTAGTTCTCTACTTACACCAACCCAAAACTGAACTTTGGAAGGAGAAAAGACATAATATAAAATATATATATATTTCATTACTCCTCTATTTATATAGAGGAGTAATGGCACAAAAATAGCCATAGTAATTCTAAAAAAAAAAATTTTAGAGTCACATTGTCAAGTTTCACTAAAAGTCCGTTGAAATTTTTGAAATGAATTACACTGATTTCCTAGATTGAAACATTTCTAAATGAATTGAAGAGACATCCAGAATCCTACTTTGTTGTTACTTTTTAAAAATTATTATTATTATTACATTAATATTACTTCATAGTCAATCTTCTCTCTCTCTCTCTTTTTTTATATTGTTGGGGATTCACTGAGGGTACAAAGAACCAGGTTACATTGACTGCATTTGTTAGGTAAAGTCCCTTTTATAATTGTGTCCCACCCACCAAAAGGTGCTTTGCTTTATTTTGTTTGCAAAGGGGTCTTACTCTGTTGTCTGGCTAGAGGGTAGTGGTGTCATACAACTTCAAACTGCTGGGCTTAGCCTCCTCCTAAAGTGCTAGGATCAAAGGCATGAGCCACCCCACGTGGTCATTCCTAATTTTGATCTCATTTATCAACATTACAACCCTAAGCAGGAGGATTTTCCCCTTTACTTATTGATAATATAGTTCAAACCAGATAGGTACCGTTAGCTGTTTTAAGCATTTTGCTAAAGCCCAAGCTTATTTTTAGTTTTAGATCCCCAGATATTATTCCCATTAATTTGTTTGCAAATCTTTGATTCTGTACTGTCCTCTAAAGTCATAAGCATTAATACCTGCTGCTTAACAGCTATTTCTAGTATGTCTAGAACTACTCTCTTTTTTCCTAGTCTTGATTTTTAAACTGTCATAAATATTTAAGATCAGCTGAAAATTAAGCTCTAAATAAGCAAGATTTTATTATCACCTCAAGGAATTAAGAATAAACAAACTCTCCCTCATCTGGCAGTATGGAAATAAATGTTCCAGTATATCCACTATTCTAGAATGCATTGGAAAGACATCATTAACTTTTGAAAAGAACAAAATTCACTTAGTAAAGTTTCACAAGAGAACTATACTGAACAAATTGTTCTACAATAATAATAATCAGAGCAAATACTTCTATGCTAGTTACCATGTCCAAGGCATTGCTCTAAGTGCTTTAAACATTAAATAATTGACTCCTAAATGATTTAGAAGATACTTTTAGATACTAAAGTATTCCATAGCCTTAAGGATAAATACCAGCTGCTAATGTATGGACAAGTATGACAGGAAGGATTTAGGTGTCCGAGTAGAGGATATTACAGTGCTTATTATAAACTGGACAATTTTATGATGAGATTTAATTTCTCCAACTTCACAAAAACATACAAAAACTAGTGAGTTATGAAATTTTGTCTGAATGTAATTTCTGTTTTACTAGATAAAACTGTCTACTTTCTCTAAAACCTGTTAGTTTGCCCGTAAATCTTATTCTAGAGGTATCTCTAAATATGCTCATCCAGTGAAATACACATTCAAAGTGAATATCAACCAAAAATCAAATCAATCTTTAGTGGACACCCATATAGATTTGTAAATGGAAGGGATAAAAAATAAATGATATTAGTAGAACTCTAATAAGTGGCTGATTTATAAACTGATTTTAGAACATGATCTTTAGAATGAGACATACTTCTACATTATAGGAATGACTTCTTCAGTATTACATTTATTAAAATTCTACCATAGACCAAGTTTATAAAGTTGATATGAATTCAGAAGCATAAGAACTCAAGCCGTTCTAAAAGATTTTAACAATAAATTACTTATATAAAGAATTGCCTCAAATTTTAGTTTTATGCATTGCTTAACTCACAAATTAATATGCAGGTCTTCACTTGGCAATTAAAAGACCCATTGAGCTTAATTTCAAAAGTCTGTTAGTATATGAGAGGGACAAAGAAACTTTCCATATCATTTTTAGCAACTTTTCTGCTTGAAATTATTTCAAAATGAAGTTAAAAAAAGGTAGCCACTCTGTTTACTCTGCATCTAGTCAAACTACTGAAAATGTAGAGTGTTACATTTTTACTTTAATGATCATCATTTATTTCCCTTTTAACAAAGCTATTAAAAGTAAATATCCTTTCCTATGGATACATTGAAGACAAATCAATTCTCTCTCTTATCCTCTTTGCAACACATATGTTAGAACATCCAGATTTTCAAAAAATGAAGTGGGGAATACAATGGTATAGCTACTTTGGAGTGAAGTCTGACAGATTTTAAAGTAAAACATTTATCTATCTTGTAATTAGCAATTTCACTCCTAGGTATTTACTCAAGAGAAAAACACATACTTACAAAAAAACTTACATAAAATGTTGACAGCAGCTTTACTGACAGCTACAAACTGGCAATAATCAAAATGTCCACTGACAGGTGAATATAATAAAACTGTGGAATATTCATATTTGGCAATAATAAGGAATAAGGAAGTACTGATACAACTAAATGCAGCGAAACCAGCTAGACACAAAAGAGGATGTTCAAGAACTAAACCATGGGGACAGCAATCAGAAAGGAGTTGTCTCCTGAGGAGCAGGAGCCTGAAAGGGGCATAAGGAAACTCTGGAGTGGCTGAACTCTCTCTACTGTTTTCCACATATACAATGATTACCTATTACAAAAATAATGCATATAAACTCTACTTCTATTGAAATGAAAATTACACTTCCATTGCAAATATATTTTCTAAAAGAGAAAGTAACGGGAGAGAAAGAAAAGAGCTCTACCCTTTCTATTATATTTTCAGGATACTTACCTGTCTAGGAGCTGGTCATGTTTTTCTAAAGCATCCTTTTCAGCCATCACTGCTCGGTCCTTTTCAGCTAGAGCATTATCCCTTGCCTCTCGGAGATTTCTAAAATTTAAACATACGTTTCAGTTATTTCAAATGCATAAGTTATTTATCTTTTAATGACATTATATACATCATATACATCTGTCTGGCTTGGCCTCCTGTCTCCAGCAGCACACAGCACTCGAGGTGCAAACTTGGTCTATCTATAGAACTCATGCTGCCTTTTTCCACAACTTCTCTCCACATGGGTCAAAGGGAGGACTAAACAGTCTATACATACTGTAACTTGCTTAATCTTTATCTTGATCCAGTGAGAAAGGATATATATATTTCACTCATATATTATCCACAAGAAAACCAAGGTTTTGAAAGGTTAATAAAATATTTTAAATGAAAGGTATATTATAGAGATCACAAGATACGAAATGGCTCTGGGAGACCAAGGTGGGTGGATTGCCTGAGCTCACAGGTTTGAGACCTGCCTGAGCAAGAGTGAATTCCATCTCTAAAAAATAGCCAGGCACTGTGGTGGGTGCCTGTAGTCCCAGCTACCAGACAGGCTGAGGCAAGGGAATTGCTTTGAGCCCAAGAGTTTGAGGTTGCTGGGAGCTATGATGCCACTGCACTTTACTGAGATCAACAAAGTGAGGCTCTGTCTCAAAAAAAAAGAAAAAGATACAAAATGAAATTGAAGTTTAGCACATGGGCAAAATGCCGGCTAAAATGGGAGACCTTGGAATTGCAATCATATAGGAACAAAAGAGAAGGGGACACAGAAGGACCGACAGATTAGGAGAAAGAAGAAGGGACAAAGGACTAGAGGTCTTAAGTACAAACATTAAACAGAAGTAGTTGTACAAGACTAGAGATTGCTATTTGAGAATGATGACTTGGAAGCAAAATAGTACCTTCAGCAGCAGAATTTTAGTTGATAACTAGACAAGGTGTGACAATTAGAGTGGCTAAGTGAAACAGAGCTGACATAAAGGTTAATATTAATGTAGGGTTTAAGGAGTATGAGGACAGGGCATTAGAAAAGCCATCTTGTTACAGTGGCTATGATAGTAGGAACCGAAATAGAAAGAATACATTTAAGGTCAGTTAAGGGAAGTGTTCAAAAGTTGTAAGGTAACAGCAGTAACTAATTAGGAGACTATATAGCCTGGTATGAGCCTTCAAAGAAGAAAATGTTTGTTTTTTTTCATCAAGGTGAAACTTTGGATCAAGAAAAATACCAACAGTAAGCTTCTTTCAGAGAGTCACTTATTTCTTTAATAATCTCCTTCTCTAACAGAGTTATAACATAAATAGAGTCTAACATAAATAAATGATTTTGCTCATTTAATCCCTAGAAATTCATTATTTTATATTTTCTAAGCTATGTTAGAGCTGAGTAAATTGAAGTTTAGAGAGCTTCTGTACCTAGCCCCAGCTTGTTAAACAGCCATAATTCGAATATAGCTATGTCTTCCTCTAAAACCAGTACTTTTTGTAGCATACGACCCTCTCTCCATGAAGATTTGGATAGGATATTAGAATGTGGCTTTTTATTATTCATGGAAAACGCCAGTAGGGAGTCATGAAGGCCCATGGTTTGAATAAATCTATGTAATGAATATTAGATAGAAATGCTGTAATGGTCATACTTGTTGTGCTGATTCTCAATATGATCTTTTGCATGGTGATGCTAATGATAAATTTAAAAATTTAAACATGTCAACCATTAGCGATTCACCAGCAAAACAGTTTCAAGACAGAAATAAAATAGTTTTTTAAGTTAGAAAACTCCCAACACAAAGAAATGAAAAGCATCTGAGATAATGGACCTGCTCACTTTGTATCTACCCCTTGAATATGTACAATTATTGTGTCAATTAAACAAAACAGTTGGAGCACAAATAACTCTTATTAAAAAAAAATAAACTATGTTTGTATGTTTTTATCTAAATGGAAGTGCATTCTAAGGTAGGCATCACAAAATGGCATATTGTTATTTTCTGATGTCATGCTGAGCATTTGCAATGCTCTTCAAAAATATCCTACTATTATCAAACCAACTAAAACATAAAAAATTAATTTTAAAGATAGAATAAAATCCTTGAAGTATATTAAGCATTTATATATATTTCATTCCTAGATGACTAAATATTTTAGTCAGTAAATCACCGTAAGTTGTTTCCAATTTTCATTTCTCAAATATAGCCTCATTACTCAGTTATTTCAGTTGCATAATTCCAAATAGGTTACAGTTACAGAACTAATTAATCATAAATGCTTAATTGGCAGATGGAGGGGCTTAAGTCTTTAACAGTATTTCCTCTCTTGCAACAGTAGGCATTAGAAATAAAAGCAGAACACAGGGAATGAAACAAAACCCAGAACAGCAGGGCTTACGCGAGGAGGCACAAAAAGAGTCACTAGCACATTCATCATGCCACACTCTGCATCATCCAGCCAACCCCAAGTGGGAAGGAATAAATAAATTCTATGGCCACAAAGAGAGGAGTTCATGATTTTTCACTGGAGTAAGAGAGGTAAGTGAATAAAGAGAAACATTTCAAACAAGTGACATTTAAGTTGAAGCCTGAAGGACAAATAGGTAAGGCAATTCAGAAAGAGAAAACTGAAATGAACAGGGTAAAGGGCCAGAAGCCGAGGCTTCTGCCAACAGGCCCTTCTCATAGGTGTTTGTGGGAACTTGTGTAAACTTCTCCATGGGAGGTACCACCCCTTCCATATCCAGCCCACAACCTGCATTCTTTAACAAAAAGCATCTAATTTTATATAAGGAATAAAGACATACTTCTTCTAATGTTATCAATTCACACTTTTCACATTAAGTCTAAGTGGGATAAACCAAACATACTCTTCTGTTGACAATACAGTAATAAAAACCATATGGAGTGTTTCCCATGTGCCAGGAATTGTTCTAGGCCCTTTACATATCATAACTCATTTAATTGTCACAACAATCTCACAGTGTAGGTTGCATCATTATCTCCATTTTACAAATGAGAAGACTAAAACCCAGAGAGGTTCAGTATGAGCCTAAGGTCACAGAGCAAGGAAGTTATGGAACCAGTGTGTGGACCCAAACAGTCCGGCTCCAGAGTCTGTGCTCTAATCTTCCTATGCTGCTTCTCCTAAGACGTCCTTTGTTTCACACATTTCTATCTTGGGAAATTCCGATATCATAAAATTTATATTATATGATCAACTCATAGCACAAATAGATGTTAAATCATAACAAGCCTGGGAAGGATTGTGAACATAATTATACATTTGCTTTTATGGCCCACAGGATGTAACATGCTCTTTCAAAATTAGACTGGTTTGATAAAACACCAGATGGACTATATTCCTGCCATAGATAAAACACAAACTTTCATATAACTAATAAATTATCCATTTCTAAATGATAAGTGCATTAGAAAATGTAACAGAAGTACAATTACAGAACAAACAGCAGGAATACAAATGTTCCTTAAAAGAGACACTTGAAAAATTGACAGAAGCTATCTGTAGAATGTACAAGCTAATGAATCTCAAGTTTTAAAAGTCCAGGCTAAGTAATTACAAATGTAATTGTAATAACAGAGAAAGATATTAAGAATTGGACATTATAGCAAAGATTTGAAAATGCAAAACTCTGAATATGTCATCCTAAAAATACTTTTATAAAGCTAACATTTGACTCCAAAACTGTCAAGAGATATGACTTTTTTTTTTTTTTTTTTTTTTTAGTGCACTGGAAAATCACAATACCCCCCCAGGTCGGGCGCCGTGGCATTACAGCTCACAGCAACCTCCAACTCCTGGGCTCAAGCGAGTCTCCTCCCTCCACCTCCCAAGTAGCTGGGACCACAGGCGCCCGCCACAACGCCCGGCTATTTTTTGGTTGCAGCTGTCATTGTTGTTTGGCGGGTCCGGGCTGGGGATTCGAACCTGCCACCTTAGGTGTACGTGGCTGGCGCCTTAGCCGGTTGAGCTATAGGCGCCGAGCCAATATGACTTTTTCATATTGCTGCCTACTAACTCCATACCCCACCCCCCGACCTCTCCGATGTTTGTGTGTGGAAGGTAGACTGAAAGGAAAGATAGAGGAAAAAGCAAAAGTAATCATTAATCAATTCTATGCACAAGGCAAAGGGAAACTGAGATCCCCTCGCAAGGTAACTAGAATGTCCAAATAATTTATTTTTCAACCTAAACATAACATATTTTTAGAATACATTTTTAGAGTGCTACTAACAATTATGCTAGAGAAACAGGCATACACCAATACTTTTCTTGGATAAATCTGGAGATATGGTTACTTAAATTATAACATTCGATTGAGAAAATTAAAGAGTTACATTCTTAAACATGTCCCTACATAAAAGGGTTTTCATATTACAATAAAGTAGACACATTTTTTATGCACTACAGTACTGTTTTGTGCAGGAAATGATTCAATATATATAAGTTTACCTAAAAGTATCTTACAATTAAAACTAGAAAACCTCAGTACAAAACATATACAACAATAGACTATTCTCCATGATGAAAAGTGTTTTCTTACTATTAGACGATAAATTTCACAGTACCATAGGGCAAATCTAAATTTATATCTGAAAAATGGTAAGAAAAATGTTAGAAGAATGTCAGAAACTTTAGGAAAATCCTAATAGGAACAAATCAGAGTTTGGCAATGCTAGGAGCATGTCTTGGCCTGAATAAATATCACTAATGCCTCAGAATTTGAAATTTACCAAGAATAAATAGTGGGGGTTAAAAAAATGGCTGTCAAAAGAGCTCAGCAGGCACAACTACTAAGCAATCCATTCTTTTTCCTCTCTGCCTTCATGTGAAAATATTTTTGGCTAATAAAAGCAAATAAGTTTTTTGCAGTTGGAACAAAAAAGATTGAAACAGGCTGCTATTTATTTGAGACAGAATCTCACTATGTTGCCCTCAGTAGAGTGCTATGGCATCACAGCTCACAACAACCTCAAACTCTTGGGCTTAAGCGATTCTCTTGCCTCAGCTGCCCAAATAGCTAGAACTACAGATGCCTGCCACAACGCCTGGCTATTTTTTGTTGCGGTTGTCATTGTTGCTTAGGCGGCCTGGACTGGGTTTGAACCCGCCAGCCTTGGTGTTAGCTTTTATTACAACAAGCTGGCTGGCACTGTAACCATTTTGCTACTAGCTCCAAGCCTAAAACAGGCTGTTTTACATGACAAGTTTATTTATCGGGAACTGGTTGAATTAATCACTTTTACCTCTAGAATCTTCTTCTGGATAAAGCATAAAACTGCTCATTTCCATATCTTATGTCTTTAAGATGGCATAAAAGATTAATAGAATGGTTCCAAGTAGATTATCTTCTTTTTATACTCAATGACCAATAATTTTACCTTTAATTAACCTAGATGATTGAACAGTAAATAAATAGGACAGAAACACTAAATAACCAAAGTAAAAATATTATATAAAACTTCTTAGGTGGAGCTATGCATTTTATGATTAGAAATATTTTGAGATCACTGTTGACTGAAAATGCTACACTTTCCTATCTTTATTTTCACTGATGCTGTGATTTGAAAGTCTATTGTCTCTCAAACCCATGTTGAAATTTAATTGCCATTATAATAGTATTAAGAAATGGGTCCTTTAAGAGGTGATTAGACGGGACTTAAACTGAAAAGCTTCTGCACAGCTAAGGACAGCTTATAAATTATAGCAAAAAGACAACCTTCAGAATGGGGAAAGATATTTGCATGTTACAAATCTGACAAAGGTTTGATAACTAGGATCTACACAAAACTCAAATTAATCAGCAAAGAAAGAGCAAACAATCCTATCTATCACTGGGCAAGAGACATCAACAGAACCTTCTCTCAGGAAGACAGATGAATGGCTAACAAACATGAAAAAATGCTCACTGTCCCTATTCATCAGAAAAGAGCAAATCAAAACCTTCTTGAGACATCACCTAACCCCAGTGAGAATAGCCCACATCACAAAGTCCCAAAGCTGCAGATGCTGGCTTGGAGAGAAGGGAACACTTTTACACTGCTGGTGGGACTGCAAACTAATATAGCCTCTTTGGAAAGAAGTATGGAGAATGCTCAAAGAACTTAAATTAGAACTCCCATTTGATCTTGAAATCCACTAGGCATCTACCCAGAAGAAGAAACCCTTTTATCATAAAGACATTTGCACTGGATTCTTTATTGTAGCTCAATTTACAATCACCAAGATGTGGAAATAACCTAAATGCCCATCAACTCAGGAATATATTAACAAACTGTGGTATATGTAAACCATGGAATACTATTCATCAATAAAAAGATGGTGGCTTTAAAAAAAAAAAAAAAGAGGTGATTAGACCATGAAGGTGGGAGTTCAGTCCCCTTTGTTCTCCCTCTGGTCCTCTTACCTTCTGACATGTGATAATGGAGAAGATCCTTGAGAGATGCCAGCAACTTTGTACTAGCGTTCCCAGACTCTGTAACTGTAAGCCAGCGAATTCCTATTTATTATAAATTATGTCTAGAAATTCCAACGATTCAACCAAAAGACTTCTCAAATGGATAAATAAATTCAGCAAAATCTCAGGTTACAAAATCAATGTACACAAATCAGTAGCTTTCCTATATTCCAACAGTAGTCAATCTGAGAATCAAACAAAAAATGCAATTTCATAGTAGCAACAAAGAAAATAAAGTACCTAGTAACATATTTAGTTAAGGAAGTTAAAGACCTCTACAGGGAGAACTATGTAACACTGACGAAAGAAACTGCAGAGGAAGTAAAAAGATGGAAAAATGATCATGCTCATGAATCAGCAGAATCAACATATTTAATATGGTTACCCTACCCAGAGAGATCTACAGATTCAACACATACCCATTAAAAAGCCAATGTCATGTTTGCAGATCTAGAAAAAAATAGTTTTGTATTTTGTATGGAAACAGAAAAGACCTTGGATAGCCAATGTATCTTGTATTGTAAGAACAAATCAGGAGGCATCACTTTATTAGACTTCAAGCTATACCATAAGGCTATAGTAACCAAAACAACATCGTCCTGGCACAAAAACAGAAACACAGACCTAAGGATCAGAATGGACAACCCAGATATGAAACAATTCTCATATTGCCATTTGATCTTTGACAAATCAGACAAAAGCAGACACTGAGGAAAAGAATCCCTAGTCACTGAACGGTGCTGGGAAAACAGTCATTACACATATAAAAGACTGAAATGGGATCCAATCTCTTGTCACTCACAGATGATTATTCACAGAAATTAATTCACAATGGATAGAAGATTCAAACCTAATGCATTCCCAGAGTGTCCATATTCCACCTCTACTGCACACTGCAAGAATAAGACTTATCTGGGACCACATGTTAAATATATCAACATGAATAAAAGCTGATTAAAAAAAAAAGGTCTGTACCTATTTTTTATAATATCCAACACCACTAATAAAAAAAGTCTTGACTAAATCAGCATGTGGCCCATGGGCCACAGGCTGGACAATTCTGAAATAAATTATAAGCATTCTAGAAGAAAATGTTGGGAAAACTCTTATAGGTATTGACCTAGGGAAAGAATTTATGAAGAAGACCCCAAACACAATCACAATCACAGCAACAGCAAAAATGAACAAATGAGATGTGACTGAATTAAAAAGTTTCTGCACAACTAGGGACATAATCAATAGAGTCAAGAGAAAACCTACACAGAATAAGAGAAAATATTTGCATGCAATATATCCAATAATGGCCTGATAAGCAGAATTACAAAGAACTCAAGCAAATCAGCAAGAAAAAACATCTTTGTTAGAATGGTCTTGGAGGCGGTGCTTGAAAGTGGATTTTCAAAAATGAGAATAAAGTACAAAAAACTCTGTAGGAATCTGGTTGTGAAGGAGAGCAAAGAAATAGGATTGTGTTAGAGAAGTGGTAACAAGAAAGAAAGATCTTTAAGATCTTTCTTAAAGATCTGGAAAAGAACTTTTTCTATATAGTTGGGAACTATCGGTAGCAAGGGGAAAAATGACAGTACAGGAGACACAGAGGAGCACCCTAGTGTCATATCCCCGAGCGGGAAAGGGACACAGAGGAGCACCGCTGGTGTCATATCCCCGAGAGGGAAAGGGACACAGAGGAGCACCGCTGGTGTCATATCCCCGAGCGGGAAAGGGACACAGAGGAGCACCGCTAGTGTTATATCCCTGAGCAGGAAAGAGGGGGGAGACTCTAGTCAAGAGGGGAAAGTCTGAGCCTTGGAAGAGTAGTGTCAGATAGGCCTTACTACAAAATAATACCATTTTATAGAAAAATAAAGGCCTCTTGGCTGATTTCTGAAATTATAAATGCTCTTATAAAGTTCTAATGATCCTTGCTCTGCCCTCAAGTATGCAATGAAGTTTGCGAACTTTTTAAAAAACCAAGTTTCTCTCTGCATAATTACCTGAAAAATTAGTTTTGATAAGAGACCTTTCCATTTTCATACTGCTGGCCAGTTAAACAGCAGCATGTGTTGTGTTGTAGAGTCAGATGTATCTAGTTTTACCAATAAAACATCTGCAGTATTCATAGCCAAAGCGTACCTTCTCTGTGTCTTACTCTCTTCATTTGTAAAATGGGGATATTGCTACCTACAACCACATACAACGCCTTGTTTAATTTTCTTTACAGCATATACTGTAAGTTTGATGCACAGCAGATATTCAGGAAACAGTAGCTATTGTTAGCATGCCATTTAAATAGGAAAAATTAAATTAAAATATGAAAATTATTCACATACAGGATAATTAGAGCAATGTTTCTCCAAATTTTTTATTGCACAAAACAAAAAGGATTAACTTTGTAATAGCACCCTGGGGAAGACAGAGAAGACTGCTGGAGGGCTGAGGGGATCCTATCTGGCATAGAGCAGAGAAACACCTCTAGCAGTAAACTATGTGAGCTTAGGCCAGTACTTATGGGCTAGGTCAGAGCTGCCACATCTGTAAAAGATCAAGAATTAATTGTTATCTTCCTTTCTAAATCCTTTCTGCAACTGCAGTTAATGGCCAGGCCTTATTATCCATCACTCCGAGACAACTGAAGAAAAGGTGAAGTCATTCTTGATATTCACTTCCTGTCAACCACCAGGTCGTCCCAATTTTACCACCTGAACATTCTTTAAATTCACCTACTATTTTCTCTTTCCACTTCTCATCTTTACCTAAAGTTTTGCAATAGCCTCCTAACTAATCTCCCTGCCTCTTCAACTATAATCCACTCCACATTGCAGCCACAGTTAAAAAAAAAAATCAGTAAATCACATCACTCTCCTGTTAAACCTTCAAAAATTCTCCATTGACAACAGGGCCCTTAAAAATTTGGCCCAATCATACTTTTCCTGCCCACCCACCCCCCCCAATAAACTACACAATACAGTAAACACATGTGGTAAACAACACAGGTCTAAAGACTATATTATAGTTAATAATACAAAACAGCTGATAATAAAAATTCATTTGTAATTATTTGAGAAACAGATACTGAAAAAGTTATCTGCAAAACCATATACTATCAGAATAATCTAACTAAAAAGACAAAGTAAAATATTCTTAAGTTTTTCCATAAAAAAACTTAAAACACTATACAGATTATCTAGTAAGATATGAACAAAAAAGATCTGTTTGCTTGCTTAAGCACTAATGAGGACATATACTTTTAAAATGATGACTGGAACCTTTGGAACTAGTTCCAATTTATCTATCGTAATGCATTACGTATACTCAGCTAACATAAATAAATAAATTTAGATTCAAGATTCAAAGTTAGTTATTATCACTCCAAGAGTTCACAGAAATTTCAAGTTTATATTATTAGAGTTCCTTCTTGAGTACTTTTGGAAGATAATACATTGCAGTCAAGATGATTTTTACTGACATGGTGGGAAAATAAAATCACAAAAGTAATACTAATTGTTATACTTGAAAGCATCTTTTCAATCTCCTTTTCTCTACTGCCTACCCCTTTTTGTAAACAATTGTAAAGCTACCTGAATCCAGATTCTATACAGCAGCATGAGTATAATGAATGTCTTTATCTTTTTTTTTTTTGCAGTTTTTGGCTGGGGCTGGTGCCTTACTCCTTGAGCCACAGGCACCGTCCTATCTCATCATTTTTACAGTAACACTCAGAATAGTTCTGTTTACATTACCTTCAGTTCCTTTAATCAAGGAATTTTATTACCTAGAAAAACTTAAATAATCAATTGAATATCCCTTTTTATTTTTTCACATAATTAATAAAGAAACCTATAGCCATTTTATGCAGACATTTAGACAGAAACAAAAGGTCTATAGGCCCCCTATGTCTATATTATGTCATTTAAGAGAAGTAATCAAATGCTATGGAGATAATAATTTAAGAATAACTGTATGTCCTCTAATAGTGTCTTATGATAATGATAAATAATTCCATAATGCTATCAGTTGACTTTTATATAATGCTCATTTTATTTAAATTGTCAACAAAATTTCTTTAAGGATTCCATGGAGGCACAAAGTATCAAAATAAATATATTTATATATAACACACATATATATGTATATAATTTATAATGTACTTTAAAATTTTTAAATATATGTATATACTTATAAATACATATATTATATATATAATATACTGTCCACGAATATTATCTCATTTATACCTCACAGGCTACCCTATGAAGTATTATTATAAGTTCATGTTTAAAAGGAAGAAACTAAGTGTCAGAGATAATAAGTAATTTATCTCTCAGCTAATAGATAGTAGAGCCAGGATTTAAGTTGAGTCTTTTGAGCCAAATGTCTTTCATAACATATTCCTATTCATGGAATGTCTTATTTCCAAATGTGTAAAGAGGGTCCCAAATGTGTTAAGAAGGTCCCTAACATACTATAGAGGAAGTTCTTAATATAATACATCACCACTGGAGTGAGTTTCACTCATTATTTCCCACACCTCCAAACTGGCACTTTAAAGTAGCTAGAAATATCAGAAAATGATAAGAACCTTAACTCACAGATCTGGCAAAGCAAATGTACAAATTATAATTCCAACTAGAGTATTTTTGATACATCCAGATACCCAAGTTCTTTCTTTGGTTATATCTGCTTTTTCTTAAGTCTCCACCTCTTATACCCTCATTGTTCTCTCTCAATTCCTTAACTTTAAAAACTACTAGAATGACAGCAGGGACAGAAACCAATACTGGAAGGCATGAATTTCATCTGTCCTTTCCTTATTAAAGAAGATATAGAAAGTACTCTTTTACTGTCCTCCAAAGTGTAGGAAGTAAACTAAAGGTAAACTTACCTTTCTCATCTTACCATTTCCTTTTCTTCTAAAAATGGTAGTTGGAGGAGAGGTGAGGAGACTAAGTATAAATACACAAGTCTACCACTTTCATCCATTTTACCTCATTGTGACAGCACACCAAGTAGTTAACACAATGATACCAAGTCCAAAGCAAAAGATTAATTAACCAAGACGTAAAAAATCGTTTCCTTAACCATTTTAAATTCTAAGTTTTCTTTTTCTTTTTTTTTTGAGACAGAGTCTTACCATGTCACCCTTGGTAGACTGCCGTAGCGGTCACAGCTCACAGCAACCTCAAACTCTTCGGTTCAAGTGATTCTCTTGCCTCAGCTTCCCAAGTAGCTGGAACCACAGATGCCTGCCATATGCCTGGCCATTTTTTTTTGGTTGCAGTTATCATTGTCTAACAGGCCTGGGCCAGGCTCAAACCTGCCACCTTCGGTGTATGTAGCTGGCACCCTACTCACTGAGCTACGGGTGCTGAGCCAAGTTCTAAGCTTTCATAATTGATTTTTGTCGGATGGAAGAGGAATGGGAAAAAAGCTCTAACTTAAGTTAAACCTTGTCATAATGAAGAAACTATAATCCAAAAAGATTCAGTCACATAAAATAAAGGGTTGGAGTACCATGAAGTTAAAATGATAAAGGCAATCCTGTGCTGGTTAGGGGTCCTTATGCAATTCAAATTCATCAGGGTTCAGGCTGCAGTTTGGCACCACCTGGTGGCAACTGTCCACCCTAGTCTGAGTCCTGTGGCTGGCTGAGGGATTCAACACCTCCCTAATCCTGTGAAATGCTGGGTTAGGTGGCATCCATGTTGATATAGATAGGGGGCCAGAAAAACACTGAGGAGGGAACAAAGAAATCTGCTTTCAGCTTTCCCGCTTCCAGAAACGGCTCTACTGGCTGGTAACCTACACAGAGCTTTACCAACCTACCTCTCTACCTATGACTTTAGAGAATGGGGGCTAATATCCTATATCTAAATTTATATTATACTGGGATGTATTTTAAAGGATTATTTTTAAGGATAAAAAAACAACTAAAAGATCCAGAAATTTTCAAAATGATTACATACCAAAGTTTATGTGACTATGTGGATAGTTTGGGAATAACCGCAGAAATAATCCTATAAATTTTAAGATTTTTCATTAACAAATTCCTAAAAAGTCTGTAATAGAACTGAATCACAGAACTAACAGTACTTATCTATAAAATAGAAATAATATTTCCTGTGTCACAGCCATCTGTCATACCCAGATCTTTCTCTTGAGGTTCAGAATCTTATAAATTCGACTTTTCTTTTTCTTTTTTTTTAGAGACAGAGTCTCACTTTGTCGCCCTTAGTAGAGGGCCATGTTGTCACAGCTTACAGCGACCTCCAGCTCTTGGGCTCAGGTGATTGTCTTGCCTCAGTCTCCCACATAGCTGGGACTACTAGCACCTGCCACAATGCCTGGCTATAAATGTGACTTTTCTATTTAGATATCCCATGGACACTTCAAGTGAAACTATCCTAAATTTGCCATGTTTTCCTAGTAAGACCTTGTACTCTTCTAATGTTTTAAAAACTGTATAACTATCTGTGCAATCGTCCAATCTAGAAATCTTAACATCTTCTCATTCCCCAATCCAATCCAGTCATGGAGTCCTGTTGGTTCTATCTCCTAAACTTTTCTCCAATCTGGCCCATTTCCCTCCTTCCCTACTGCTACTAATCCATTTCCATTAGCACCTCTCATCTTGACAGTGGAAACAATCTGTAGAGCCTCTTTGTCTACAGCCTTATGTGACTCCAACCTATTCTCCATACTACTGTGATCTTTGATATAAAATTAGATCACACCATGGCTCTTCTTAAAATCTTCCCCATGGTCAAAGGGTATGATTTGGGTCCATTTCCCTCTTCTATTTCATATCCTACAACTCCTTTCCTCTTACTCTATGTTTTAGCCTTGAATTACTTTGTTTGGTAAAAAACTACTTCATTTTGTTTTGCCTCCAGGTTTGTATATATGCTATACATTTCTCCAATTCCCTTCCCTCCCTTAACTAGTAGTCTTATTCTTAGTCACTACAAGGTGCCAGGATGAGTATTTTCTTTTATTCATGAGTTTCCTTGATTCCTTCCAAGGCTAGGCTAGATATACAGATGGTCTCATCCTTTGTATCCTGTCATTTTCTCCATTCTCATCATGCTTATGATAAGTGTTTCTCTATTTGTCTTTATCCTCCATTAGACTACCAGCTTTGTGAAGGCAAAGGTCACCATAGCACATATAGCATCTAGTACATTAGCATATAGCAGGTCTCAACAAGTATGTATTTGCTAAATCTGTGAATTTGTTGAGAGTTATGTGAAAACGCAAATGTAAAATATTTTAACATAAAACTTAGCACATAATAGGTGTATATCTCTTTATTAATCAGCATGTTGAACCCTAAAAGCAAATGACCACGATGTAGAGGATCCTTCTTTCGTAATACAAGGCTGGGACCAAACATGATTTTGCAAAAGATGAAGAATGACTTTGGAATTCTTTAATTTCTCTGTATGCATCCATCCTTAATGCCCTAATGACCCTGCTACTCAAAACATACACATTCATAAAACTGTCATAATTTTGTCATGAACATGAAGGGACAACTAGGTGCAGTAGCATATGAATCTTAAAATTATAAGGTTAAATGAAGAAGCCACAAAAACATATACAGCATGGATCTATTTATATGATCCTAATATAAAAAAACTAAACTAAATTGTACACATTTACCAGTAACATAGATAATAAAAATATAAGGAAAAGCCAGGAAGTCATTAGCATAAAAGTCAGAATAGTAGTTAACCCTTATGGAAGGAAGGAATTAAGCAGGGACGGTCTTAAGCACATTTTTTGGTTTTGCATTGTTCAATTTCTTGATTTGGATGATGGGTAAATAGTATTTAGTATCTATCTATTTATTTATTTTGGAGAAAATGTCTCACTATGTTGTCTAGGTAGAGAGCCATGGTGTCATAGCTCACAGCAACCTCAAACTCTTGGGTTCAAGCAATCCTCTTGTCTCAGCCTCCCAAGTAGCTGGGACTACAGGTGTCTACCACAATGCCTGGCTAGTTTTAGAGATGAGGTCTTGCACTTGCTATGGCTGGTCTTGAACTTCTGAGCTCAAGCAATCCACCCTCCTCAGCCTCCCAGAGTACTAGGATTCAGGCGTGAGCCACCACACCTGGTCCTTACTATCCTAGTTTTAATAGTTTCTAGGAGAAATCATGGGCATATTACAGGAAAAACTACTGGTATCTATTAGTAACATCTAATTTCCTTTCATTTCTATCCTGAGGTAAAAGCAAAAAGACAAGTTACCAGGGTAAAAACAAGATAATGAGAATACTAGAGCAAAAAGGCCTATGTCTGGCTCAGCACCTATAGCTCTAGCTCAAGCTGCTAAGGCACTAGCCACATACACCAGAGCTGGCGGGTTCGAATCCAGCCTGGGCCTGCCAAACAACAATGACAACTACACCCAAAAAATGACTGGGCATTGTGACAGGTACCTTTAGTCCCAGCTGCTTGGGAGACTAAGGCAAGAGAATCGCTTAAGCTAAGGAGGTGGAGGTTGCCATGAGCTGTGATGCCATAGCACTCTACTTAGGGCAACAGCTTGAGGCTCTGTCTCAAAAAAAAAATAAAAGGCCTATGTCTATTAAATCCTCTTCTAAGCCAGCTCTCAAAGACTTTTGAACTTTGATGTTCTCATTATATTCATGAAAAGTTTCAATATATTTAAAAACACATTAGTTGATAGAAACAGCATTGCATTTCAGCAAAACCATAACCTCCAAATGAAGACAAATAAAATACCACACAGGCACCTCTTCACTTTTTTACCTGTTTTCCCGTTCATACATTTCCCTAGAGGCACATCGAAGTTGATCAATTTCTTGATTAGTTTTCAATGTGATTTTTTCTAGTTCCTCATGTAGTTTATTTTCATATTCTGTTTTATAATGGTCTCTGCAAAGAGTCAAAAAGAATATCCAGAACTTTTTAAAACAAATATGCTATTACCCCAGACAAGATCTTAATTTTTTTTACAAAAAATATCTTCTGTATACTATGTTACTTAAAAAAATTAACTATTAAGTATAAAGTTTTATAATTCCTAAAAATATTGCTCCAAACCAGTACCTTTGAAGATCTCAACCTATTAAACATATTGCCCCAAAGGCTTAATTCTTGTTGGATAATTATTCATCTCAAAAATACTTTACTTACAGCTTTTAATAGCCAAGACGTGAAAATTGATCCTTTCTTTATGAATGCCTCTCATTTAAAATTAATAATCTGGCATGGTGCTTGTTGAGAGATGAATAATATAACAAAAATATAAAAACAAAATGACTTTAGCTCTTTAGAAAATCTTTCCTTTCAAGCACAACAACCACAGCCACACTGTGATTTTTCAGCAAAGTGTAAATTACACGGAGTATGAAAAAAATACTATAGGTCAGGGAAAAAGTTATGAATGTGTGAACTGTTAGAGGTAAAATTTAGACGTTTAGTTTCTGATGTGCTGATAACAATAAATAATCCAAAGACTATAAGGGCTATTTGTATAAAGAAAGTTTAGTGGTTTATATAAATCTTACTTCTTTTTTTTGAAAAAAAAATTTTTTTTAATTGTTGGGGATTCATGGAGGGTGCAAAGAACCAGGTTACATTGAATGTATTTGTTACATAAAGTCCCTCTTATAATTGTGCCCTGTACCCTAAAAGGTACCGTGACACCCCCCCTACCCAGCGAGAAGGCATGATTAAAATGTAGGTGTCTGTTTCAAAGGCCTCTACAAGCGGTATGCAACACTGCCTCCTCATTCTTCATTTCTATTTCACAGTCAGGAAATCAGCAGCATACTCAGATATTCCTCAAAAAGAGAATTCTACAGTGATACTATATACTTTCTTTCAAAAAATATGTAAGCATAGAGACCTCAGTGACAGAGAATTAAAAATAATTTGTCACAATAAAAAAATAGTTACAGTATATATCTATCTAAAAGAATCAGAATTTTGGTGTGGCTGGATACATCACGATGTCTTTTAAAAAATCAACTACAGAAGAATGTCTCATAAAGAAATACAATTAAGTATTATCTTAATATTGTCCTATAGACAGCAAAAAAAAAAAAAAATCATTAATCCTCAAACCCATGCATCTCCTCAAAAAAGATGATGTTAATTTATATATATTTATGTGGAAAATAATATAAGTCTTGCCTGGATGTGACGTATTTTTCATACATCTCTTCTCTGGCCTTTTTGGTTTCTTCAAGTTGAGCTTGCAATCTTTCGAGGCGATCCTCTTCATGGGCACAGCGAACACTCAGCTCCATGTTCTGGCGGTTGAGATATTCTTTATCCTTTTGCAGTAAAGTTACAGTCTGCTGTAAGGTGGTTACCTATGTATACGCAGACACAGAGTTCAGAGCAATGCCATCTTACTTTCTCAAGTTCACTGTACTAATTTCTTTCATTGATATTTTAACTCATCACACAAAAATTTCCCTTTAAAAAGGGCTAGTTCTTCCCTTGTAATTTTCTATATGTAAAGAGCTACTAAAAGTCTCTTTTTGGGGGGTGGGGGGCTGGGGCAACAACATTAGAAAGAAAAAAATTCCCCTCATAATTCCACTCTGGGCTGTTTCCCACTATTACCGTGCAATAAAATCTAAGTAGTTCTATTTATAAGCTTACCTCTTTTGATAATTCACTTCTTTCTTTAGCATGGGCTATGTGAGAAGCTTCAAGTATTTCATGCTTTCTCTTAATCTCAGTTGCTTCCTGTTCAAATGCATCACGTTCACTATTAAAATAAAATTCAAACACACATATAAATTTTGCATCCCTTGTTACAGTGAACATTTTAAAAGGGTTGACTGTGTGTCAAAAATCTAAACAGAGGCTGGGTTCCGTGGCTCATGCCCATAATCCTAGCACTCTGGGAGGGCCGAGACAGGAGGATCACTCAAGCTTAAGAGTTCACGTCCAGCTTAACTAAGAGTGAGACTCCATTCTAATAAAAGTGGAAAAATTAGCCAGGTATTATGGAGGGGCCCATAGTCCTAGCTACTTGGGAGGCTAAGACAGGAGGATCACTTAAACCCAAAAGTTTGAGGTTATTATGAGTTAGGGTAACACCAGCATTCAAGCCTATCTCACATACACACACAAAAAACTGAACAGAGATACCAGTAATGGGGCTCTAGTGTCTACTATAAAGTAACAACTTTTTAAATTTTTTTTTTTTTTTTTTTGAGACGGAGCCTCAAGCTATCCCCCTGGGAAGAGTGCCATGGCATCACGCTCACAGCAACCTCCAACTTCTGG
>NW_003852431.1:13289719-13324684 GCF_000181295.1 Otolemur garnettii
GCCTGGCTATTTTTTTTGGTTGCAGCCTTCCTTGTTGTTTGGCAGGCCTGGGCTGGATTCGAACACACCACCTTAGGTGTACGTGGCTGGCACCTTAGCAACTTGAGCCACAGGTGCCGAGCCGAAATTTATTATCTTTTAAAAACTAAATATGTAAATTGTACTAGAAAATAATAAAAAATTGAAGCAGTAAATAGTAAAATTTTCTAAGGTATACTTTGGTATTTTTTCCACTAATAATCTTTAATCTTATCTTAAAGCCAATTCTTTTAAAGAATTTATACATGGCTCTAGGTATTTAGTTCAGTTAGGGTCAAAAAACCCTTACAACTTATCACTTAGACTGCGTCACAGATATGTAGGCAGGCACTCTTATGTCTACTTCACAAATTGCTCATGATTACCCATTATCAGACCAGCTCTCTCCTGGAAACAGTAAAACCAAGAAGTGGACCCAAACCTACAGCAAACATCTTAACAAATGAGCAGAAAAACAGATGAACTAATTCTTCACTGCTCCTCTGCAGTCAGAACTGGTGCCCTGGTACGTCATCTCACTGACCCACCTGGTATTTCCAAGAAGGCTATTAAGAATTGTTTTTTTGTTTCATCACCTTTATAAAACTCTCTTAGAAAGGTTTTTTCCCTTCTGGTTAACAAAGTATTATTATTATTATTATTTTTGAGACAGAGCCTCAAGCTGTCCCCCTGGGTAGAGTACCATGGCATCAGAGCTCACAGCAACCTCCAACTCCTGGGCTCAAGCAATTCTCCGGCCTCTGCCTCCCAAGTAGCTGGAACTACAGGCACTGGCGACAATGCCTGGCTATTTTTTGGTTGCAGTCATCACTGTTGTTTGGTGGGCCCGGGCTGGATTCAAACCCACCAGCTCAGGTGTATGTGGCTGGTGCCTTAGCCGCTTGAGACACAGGTGCTAAGCCAACAAAGTATTATTTTTATTGAAGAAAACTGAGCAAAGCACAAGTTAAAAAACAACAGTCATCCATAAATCACTCACTAAAGATGACTATCAATATTAATATTTTGGTACATATTACTAAAAGTATTTTGTGCTTTTATATGCATATATTTTTATTCCCAAATAATGATCCTGCCCCCTTTACTATGATGTTTTATTTTATTTTAGAGACAGAGTCTCACTATGTCACCCTTGGTAGAGTGCTGTGGTGTCATAGCTCACAGCAACTTCAAACTCTTGGGCTTAAGTGATTCTCTTACCTTAGCTTCCCACTAGCTGGGACCACAGGCACCCACCACAACGCCCAGCCATTGTTTTGGTTACAGTTGTCGTCTAGCAGGCCAGAGCTGGGCTCGAACCCGCCACCTTTGGTGTATGTGGCTGGCACCCTACTCACTGAGCTATGGGCACTGAGACTACTATGATGTTTTTAAATATAAAAATGTAAAAATAAATAAATAAAAAATAAAAATGTATCAGAAGGCAGACTATAGAAAAATACCCATGAAATTGCTAACCAAAATTAACAGCTAACTAACATTTGCCTATATTTGTATTAGGTTTTATTTTATTTTTTAAAAATAAAACATTACAGATAACTTGAAGTTCTCTGTGTTTTCCTCACTGTTCCTATACCATCTCCCTAGATACAATTATCTAGTAGCAATGACATGTAACAGTACAATGACATGTTAACACGGTCATGTTTACTTTGTAGTACTCAACAAATACTACTTTGTATTATTTACTCACTTCTTTTCTCTTGTTAATATATGTGAACATATATATTCATATGCATAGACCTTCAGTATACAAGGGACAATGGTTCCAAGCCCAGCCCCTATCCCTCATACACGAAATGTGAAAACACTCAAGCTCTGAGGTCCCCCCTGCAGAACCCATGTATATGAACACATAAGTCAGTCTTGGTATAAGCAGTTTACATACTGTATTTTTTTTTTTATTTTAATTGTTGGGGATTCATTGAAGGTACAAAGAACCAGGTTACATTGATTGCAACATACTGTATTTTTGACTGGAGTTTGGTTGAAAAAAATATGTGTATTAGTAGACCTGAATGTTTAAGACCTGTGTTGTTCAAGACACACATTTGTATACATGTATATAAACCTACACATATACACACATACTGATACTTGTGAATTTTTTCCCCTTAACTATGTAAGATTTATATGTAGACATTAGGTCCCTTTACCCCTAAATAATTTAACGTGAATTTCCTAAGATTAAAAAGATTCTCTTGTATAATCATAGTATAGTTATCAAATTCAGAAGTCTTAACCCTATGGTATAATACAAAATCATTTTCAAATTTTGTCAACTGTCTCAAAACGTCCTTGGTATAAGATTTTTTCCCTGTTCTAGGCTGTTATCATGCATTGCATCTGATTGTCATGTCTTTAATCTCTTTAACCTTGAACAGTTCCTTAGTTTTCCTTATCTTCAACCACTTTTTACAGATCACAGGCCAAATGTATTATAGTTTGTCTCTCAATTTTCATTTCTCTGATGCTTCCTCATTATTAGAATCAGGTTAAACACTCTGAGAAAGAATACTACAGAAGTGGTAATGTGTCCTGGGTATATCATTATTATTATGATTTTTTATTTTTTTTAGAGACGGAGTCTTGCTTTTGCTCAGGCTGGTCTTAAACTTATGAGCTCAAGTGATCCTCCTGCCTAAGCACCCCAGAGGGCTAGGATTACAGGTGTGAGCCACCATGCCTGGCCCATCCTCTGTATGTTATATAAAGATGCAAATGATGGAATGATGCATCCCATTATTGGTGATACTATCAATAGCTTTTGGTGTCTGCCAAAGTTTTCAACAGTAAAGGTACTTTTTCTTTACAATAAGTAATTTATAAGTAGATACTTTGAAACTGTGTAAATATCCTGTTCTCTAACATACTTTGACTCCATGATTTTAGGTCCCATTGATGATTCTGAATCAAATATTATGAGGACACAAAATGGTCATTCTAATACGCATATACACTTACTAGCTGACATTCTACTATAAAAACCTCTTTCCCTATTTAGCTGTTATCAGTATGCACTTATGGATTCTAATTCTGGTCAATGGATTATAATTCATTATTATCAATATTCATTTTGATATTAAAGCCTATGTTATACTTAGCCAAATATGGAGCCTCTTCAAACTGGCTATTGTGGGAGTGAAATTAAGAGTATCAGTATGATCTCATCCTAGTTTATTAAGCCTCCTCCTTCTTCCCTCTTTCACTGGCTCTGCCTGTTGAAAGGGCCTAGAAACAATGACCAATGTAGCATGACCCCAGCACCCAAATCTTTCCTCCATTAAAAGAAATAAAGTCTCCTTGGAGAAAAGGCTGAGGCAATGAAATTACAAAATAAACCTAGGAACATTATGTTATGCTAGAAAGTAAGGAACTGCCTATATATATATATATATACACACACACACATTGTATATTCAGATTTTATAATTTGAACTGTTGCATAGAATTATACTGTAGAAATACATCACAATTTACTTTCCATTCTGCTACTGAAAGGCATTTGAATTCTTTTTAGTAATGATATAGTTAGCATATATCTGTTTCCTTTTACACATTTGTAAGAATTTATCAAAGGCATAAAGTGCTTTTTTTCTTCCCTAATTTGCCCCCCCCCTTTTTTAACTCATTCATTCTACTGAATGAACCAAAGTTTCACAATTTGAGCCCCTTTTACTTTTCTGTTCCATTTCTAGCACATGAGATGTTTATCATGCTTTTTGATCAAGGCTATGTTTTATTTTCCTAAGTTTTTACTATACAAAATGAAAATATACATATAAAAACAGAGATGACATAATGAATACCAATGACCCTATCACCCAACGTCAATAATTATCAATGCATGACTTGTCTTATTTCATTTCATTCATGGCTCTGCTGGATTATTCTGGTAAGTATTGCTTTTTAGGTTTTTCTTTTTGTATTTCATCTATCATTGCTATAGATTTATCTTGGCAGAGAGGATATAAAAATACTGACTCAAAGTATAATCTTACCATCAAAATCTGCTTCTTTTTTTTGAGACAGAGTCTCAAGCTGTTGCCCTGGGTAGAGTGCCATGACATCATAGCTGACAGCAACCTTCAACTCAGGCTCAAGGGATCCTCTTGTCTCAGCTTTTTATCTATTTTTAGTAGAGAACAGGGTCTTGCTTTTGTTTAGGCTGGTCTCGAACTCGTGAGCTCAAGCAATCTACCCGCCTCAGCCTCCCAGGGTGCAGTATTATAGGCGTGAGCCACCATGCACAGAAATCTGCTTCATTTTTAAAAGCATCTTTTGAAATTCAGCTTTATGCATAAGGCCACTGAGTATATCTCTCATGGGTTTCATGCTCCAATAATTATATTTTGGGGCAGCACCCATAGCTCTGTGGGTAGGGTGCTGGCCATATACACCAAAGCTGGTGGGTTCAAACCTGGCCCGGGCTAAAACAACGACAACCGCAACAACAACAGCAACAACAAAATAGCCAGGCATTGTGGCAGGTGCCTGTAGTCTTAGCTGCTTGGGAGGCTGAGGCAAGAGAATCGCTTAAGCCCAAGATATGCCACGGCACTCTACCAAGGGTGACAAAGTGAAACTCTGCTTCAAAAAAAAAAAGAAAAAAAATTATATTTTGACATTATAATACAAGCATAATAATACATACTGTGTCAGTCATGATGAGTGAAGTCTGATGTTCCACCACCAAATTTTTGAGAATTCACTTATAGTATTATATAATTTATAATTTAATAAGACACAATTTAATATATAATTTAAAGCATTCATTCATTCATTTAACAAGTATTCACTGAGTAACTATTCTATTTCAAGAATTATTTCAGGTGCAGGTAAACATAGCAGTGAACAGTTAAAATAAGGCCACTTTATTTACACATATACAGTATACATATATTTAAAGATTTTCTTTTCTTTTTTTTTTTTTTTTTTTTGAGTCAGAGCCTCAAGCTGTCACCCTAGGTAGAGTACCGTGGCATCACAGCTCACAGCAACCTCCAATTCCTGGGCTCAAGTGATTCTTCTGCCTCAGCCTCCCAAGCAGCTGGGACTATAGGTACCCGCCACAATGGCCGGCTATTTTTTGGTTGCAGCTGTCATTGTTGTTTGGCGGGCCTGGGCTGCATTTGAACCTGCCACCTCAGGTATATGTGGCTGGTGCCTTAGCCGCTTGAGCCAAGGCGCCGATCCTATTTAAAGATTTTCATAAATATTTCCTTATTTGATCTTAGTTTACATACTGCAGAATTTATATTTGCACCATCTGACAGATAAGAAAACTTAGGCTCAGGATGAAAAGATTTACCAAAAAAAAGAGAGAAAGAGAGAGAGAGAAAGCGATTTAGCAAGGACTATACACTTAAGTAGTGGTTCACTAAATTACTTTATAAACAACAGCAAAGTATATGCCAATTATAGGAAGTTATTTGTCATAGCTACTTAGCAGCACAGACACATATATTTTCAAAAAATGTTACTTTTTGAAAGTGTGTGCCTTTTGTCAGAAAGAATAAGGTAAAAGTAAAATCAGTGACTGAATGGTGCTAACAACTCAGGTGACTCATGCTAAACATGGGAACTCGGTAGCCATCTGCACTACTCACCTCTTGACTTTATCATAGTTCTCTTGACGGTAGTCCCCTTGCTGAATTAATTGTTTTGTGTCTGCTAATTCTAAGGCTAAACGTTGACATCTAATTTGAAGTTCAGAATAGTTTCTTCGATCTTCTTCATATGTCTATATTTAAAGGAAGAATAAAAATTTCAAAATAAACACAGTTGACCAAATTCTGCTAAGGTGTAAATTTTCTTATAATTAAACAATAAAACCCCTCAATTTTTCTTTTTAGTAATTTTTCCATTCTCTAAACAGGTAATGTTAAATTCGGAGTGGTCTGTAAGTTCAGTTACTTAAAGTTTGAACTCTGTTTCAAGAGCAAGAAAAAAATACAACTAAGTTTTTCTAAACTGATGAATTAATTAATCTAGACTCAAACAACATAAAATGAGGTTTTTAATTACTTAGTTACTATTAGAAGCTAAAAGTATAGAAATGAATAAAACACAGATCCGGTTCTTGAGGAGTTCACAATTTAGAGAGAAAAGCCACGTGAATATCAACATCTATAACGAAAAAAACGTTACCAAAGAGATTAACAATGCAGTTTCAATTGTGATATTGAGCAACAAAGGAATTTTGTGGCCCAAGAAACACATCTGTCTATTGATTTCCCTTCTACTCTCACCGTACCAGCAGCACCTAAGAAAGCACGGGGAGAGCAACAGAAGTAAACACCTGAAAGTGGTCGCGAGGTCCTTCACAATCTGGCCCTGCTTCCTACAGCCTTCATTCCTCGTACTCAATTCACTCTCCAACCCTAACAGAGATCTTCAGTTCTCTGAACACACCATGCTTCCTCTAACTTCCTTCACTGCCTGAAGACCTGCGTATTATCTGAACACTCGCCTCCTTCAAAGCACTGATCTCACTTTACCATCAAGCAAGTTGTTGCACTGGAATGCAAACATCTTTTTTTTTTTTTTTTTTTGAAAAAGAGCCTCAAGCTGTCCCCCTGGGCAGAGTGCCGTGGCATTACAGCTCACAGCAACCTCCAACTCCTGGGCTCAAGCGAGTCTCCTGCCTCAGCCTCCCAAGTAGCTGGGACCACAGGCGCCCGCCACAATGCCCGGCTATATTTTGGTTGCAGCCGTCATTGTTGTTTGGCGGGTCCAGGCTGGGCTGGGGATTCCAACCCGCCACCTTAGGTGTACATGGCTGGCGCCTTAGCCAGTTGAGCTATAGGCACCGAGCCTGGAATGCAAACATCTTAACAGACAGACATCTTAGGGGCAGGGACTCTGTCTTGCTCACACTGGATCTCCACCACTTTTCACAGTGCCTGGTATACAGTAAGAATGAATTAAATACCTTTGAAGCTAATTAAGAAATAAATGTATATAGAAAATGGGGGGAAGGACTGAATTCCTATTCATTTCCCCCCCTTGAACTTGCCAAATCTTACAACTAACCATTAACTCCACCCCCAGAACCTGCATGTTAAACACATCCTTATCTTAAGTCAGGCTGGAACGTAGTGGCACCATCACAGCTCACTATAACCTTGAACTCTGGGGCTCAAGTGATCCTGCCACCTCACTCCCCTGAATAGCTGGGATTACAGGCACATGCCACCATGCCTGGCTAATTAAAAAACTTTTCTTAGCCAGGTAGGTGGCTCACACCTGTAATCCTAGCACTTTGGGAGGGTGGATTGCTTCAGCTCAGGAGTTCCAGACCAGCCTGAGTGAGACCCTATTTCTACTAAAAATAAAAAAGCTAGCTGGAGTTGTGGCCAGCACCAGTAGTCCCAGCTACTAGGGAGGCTGAGGCAAGAGGATCACTTGAGTTTGAGGTTGCTGTGAGCTACGATGCCTAGGCATGGAGATCTGAATTTCTCTAAACACACCATGCTTCCTCTAACTGCTCTACTGCCTGAAGACCTGCATATAATCTACATACTCGCCTCCTCAAATGGGATCTTGCTATGTGGGCCAGGTGGTCTCAAACCCTTCACATGAAGCAATCTTCCCACCTCGGCCTCCCAAAGCACCAGGATTATAGGCATAAGCTACCATGCTGGGCCTTAATGAAGTTTTTAAAGTAGGAAACAAGCTTGAAAATAGCCAAATATTGATGCCCAAGAACTAACAGCAAAAGAGATATTAATGTTGGAGAAAAGAGGGCCTTCTCAGGAGGATAAAGCCCCTAAGAAGGCTACAGGGGATGGGATCCAGAGTTTGGATATGGAGATAAGTGTCAGATCAGAAGCCAGCTCATGATGGCAGGCTTTTTGCCAGCTAATACAGAGTATTAAAAACTTGAATTTCTTTTGATGACTCTTACCAATCAGCCTATTCCTTACCCCAGTGCTTCACAAACTTATATCATCAAGTGATTTCTAAGAGTGGATGATTTCTCCATGATTTCTCCAAACAGTAAGGACACACAAACAACCAGAATGAGGGAAGATGTAAATAGGTTTGGTAGCAGAAAACTGGGAGTTCTCATATGAGGGTTTCCATTTTCTCTGCAAAAAGAAATATCCCGTTACTTGCTGAGTGAGAAGAAAAGTGGAAAACTGGAGAAAGAAAGTTGGGAAGGAATTAGAGGACCCCAGCAAGAGAAAGGTTTAATACTAACTAACAGGATGAAGAGGGCAGAAATAAGTTACACTTTTGTTATTGGGAGCAGATGACTGAGAAACATAGTAACATAGGAAGTAACATGTTTAGTGGATAAAAGTGAATTGATAACTTCACAAATAAATGTACACATTCTACCAATACTTTCTTTAGGACTTTTCAACTGAAAAATTTCTCCTAAAATTATTACTTTTGTATTTTGAATAAAATAATCTGCTTCACTTATTACTGGCAGCTAACATAAAGCATAACACATCAAACATAGCATATCATTGGAAAAAGGGGAAAGTAGCATCTTCCTTTACAACAAACCGAAGCCAAGGCCTGTACAGAACTTTAGGTTAAGAGAAGAGAAAAGACTACTTTGTATTCCCCTGTCCTGAGCTTCACAGCAACTCCTGTGGGAAGGCTCTAAGCTCTAAGTCTGAGTTAGACATCCACCTTATATTTTCACACAGCACTTATTCTTACCACAACTCACATCACAAGAAAAATGTAACAAAGTGTTCTATAATCTAATACTCTACTAATAAGAAATTTTTTTTATTAAGTCATATACACATAGATCATGAATACATTTATACATATGTGGGGTACAATGTGTTGATTTTTTTTATACAATCTGACATGGTTACATCAAACCAATCAACATAGCTTTCACCTCATTTACTTGATTATTGTGTTAAGACATGTATGTTCTATACTTGACAGATTTGACTTGTACCCTTGCAATATGCTCCATAGGTATGGTCCTGCCTTTTACCCTCCCTCTAGCAAACTTTCCCTTCCCACTCCATTTCTCTCCTTCATCCTGGGCTATGGTTGTGTTCTATCTTTCATAAAAAAGTGTGAGTAAATATAAGTTGGTTTCATAGAAGTACTGAGTACACTGGATATTTTTCCTCCATTCTTGAGATACTTTACTCAGGAAAGTATGTTCCAGGTCCCTCCATGTAAACATAAAAGAGGTAAAGGCTCCACCTTTTTTAAGGCTGCATAGGATTCCATGGTATACATATACTGCAATTTATTAAACCATTCAAGGGTCGATGGGCACTTGGGCTTCTTCCATGACTTGGGTATTACAATTTGAGTTGTAATGAATAATCTGGTGCAAATATCTTTTTTGCAAAGTGATTTTTGGTCTTTTGGATATAGTCCTAATAGAGGAATTGCAGGATCCAATGGCAGATCAATTTTTAGATCCCTGCGTGTTCTCCAAACTTCTTTCCAAAAGGAATGTATCAGTTTGCATTCCCACCAGCAGTGGATAAGTGTTCCCTTATCTCCACATCCAGGCAAACATCTGTAGTTTGGGGATTTTGTTACGTGGGCTACTCTTACTGGAGTTAGATGGTATCTCAAAGTAGTTTTGATTTGCATTTCTCTGATGATTAAAGATGACAAGCATTTTTTCATGTGTCTGTAGACCACGCGCCTCTCTTCGGAGAAGCTTCCGTTCAGGTCTCTTGCCCGTGGTGAAATGGGATCACTTGTTCTTTTCTTATTAACAAGTTTGAGTTCTCTGTGGATTCTGGTTATCAGCCCTTTGCCGAAAACATAACCTGCAAATATCCTCTCCCATTCTGAGGGCAGTCTACCTAACATAGAAGATTTGTAATTAACATCTGCTGATGCAGAGAAAGAAAAGATGACATTAAATAAACTAAGTCAAAAGCAGCAAAAAAATGTAAACTTCTCAAACATAAAGAAACGGACATACAAAACTTCAAGTCACCAACCCTTTCTAGCAGAAAATTTCTACATAATGGTTAATAGCCAAGACTCAATTTCCTTTTTCAATAAAGAAGAAAAGCTTACACAGAGAAAATAAAGAAAATGCAAGTCAATGAGGGTATTTCAATTGTTTGCCAGCTTTCTATATATCTGGAACTGATTTTGACTCCCAGGGTTAATGTCATTTTTTCTTTCTCCTAAATTATCCACATCAGAAAATAATTCATGGCTACCTCTAGCCTGAAAAAAGTAAACCTATTACTGTAATTGCATGCTTTCTTGGTTTTGTTAATTTTTTTTTTTTTTTTTTTACTTTTTTGAATGCTTTCTTGTTGTGTCTATGACTCTTGCCTTTCCTTATGCTTACATAAGACTTGGAACTCCTTGAAGGCCTGTCTTATCTTAGTAAACCCAGCAACCCTATAGACTATTTACACTGGAAATGTCTGCAGAATGAATTAATGTCAAACACGAATAGAAGCACTAGCACTTAGAATAACTAGCTCAAGATGAAGAAAAAAGTAGCTTTAAAGATTATTATTTGATCAACCAGTATTCCGCTGAAGTTAGAAAATATTATCACATATCTACAAACAAAACACTGCATTTGAAACAGTATTTTATTTACATATTATATTTGTAGAATTTTCCCAAAGATCTTAGGACAGTATAAAGTAAGCTCTTAATTCTTGATCTAGATGGTCTTTAAATAGGAGGGTTCACTTTGTAAAAATTAAGCTATAAAACTATAATTTTTTTTTATTGAATGGTAACTATGTACATTAATGCACATCTGGGGTACAGTGTGGGGTTTTCACACACAACCTGAAACACTTCCATCAAACTGGTTAACACAGCCTTTATGTCATTTTCTTAGTTATTGCTTTAAAACGTTCCCATTCTACTCTTAGAAAGATTCACTTGTATCCTTGTAAGATAAGCCTCAGAAGTGATCCCGCTAATTCCCCTCCCTCCACCCATTAAAACTATAATTTCTTTATATTAAAACAATGAAAACAAAATGCTTCGATGGGGTAAAATAATTGGGCAAAAGATCTGTAGGAACACTTGCCTGAGAAATAGAAAATGGAACATGTGAGAGTCACTGAAGGGGAAAGGCAGCAGGATGGAAAGGTGGTCAAGAGACACACTCACTCTACACTTTAGGACTACTCGACATAAGGAGTCAGTCTTCAATTACTGTTACTGACAGGTTCTTGGAAACTGTGACTTTCAGCAAAATGACAAACTATATGCTGTAAAATTTAATTCTTGTTTACACCGTTTAGCCTATGGTAAAATTGGTCTTGTTACACAGTACGTCACTTTGCTGAAAGTTGCAGTTCCAGGCACCTATCGACAACATTAAGTAAAGACTTACTGTACAGTGTTTTGGCTAAGTTACCAACTATTAAACCTTTCATTTTTATAATGAGAAGTCTTTTTACCCTATTATTCTTGTTTCCAAACAACAGAAGCTAACTATTTTAGATACATAGAATTTCAGAGGTGAAAGATACACTAGAGATAATCTTCTGCAATCTTATTTTCAAGACAAGAACGTTAATGCCTAGAGGGGATAAAGGATTACAGAACTAGCAGAGGCGCTACAGCTTTCATCAAGGTTCCTGAATTCATATATAGGTTCATTCTTTTCTTTTTTTTGTTTTGAGACAGAGTCTCACTATGTCATCCTCTGTAGAGTGCTTTGAAATCCCAGCTCACAGCAACCTCTAACTCTTGGGCTTAAGTGATTCTCTTGTCTCAGCCTCCCAAGTAGCTGGGACTACAGGTGCCTGCCATAACTCTCAGCTATTTTTTTGTTGTCATTGTTGTTTAGCAGACCCAGGCCAGGCTTGAACCTGTCTGCCTCAGTATATGTGGCTGGTGCCCAACCACTGAGCTATGGGCCCCAAACCAGGTTCATTTTTTTTAGTTTCAAGTACCTATTTTCATTTTGCTTGTTTGTTTTGTTTCATTTTTTGAGACAGGGTATATTCCTGTCTTACTCAGTTACCCAGGCTGGTTTTAAACTCTTGGACTCAAGCAATCCTCCTGCCTCAGAGTAGCATGTGTAATCCCTACTAGCTTGGATTACAGATGTGCACCATCACGCCCAATTGTTCTTTTTTAAAAAGTCTATTTTGTGGAAACTGTAAAAACACTAACCAGAAGTTAATAATGTCGGTTAATGTTCAAATCCAGGTGTTAAAAGAATTTTAATCATGGAGCTGGAAAATGTTCTTCTTAGCAAAGTATCAAAAGAATGGAAGAAAAAGTATCCAATGTACACACCCCTATTATGAAACTAATTTATACCTTTTATATGAAAGCTATAACCTAATAACAGCCTAAGAATACGGGGAGAGGGAGGGAGGGGGATTGGAGGGATCACTTCTGAGGTTTATCTTACAAGGGTACAAGTGTATCTTTCTAAGAGTAGAATGTGAACATTTTAAAATAAAAACTAAGAAAATGACATGAAGGCTGTGTTGACCAGTTTGATGGAAGTATTTTGGATTGTGTGTGAAAACCCCACACACAGAAGTGCATTAATGTACATAGTTACCATTCAATAAAAAAAAAAAGAATTTTAATCACAAATTTCCTAGGTTCAAATATGGTACATAAATCAAAGTTAATTCTGAACTCTCCCTCCACTTCAACCAATTAACACAATTATTTCTTAAATTAAAAAATCATTTGGCTCAGCACCTGTAGTTCAGGCAGCTAGGGTGCCAGCCACATACACTGGAGCTGGCAGGTTCAAATCCAGTCAAGGCCAAAAAACAGCTGGGCAGTTGTGGCAGGCACCTGTAGTCCCAGCTACTTGGAAGGCTCAGGCAAGAGAATCGCTTGGGCCCAGGAGTTTGAGGTTGCTGTGAGCTGTGACAGTACAGCACTCTACCCTGGGCGACAGCTTGAGACTCTGTCTCAAAAAAAAAAATCATTTCACAAAGTAACATGGAATCTAAATGTTTCTACAAAAAGTATTCAGAGATGGAATTAAACAGGCACATTTTAAACACTCAGCAGCTGTGTAAGCAAAAGGTAATTGCTTTGGATATAAAGAATTTCTAAGCATCTTTAAATTTTTTGTCTCTCAGACCATGAAAACTGAAAAGTGGCAACTTATGTGTCAAAATGAATCTTTAATAAATGAAGTGATTTGCCTGTGAAGCCATAGGGGTAACTAAGGAAATTAGAAACAGGATAAAGCGAGTGACATTTACCTTAAGATCAGTGGTTCAAATAAGAAGCAGTTTATATTGGATAGCAGTTGAAATTGCTTAGTTAGCTATTCTGGAAAAGTGAGAATTCCCACAAGTTTTACATTATCAATAATCTAATCTAAGCAACTAAATACTGAAAAGAATCAGAAACTCAATTAACCTTTGCTTATTATAGATTGTCCCTTTAACAACAGTCTGTTTTGGTGCCAGAAACTACTCTTTTTTGGCAAGCACTTCAAGAAATACTCTATTTCTTTTTGAAATTTTAACTTCTAAAGACATACAGAACTGAAGTACTGAAAGTCTGCTAAGGCCTAGGATGATAGCTCATGCCTATCATCCTAGAACTTTGGGAGGCCAAGGCAGGAGGATCACCTTGAGGCTGGAAGTTTGAGACCAGCCTGAGCAATAGCAAGATCCCATCTATATAAAAAGACATGATAAAGAAATAAAAGTCTGCTCTGAACTAAACAGAGAAAATCTTATTAATTATTACATGTTAATTTTTCAATAATATCCACTTGAATAAATGCAAATGAAAGCATAAAAGTTTAAACATTTTTAAAAAGAAAACATCCTCAAGAAATATAGAGGAATAAAGAAAGGTAACCTTTTTATTTTGGATATGAGGTCTCTCTCTCTCTGCTGCGCAGGCTGGAGTACAGTGGTATCATCATAGCTCACTGCAGTCTCAAATTCTTGGGCTCAAGTGATTCTCAACTGAGCCTCTTATCAGTTGCCTGCTACCATGACAGGGTAATTTTTCTTTTTTCTTTTTTTTTTTTTGGTAGAGAAGGGATCTTGTACTTCCTCTTGCTCAGGCTGGTCTTGAACTCCTGACCTCAAGAGATCCTCCTGCGTCAGCCTCTCAAAGTGCTAAGATTACAGGCGTGAGCCACTATGCCTCCCTGTAGTGTACAGACACCAGATTAGAGTAAGAGACATGGGTTCAAATTCTATCTCTTCTACTTAGTGCTCTAGTAGATTTCTCTGGACTTAACTGTCTCTGCAAAGGGAGTATACTGCTGGCTCATTTATTTTTATGTGCTACTGCCATACTAAATCTGTATTACAATTATTATTAAGACACGATCTCTAGCTTGTAGATCTAGCAGAACCCACATTGTAAAATGCTAGGTTGATATATTGGGACGTAATTTTTATAGCCAACATCTTTTTTTTTTTTGAGACTCACCCTGGGTAGAGTGCTGTGGTGTCACAGCTTACAGCAATGTCAAACTCTTGAGCTTAAGGGATTCTCTTGCCTTAGCCTCCCAAGTAGCTGGGACTACAGGCACCTGCCACAATGCCCAGCTGTTTGTTTTGTTGCTATTGTTGCAGTTGTTGTTGTTTTTTAGGTGGCCTGGGCCGGGTTTGAACCCACCAGCCTCGGTGTATGTCGCTGTACGTGATATGTACGTGTGGTGCATGTCTGATCTATGAAAATTAGGTCAACTTATGGAGGAGGTCAATGTAGGGAAGTGGTCAGCTATACAGGTTCTGCTCAAGAATTAAACACTGACTTGAACAGTGGGATTATTTATTTTAAATCTCTCTTCTCTTTCTCCTTTTTCCGGTTGTCCCTTATTCCCCGCTTATTCATATTAAGTGACATGATTCTTCCCCATTCTTCTCTCTGTTCATAAACACACACACACCAATGGGGGGAGGGGCTAATCATTTTATCACCAAACAATAAAAAAATGGAATCATCAAATCTCTGCATCCAGGTTTTCTCATTTAGCAATACCTTGTGGACATCCTAAACAAACGGATACTCTCTCATTCATTCATGCCAGTGCTGTTCACTATTCTACAGTGCAGACTGTACCATGTTCACTTCCTTGCTATTGCATTGGTGGGCATTTGTTTTGCTGCTACTCCCTTCCTTTCCCCTTCCACCACCTACCACCCACCAGAAGCAATGCTGCAGCAAACCTCCTTGCTCATGGGTCCTTTTATACCAGTCCTGCACTTTGTCCTATGGATAGTCCCAAGAGTGGGGTTGCTATCTTGAAGGACATAATTTCTGTTTTAATTCATGCTGTTAGATATCTATGAGAAAGGCTATGGCAGTTCTCATTTCCACCAGCAAGCAACATGTGCGTCCTTTTACTTGTATCTATATAGATAATAGAGCTTTTTCATTTTTGCTAACCTGATCTATTACTTCAACTATATTTCCCAAAATCTGGGAAGTTTGATCATCTGGCCATTTGGATGTGTACTTCTAGTGAAATGCCTATTTATAGTCTTTGCCCATCTTTCTATTGAATTACTTTTTTCTTGTTAATTCATGAGAACTTTAAATAGTATTGTTTTTAACTTTATTTACCCACATTCAGTTTTGTCCCCAAATGTGTACTTTAAACTTTGCATTTGGTATTGTTTTTGTCCTTTTCTTTTAAAGCTTTTGGATTGCCTATTGTAGATAAGATTATCCTGTCCTCTAGAACAATACTGTCCAACCAAACCGTCTACAATGATGGCAGTCTTCTATGTCTGTGCCATCCAACATGGTAGTCATTAATCACCTATGGCTAGAGAGACTGAAGAACTGAAGTTTAATTAATTTAACTTTAAATAGCCACATGTGGCTATGATTACTATAGTGAACAGCTCAGTTCTAGAACTCAGCCATGGACTAGCACAGGCTAGTAGTACTAATATCATCTGTGAGTATGTTAAAAATGAATAATCTCATTCCCACTTCAGAACTAATGCATGAGTCCTCATTTTAACAAGATCTCAAGTGATTCATATTCACATTAAAGTTTGAGGAGCACTGCTAATAATCACATAAATTAAGGATTCTTAAATTTTTTTATGTCATCAATCCCACTGACAATCTGGTGATGTCCGTGAGCTCCTTCTGAGACCAATGTATCTAAAAGTGGAACTTGTAACATGCAGAATCACTGAGGAAATAAATCATACCAAAATAAAACTATCAAAATATTTTTTAAAATTCTGTATGTCCTACTTTATAAATGCATTAAAGACAAGTTAGGAAGGGTCTAGAGCCTAGTGATTTCAGTAATGTTGAAGCAGTGATGAGCACACACTCACTCACTATGTGCAGTAACTACACAGACATCAAACACTGATTTCTAACGTTGACAGAGTCATACATGGTAGTAATCTTGTGTTTTCTTAGGTATATTAGTTATTGAAGGAAATGCTAAATTTCAGTTATAAAAGAAAATTATTTATTTCCTATACTACCTTTGCGATTGTTCAACTAAGTGCCTAATTTTCTTTTAAAGATTTTAACCTACATTGCGTCTTGGCTTTTTGGCTAAGATCAAGTGTAAAAATTTTAACCCACATGGAATCAGTATTTCTGTATTGCACAAACTGTGAGGACAAATTTATTTAAGGTAAAAATCTAGGCTTGGCGCTTGTAGCTCAAGCAGCTAGGGCACCAGTCACAAAACCCTGGAGCTGGTGGGTTCGTATCCAGCCCAGGCCCGCCAAACAACAATGACAACTACAACCAAAAAACAGCTGGGCGCTGCGGCAGGTGCCTGTAGTCCCTACTTGGGTGGCAGAGGCAACACCATCACTTAAGCCCAAGAGTTTGAGGTTGATGTGAGCTGTGATGCCATGGCACTCTACCCGGGGCAACAGCTTGAGACTATCTCAAAAAAAAGATAAAAATCCAGCTTGCTAGCATCCTTATATGGTATAGTTTTACTAAATTATGATAAAAAGCTAGGAATTATAAAATCTCTACCTTAAATAATGTATTAGTTTATTATGTATGACACTTTTGTAAACCTTCCACTGACATTTCAGCCTATGTAACAGACAAACTCCCTCTCTAAAAAAATTATAAAAAATTCACTGGACATGGTGGTGCACACTTACAGTCCCAGCTAATTGAGAGGCTGAGGCAGGAAGATGGAAGATCACTTCAGCCCAGGAGTTTGAGGCTGCAGTGAGCAACGACAGCGGCACTGCACACTATCCTAGGCCACAGAAAAGACTTCATCTCTAAAAAACCAAACAAACAAAGAAACAAAAAACACTTGCTCTGGTCATTTAATGTTAAGTAACTAAATCTAACTATTGATAGAATTAGTCCTTCTAATCCTTACTAAGTTGATAGTACAGCTATCAAATTCTCAAAGATGTAGTATATTAAACTTCTTCACCATTACCGTATTTTCATCAACTTCTCCTTTAAACATTTTTGCAATTACTGTCATCTGACATGTAGAAGTTACAACTATAAAATCACCTATTATTATTAATATACTTTGTTACATTAATACTTAGTGATTTTTATCTTAAATTATACCTCACCTGATATTATCACCTTCTTTCTTTTTTAAATAACTCTTAGCCCACCCCTTTATTTTTTAATCTTTATCAATTTGCATTAAGAGTATTTCCTATAGACAAATAAAGCTGGGCTTGGTTTGATCAATATGAAAGTTTCTCTCTTTTAATGGACTATTTTAAGTCTATTCCTCAACTTTCTAATAGCAAAGGAGCCTTAAGCCAAGGAGATGGGAAGAGTAGCCCAAGGATTTTTATAGGCCAACATCTGCCAACACTCTCTTCTGCTCCTGCTCAGAGTTCTCTCACACTGTCTCTTGGTTTTCATTCCTGCCAGGGGACAGAAATCCCAAACTGTGGTAGCCGAGATGGGCATCTAACAATTTCTTCCCTTGTATGCAGCAAGAGATTTTTGGTTTTTGGTTTTTTTCTTAATTTTTTGAAAAAAATTTTTTTAAAAAATATGGAATGCTTCATGAATTTGAGTGTCATCCTTGCGCAGGAGCCATTAATCGTTCCAATTTTAGTATATGCAGTGCTGAAGCAAGCACTAAAAAAATTTTTTATTAAATCATAATTGTATATATTTATGGGATACAATATAATGATTTGATATACAGTCTGGAATGCTTAAAAACGAATTAATATAACCATCACCTCCCTTACTTTTTTTTTACAGCAAGACATTTACAGTTTACTCTTAGTTGTTTAGAACTGCACCCTTGCACCGGGCACATTAGTCAAGACCCCGTCAAATGCCCTTTTTCCTCTCACCAAACATCTTCTCCCTTCTCCTCCCTCCCGCCTTCCCTCTTATTAGACTGTATTTGTGTTTTATCATTCATTAAGAGAGTGTAAGTGTTTTTATATTGGTTTCATAATAATATTGAGTACACTGGATACTTTTCTTTCCCCATTCTTGAGATTCTTTACTAAGAAGGATGTCTTTCAACTCCATTCAGGTAAACATAAATGATAAATTTCCTTTTATGTCTGAATAGTATTCCATGGTATACATATACCACAATTTGTTAATCCATTCATGGGTTGATGGGCATTTGGGCTGCTTCCATGATGTGGTAATTATGAATTGGGCTGTAATAAACATTCTGGTGCAAATGTCTTTGTTGAAAATGATTTTTTTTTTTTTTTTTGAGACAGAGTCTTACTGTGTTCACCCTCAGTAGAGTGCTGTGGCGTCACAGCTCATAGCAACCTCCAACTCTTGGGCTTAAGCAATTCTCTTGCCTCAGCATCCCAGCTGGGAATATAGGCACCTGCCACAATGCCCGGCTACTTTTGGGTTGCAGTTGTCATTGTTGCTCAGCAGACCCGGGCCAGATTCAAACCTGCCACCTTACATATATGTGGCCAGTGCCCTTGCCGACTAAGCTATAGGTGCCACCTGAAATGATTTTTGCTCTTCTGGGTAGATACCTAGTGATGGAATTGCGGGGTCAAATGGAAGGTCAAATTTTAAATCCTTGTGAATTCTCCATACTTCTTTCCAAAAAGGCTATATTAGTTTGCAGTCCCACCAGCAGCGTAGAAGTGTTCCCTTCTCTGCATCCATGCCAACATCTGCAGATTTGGGACTTTGTGATGTGGGCTGAGTGGTTCTGATTTTTGGATTTCTCTGATGATTAAAGATGATGAGCATTTTTTAAAATGTGTTTGTTGGCCATTCACCTGCCATCTTCAGAGAAGTTTCTATTCAAGTCTCTTGTCCACAAAGAAATGGGGTTGTTTGATCTTTTCTTATTGATTATCTTGAGTTCTCTACAGATTCTAATTATAAAACCTTTGTTTAAATCATAACATGCAAACATCTCCCATTCAGAAGGCGGTTTGCCTTGTGTGTGGCAAGCTATTTTCTGATTGAAAAGTGAGTCTATTCCTCTTAGTGATTGCTCAACTCACAGAACATGGCATCTTAGGATTCTGTAGTTAGATCTTAAGAAGCCTTTAAGCCTCAGTTTGGGTTTCTTGAAAACTCTGGTGATGTCTGGTTTCTATGTCCTGAGACTGCCATGTTGAAAGGTATCTAAACTAATCACACAGAGAGGCCAAATGGAAAGGGCATGATGTTTCGGCCATCTCATCCTTGCTCCAAAAGAAGACTTCAGATGATCCCAGCCTCGATGAGGTAAGAAATACTCAGCTGAACCTATTAACTTTCAAAGCAGTGACAAATAATAAATTATTTAAAGATAATTTATTATTTAAGTTTTAGGGTGATTTGTTACACAGCAATACATAACTGGAACACTAGCTTTCCTAAAGTCTGACACTTCACTCAGACCTAGCTGTCTGCCAAAAGGTAGCTAAGAGGCAAATACCTGGAATTAGAAAAGAAAGAAAAAATAAAACACATTTACACTGTCATCCCCTTAATTTCCTCCTCTTTCAAGTAGGCCTAAGCAGCAAGGCTTATTCTATTTGGTAATTAGTAATGACTATGTAATTTAATCTTAAAATGTTAAAACAAATAGGAATAGTTTTGAGTTTGGCATGGAACATGGCTATACTAAGTAGCATGATGACTATGATGACTCAATGTTGTCACTATTTTTCTCTACTTGAATTGTGAAAGTTTTATTCATACAGTGATCCATGATAGCCATCTGGCCTTTACTTAGTCGAATGCATATTTTACATATTAAGTTACTGCCATTATAAAAGTATCTTTTGTGGTGCAAATGCAATAACAAAATTAAATGTAAACATGGGCACTAACTTCATAGTGACAGCACTCTGTTATAAACGATTCATCCAGATGACCCAGCATATACATCTATTAACTTCTGAGATCCTTAAGAAATTAAATCACAAAATTAAAATTGTTCAGAAAGAACACTTAGATATCCCTAAGTATGTTCCTGGACAAAACACTATATAGATTAAGAGAATGAAATGGTCCCAGTATCTTTAGATACAAGCCAAAGTACTTCGTAAGGTCCCGTATAAGTTGTTTCCCTTGCTATAATGGGATGATACATCCTCTTGGCCACTGGGTTCAAAATTTCATCTCAAGACTTAACACCCCTAAAATTAAAAATCAGAGTATTACAGGCCTCTCGGCCTACTTGCCATGGCAATGGTGTCTGTTTACTATATACGGTGAATGTTACCTTACTTTGTAAACTTTCTTACTCTGTAAACCCACCTTTCTCTTCTTCAGTAAGTTTTGTTTCATGCTTAAAAACTATAAAGTATTGCTGGATTCATTAAAAATTGTAAATACAGTAGCAAATGAAAAATTTATATTACTCCTTAAAAGGTTACGTCTCTTCATTCAGCATGTATGAAACAATCAGCTAAAGGAAATTTCTTCCTGAAGTCATATTTAAAACTTCCTTCATTATAGTTGTCTCATGAACATTTTTTATCCTCATGCACTTTTATCTGTAAGTCATTTACATTATCTGTACAAATTCACAGACTTGTGAAGGTTCAGAGGTATAGGAAAGAAGGTTTTGGTAAGCACAAGCTGTAATGTTACAGGTAGTGTGACTGCAATTTATTCTTGGATGACTAAATATTAAAATAAAGTAATTATATGTTGAAGACAAGGAAGGGCATTATATACATTTAAAATCATGAAATTTAATTAACAATTAAAATATCTTTAATCACAATGTATGAAAATGAACCACCCTGCCCCCCAATTTGTGTTCATATCCATGAAGCTCCGTGTTAGAATCCTGTGTTATTTATTAAAAATTAAAACATTCAGTTTTATCTCACACCAAAAACAGAACCTAAGCAGGTAGTCATAAGTCTAAAGCTTAAGTGGTGTTTCTTCATTTTACAAGGCAAATCTATTATTGCTTCCTAGTGAATCTGTTAAACATTCTGGGATAATGATAACTGATGGGTATCGTTATAAAAAAATTTAAGTTGGTCAAAATAAAAAAAAATTTCAAAAAATGATTAATACTACCCAAAACATTAAAAACTTAAGTAGGAATTATAGAGCACCTCATTATAGACATACCTCATTTTCATATAAATAAAATTAATTGGGATTACTTACATATAAATTCTTAAAAGGAGTAAAATAATTTTGCAGAATGTTTTTAAGAAATATAACTATGTTTTTAAATAAGAACCTAATTTTGAACAATTCTTCCTGCATCTTAGTTACTAAAGTTCACATAAGAGAAAAATATTTCACCATTTCCTCATGAAACTTAATGGCTTTATTAAGAACAGATTCATTAATGCCTCATATAGTATCATTAATATTTCATTCTTTTGAAATTAAAAAAGTATGCCAAACTAACTTTACAACAGCAAACAGCTGTACACTGCTTAGCTGCATGTGATAAATTTTGAACTAATAAAGAAAATTCTTAAGATAAATAAAAGTATCTATAAGCACTTACAAAAACATAAATCATCATACATACATAAGCTTAAATACTTAATGTAGCTATAAATAGATTACTGACACAAATAAACTCCAGATCTGAAATAAAGAATGAATCCTATTTTCCAGTGTATCTACATATTATTTCCAAATAAGTAAAGGTCTGGAAAAAATTATGAAAGGATCTCCCAGAAATCCACTAAAATTGGCACTTTAAGAGACTGATTTCTTCTTAAAGGTCAAGAATCACATTCTATTAAACTTCTAAAACAGTCTTCATCTCACTAGCATCTTGCTAGTTTTCATGTACTAACAGATTACAGCAGAAAAACAGAGTCCAATTAACTGCATAATTGTGTAGTTTTTACATGTCTAAATGTTTGGTAGGTTTCGTTATTAAATGAGTGTAATAATTGAGATGCCCTTGATCTGAAAAATATACATTATGGAAGAAAAGTTTCAATTTTATAATTCTTTCTCTTAGTCATAAGTCTTATGCATTTCATATGCAATAATAACTGTAAATAAAATAAGGTTATTAATGTAAAGCTTTGGTCTCTACATCAAAAATGACAAGATTTTCCACATAGGTTTTAAAAAAATAGATGGGTACATACTGCCATCATGTGGTGAAAAAAATTAAGACTTTTCTTAGATATGAACACAAGATCAATCAAGGGAAGTAAATGCAAAGTTTGTTTTCTTAATCGCCAATCTCAAAACTCAGAGACATGGCTAATAAAAACTTAGTTTTTCTTATTAAACCATTATGAAGTTGTCATTATTGCAGTTATTTTTAACACTTCAGTGAGTTTACTGGTCTACCGTGTTTTTGTTTTAAGGCAATTAACCTGAGGGCAGGCCTGTGTTGGAGGGGGAAAGTATAGTAGAAAATCCTTAGTCTTTCCCGCCTGTAGAACCAAAGATAAGAGTTTAGCCAACTGCAGCTACTCTAAGGTAATGAAATTTCAGAGACAGCCAGAGAGAGGAAATTGAATTCCATGGGTTATTTCTGCCCAAATCTCTAGCTACCCTCTGAACAACATATGTGTGGGGCATACTCTAAGTCATCCTACTAAGACCAAAAAAACTGACCTGAAATTGGAGCTATGGCCCAAGAGATAGAGTAGGTAGTGTGAGTATAACCTAGTTTCATAACTTCTTGCTAAAACAAATACATTAGCTCTTCAGAGGGACATAAAATGCAGTGTCCACAATACAACAGCAACAATGTTATCTAAATGTACTCTATGATATAAATAAACAATTTTAAGTAACTCAATATTTTAAAGTCCAAAAAGAAACAGGACTATGTGACTCATTTTTAAAGAAAAAAAATCAACAGAGACCAAGTCCAAGGTGACCCAGAGTTTAGAAGTAGCAGATAAGAATCTTAAAGCTGCTATTTAAACTATTCACAATAGTGTAAAGGAAACTATGTTCATAATAAACAATAACAGAGAAATAAAAGCTATAATAAACAGCCAAATGGAAATTCCAGAAGTGAAAAATTCCATCCTTAAGTATTTACTTTAAAAACCCAAAAATACATGTCCACATAAAATCCCACACTCAAATGTTTGCAGCAGCTTTATTTATAAAGTTTCTGAAGTGGAAATAACTCAAAAGCTCATCAACTAGTACATCAATATAACCATTCAAGGAATATTACTCATCAATGAAAAGAAACTACTAACATGAACTACTAATACATGAAAAAATGGTTTGGCAATTTCTTATAGAATTAAATGTGATGGATAGATAAATGAATAGATAAGGCAAAAATTGTAAAATGCTAATGGCTGAAATTGGAGAATATACTGGCATTTAAAATTCAAGTTATCTACATTAAAAAATTTACACTCTCTAGGGCAGGTGATCAGTTTTGAACATGCAAATTTCAGAAATATAAGCTGATAGGTTATAAAAAAAATATAGGTTTATAATTACTACATCAATATTGTGAGTCTTCCTCTAGTTTGTCCACTAGTTTCATATTCTTCTGCTTACGGAAACTTTTCTATCTGCAAATTGGAGATTTTATGTTTCCTCATCAATGTAACATATTAAAATGTTAAATCCTAATTAAGGCTAGCCTTCATAATTATCTCTGGAGTATATATTTATTTTCATTTATTCCTCCTTTTGGCTCTCTCCTTGAACCACTAAGAAGAAAACAGGTGGGAGGAGGTAAGATGGCTGACTGGAGCCAGCTTTCAACAGAATCTCCTGTCCAGAGGGAGAGATAATGGTCAGAATGAACCCCAAAAAGCTGAAGGTTGGGAGCAGAGCTGAGAGAGAAGACTGATAAGTGCATGTCATCCCTGCTGAGCAAGCTGGGACTCCAAGGAAGCAAATTTCAGGTACAAAACCCATCCCAAAGAGGAGGAGAGTCCGTCCTATCCCCCAAGACAGTAGCTTGCTGTCTATAAGAAAGCAGTGAACAGAAGACCTCTTGATTCACCCCATGGAAGAGAGCCACTGAAGACTGGGGCTCCCTCTCCAGAGAGATTCCACTGTGAGCCTAGCCCATCTCGTGGCCGGCCTAAAAGTTGAACACATATTTTCCCTGACATTCTTAACTCCTAGTCCACCTTTCCCCCCTTGCTTGGCAGTCTGGAAGCCTCCCCACTGAAAGAGCCTGGAGTGTCTGGTGGTTCCTTGCTATGGCTGGGAATGGCATGGGCCGCAGCACAGCTGCAGCTGCGCTGAAACAGTGACTCAAGTTGAAGTGAAGAGACGCAGGGGGAAGGGACTAGCCAGGATCTGCGTAAGCGCCTAGCGGAAGAAGCAGCGGCAGCTATAGTGGACTTTGCATTCCCGCTGGGGTCAAATTTTGGAGCCACGCCTCCCCAAATCTGTGGACCATGGGAGAGAGCCAGACCTCGCCCCGCAGGGGTACCATAGGAAGAGTGCCGCTGGGGCAGAGACACAGTCTTTGAGGGAGAGAAACATATGCTATGATAGTAACCCCCGACTTGAAACCAATATAGCAGAAACACTCCCCAGTTCCCAATGAGCACTGGAGGGAGTCAGGCTTGAGCTCCCCCCTACATGCTGGTGGCAGAGGGCTAAGGCCCTGTGGAGGAGACACTGACACCTCTTTGACTCTGGCAGGTGCAAATCCCTGGTACATTTGCTCATTGGAGGGGGGTGAGATTAAGAAATCTGCAAGGTTACCAGTGGCTGGGAGAAGCTGAGGTGCAAGGTGGGGAAAGAGGTGCCAAACCCCTGGACTAACTCTTGCTGGGCGGGCCTTTCTGACTCCACTGAGCAAGACACACTTGAGCTACCAGTGGGCCCCTGCTGTCTGGTTGCTGGAGACCTTCTGAACTCTCCCACTTGAACAGCAATTGTGCTACCTGGGACAACTAGTTTGGAACTCTTGACCTGGGCTGGCCACCCAGGGACTCTTTAAGGTTGAGTCCTAGTTGTATCATTGTGGGAGGAACTGATTCTCCTCTCCTAGCTGTCACCGATGGGGTGTGGGGTGTGTTAGTTGCTTGTATCTATCCCCAGCTGAGATTTCAGGCCAAAACCCCTGATTCACCAGGATTGGGTAGAGGCTGGCTGAATGTAAGACAGAGCCACCTAGCCCCATCATATCAATCAGGTCCCCTGAGTCTCAGGCTGCAGGACTGAAAGGGACCTTTGTAAAGCTGTAGGGGAAAAGCCACAGTCACCAGCCCCAGCTCTTTGGTAAAGGGCTGGTTAACTACAACTCCTGGAGCCCTCAATCCAGTCTCACCTTACCAGCTTATCTAGCCAAATTAAAAAATAATCACGGGGTGAAACCAGAGGAAAAACTCTGGCAACATGAATAATCAGAGTAGATCAACTCCCCCAAAGAATGACAAAGGAGATAAAACAGAAGATGTTATTCATAAACAAATGGCTAAAATGTCAGAGATAGAATTAAGAATATGGATGGCAAATAAGATTAATACAATGGAAGTAAAGTTGGAATTAGAAATTCAAGGAGTAATTCGAAAGCTGTCTCAAGAAATCAATGAATTCAAAGACAAAAGTCTCCAAGGATTTAGATGTAATGAGAAAAGAAACTACAGACCTCAAAGAAATGAGAAAGTTATTCGAGGAGCTTCAAAATACAGTAGAATCCCTCAGTAACAGAATGGAGGAGGCAGAAGAAAGGATCTCTGAAGTTGAAGATAAAACTTATGAACACTCCCAAACACGCAAAGAAGCAGAGAAGTGGAGAACAAAAACAGATCATTCCCTGAGAGAGTTGTGGGACCATTTCAAAAGAGCCAACATTCGCCTTATAAGAATTCCTGAAGGAGAAGAGGATGGTCCTAAAGGCACTGATGCTTTAGTCCAAGATATAAGGGAGGAGAATTTCCCAAGCATGGCAAGAGATACAGAAAGTCAGATAGCAGACAGTTTCAGAACCGTAGAAAAATTCAATCCAAATAAAGCATCTCCTAGACACATTGTAATTAATTGTGTCAAAGTTAACATGAAGGAGAAAATTCTGCAAGCAGCCAGACTTTTATTTATACACACACACACACACACACACATACCCCTATAAGGGGAAGAATGTTGGAATAACTACAGATCTCTCAGCTGAAATGTTTCAACCCAGAAGATGGTCATCAACCTTCAATCTCCTAAAATAAAACAATTTTCAGCCCAGGATCCTGTATCCATCTAAATTTTGTTTCATTTGTGATAGAGAAATCAAATACTTTACCAATTTACATGTGTTGAAGAAATCTGCCACAACTATACCAGCTCTCCAGGATATTTTCAGACCCATCCTCCACATTGATCACTTTGGTCTACCACCAAATTAAACTCACTCAGAAAGCCTTGAACAAAAACTAACATCCATAATAGTGAAAGGATTAAAAATATCCACTGGATGCTTGAAAAACATGACAACCAAAATACTACCATGCTTACCAATACTCTTAATTAATGTGAAAGGCTAAAACTGTCCTCTAAAGAGGCACAGTTTGGCTGACTGGATACAAAAACTCAGGCCAGATACCTGTTGCATACAAGAATCTCATCTTACCTTAAAGGATAAAAATAGACTGAAAGTGAAGGGATGGACATCTATAATTTAGGCAAATGGAAATCACAAAAAAGCAGGAGGTGCAATTTTATTTGGAGATACAATAGGGTTTAAATCAACAAAGGTAAGGAAAGATAAGGATGGTCACTTCATATTTGTCAAGGGAAATACTAAATATGAAGAGATTTCAATTATCAAAATTTATGTGCTCTACCAAAATGCTCCTCAATTTATAAAGGAAACCCTAGCAGACATGAACAATTTGATATCCTCCTGCATGATAATAGCTGGAGATTGTAATATCCCTTTGGCAATGTTGGATAGATCCTCCAAGAAAAAACTAAGCAAAGAAATATTGGACTTAAACTTGACTCTACAACAAATGGATTTAACAGATATCTACAGAACATTTCATCCTAATATAACCAAATTTACAATCTTCTCATCAGCCCATGGAACATCCTCCAAAATTGATCACATCTTAGGTCACAAATCTAACCTCAGCAAATTTTAAAGAATAGAAATTATTCCTTGTATTTTCTTGGACCATCACCAAATAAAAGTTGAACTCAATAACAACAGGAATCATCTCAACAACATCATGGAAACTAACATTATGCTGAATGACAGCTGGATCAAAGATGAAATTCAGAAAGAAATTACCAAATTTTTGGAAGAAAATGACAATGAAGACTTGAATTATCAAAACCTGTGGGATACTGCAAAGGCAGTCCTCAGAGGGAAATTTATAGCATTGCAAACCTTCCTCAAGAGAATAGAAAGAGAGGAAGTCAACAACTTAATAGGTCATTTCGAGCAACTGGAAAAGGAAGAACATTCCAACAAACAACTTAATAGGTCATCTCAAGCAACTGGAAAAGGAAGAACAGTCCAAACCCGAACCCAAAATTAAAGCATAATTAAATGAAATTGAAAACAAAAGAATTCAGAAGATAAATCAAAAAGTTGTTTTCTTTAAAAGATTAACCAAATTGATAAACCTTTGGCTAACCTAACCAGAAACAGAAAAGTAAAATACCCAACATCAATCACAAACAATAAAGGAGAAGTAACAACAGACACCTCAGAAATTCAAAAAATACTTGGTGAATACAACAACAAACTTTATTCTCAGACATATGAAAATCTGGAGGAAACAGACCAATACCTGGAAGTACGCCACCTTCCTAGACTCAGCCAGAAAAAATTGGAAATGTTGACTAGACCTGTATCAAGCACTGAAATAGCATCAACTATATGAACTCTCCCAAAAAAGAAAAGTCTGGTACCAGATGGCTTCACATCAGAATTCTACCAAACCTTTAAAGAGGAACTAGTGCCTATACTACAAAACCTTTTCCAAAACATAGAAAAAGAAGGAATACTTCCCAACACATTCTATAGAACAAATACTACCCTGATCCCCAAACTAGGAAAAGATCCAAAAATAGAGAAAATTATAGACCAATATCATTAATGAATATTGATGTAAAAATTTTCAATAAGATCCTAGCAAACAGAATTCAACAGTACATCAAAAGAATTATACACCATGGCCAAGTTGGTTTTATTCCAGGGTTGCAAAGTTGATTTAACATATGCAAATCTATAAATATAATATATCACATAAACAAAATAAAAAACAAAGACCATATGATTCTCTCAGTTGATGGACAAAAAGCTTTTGATTATATCCAGCATCCTTTCATGATCAGAACATTGAAGAAAATTGGCTTGGATGGGTCATTTCTTAAACTGATAAAGGCCATCTACAGCAAGCCTATAGCCAATTATCATACTGAATAGAATAAAATTGAAAACATTTCCACTGAGATGTGACATCCATGAGACAAGGATGCCCATTATCTCCCCTGCTATTTAACATTGTAATGGAAGTCTTAGCCATCGCAATCAGGCAAGAGAAGGCAAACAAGGGTATCCAAATAGGGTCAGAGGAGATCAAACTCTTACTGTTTGCAGATGATATGATCTTATACCTGGAAAACCCCAGGGACTCTACTACAGAACTCTTAGAAATGATCAAGGGATACAACAGCACATTAGGATACAAAATCGATATTTACAAATCAGTAGCTTTTATATATACTAACAATAGTCAAGGTGAAAAAATAGTTGAAGACTCTATTCCTTTTACAGTAGTGCCAAAGATGAAGAAATATCTGGGAATTTACCTAACAAAGGATATAAAAGATCTCTATAAAGAGAACTATGAAATTCTGAGAAAAGAAATAGCTGAAGATGTTAACAAATGGAAAAACATACCATGCTCATGGCTGGGAAGAATCAACATTGTTAAAATGTCCATACCACCTAAAGCAATATACAAATTTAATGTAATCCCTATTAAAGCTCCACTGTCCTACTTTAAAGATCTGGAAAAAACATTACTCTATTTCATATGGAATCAGGAAAAACCTCAAATAGCCAAGACATTACTCAGAAATAAAAACAAATCAGGTGGAATCACACTACCAGACTTCAGGCTATACTATAAATCTATAGCAATCAAACAGCATGGTACTGACACAAAAATAGAGAGGTAGATGTATGGAACAGAATAGAGAACCAAGACATGAACCCAGTTACTTATCATCATTTGATCTTTGATAAACATATCAAAGACATAAACTTGGGGAAAGAGTCCCTATTTAACAAATGGTGCTGGGTGAACTGGCTGGCGACTTGTAGAAGACTGCAACTGGACCCTTATCTTTCACCATTAACAAAAATTGATTCTCACTGGATAAAATATTTAAACTTAAGACATGAAACTATAAAGATACTTGGAGAGAGTGCAGGGAAAGCACTGTAAGAAACTGGCGTGGGAGAATATTTTATGAGGAGGACCCCTCTAACAATTGAAGCAAAACCAAAAATATATTACTGGGATCTGATCAAACTAAAAAGCTTTTGCACAGCCAAGAACACAGTAAGTAAAGCAAGCAGACAGCCCTCAGAATGGGAGAAGATATTTGCGGGTTATGTTTCTGACAAAGGTTTGATAACTAGGGGAGGCTGAGGCAGAAGAATCACTTGAGCCTGTAGTTTGAGGATGCCGCGAACTATAATTGCACCTCTTGCTATCCAGCCTGGATGACAGAGCAAGACTCTGTCTCTTAAAAAAGAAATTATATGCAACCTTCTTAAAATCATGTTTTTACTTTAAAACAGAAACACGAAGGCCAAGTACACTGGCTCATACCTATAATCCTAGTACTCTGAGAAGCTGAGGTGGGGTTGCTTGAGCTCAGGAGTTAAGAAACTGGCCTGAGCAAAAGTCAGACCCTGTCTCTACTAAAAACATAACTGAAGGCTCGGTGCCCGTGGCTCAGGGAGTAGGGCGCCAGCCACATACACTGAGGCTGGGGAGTTTAAGCCTGGGGCAGGCCTGCTGAACAACAATGACAACTGCAACCAAAAAATAGCCAGATGTTGTGGTGGGTGCCTGTAGTCCTGGTTACTTGAGAAGCTGGGGCAAGAGATTCACTTACACCCAAGAGCTTGAGGTTGCTGTGAGCTGTGACGCCATATCACCCTATAGAGGGCAATATAGTGAGACTGTCTTAAAAAAGATAGAACTAAGGCAATAGGCTTACTTGAGCCCAAGAGCTAGAGGCTGCTGTGAGCTATGACATCACAGCACTCCACCCAGGGCAACAACTTGAGACTCTGTCTCAAAAAACAAACATAAAAGCCCCCCCCCAGAAACATGAAGCAATCCAAGAAATAAATGACAAATGGCATTAGTTAAATGTCTTGGTCAAAATCATATAGTAAATGAATATAAAGATATCATATAATGTTCTAATTCTGTTCTACTAGAATTCAAAGTCTAGAAGAGCAGACATTGTCTTGCTCAGATTCATTGCCAGCGCCTAGCACAGCACCATGCATATCACTGGAGTTATGCTAGTATCAGTATATGTGCTTGTAATTATTATAGGAGTTAACTGCATTTGATGAAGAACTGAAATGAATGATAAATGGACAGCAGCTCCAGCTCCCTTTCATGTCACAAAGAAGGCCAACCCGTAATGAAGAACTGCTGCAGACCTTATTTGTAAACTACAACCTTAAGTGTTTTCCTTCCAGATTGATGAAATCCTTGAAAAAACCAGCTATCTCATTTCTAAGTGTTAACATGGTAGAATGAACCAATCCACCACTACTTTTTTCTTAGCAGACAATAACTACATGATATAACTAAGCTAGTGATTAGTTCACCCTTCTATATAAACAAAGAGTTTTAAGTATGATAACCATATAATTTACCATCTAGATTGGGACACAGGGTGTTATTAATACTTATAAATCAGAATAATAAGCACTGTGCTGGGCAAATCAAAACCGATGAGCCACCCTAGTTAAAAGCCAAAAGTAGCCTCTTTTCTTCTTATGGCACCTGCAAGAGAACACCTTACATATCCTGGCCTATTTTTCCTATTTATTGTCCAAATTTCCCGATAATGTAGAAACAGGGACTTCAACTACTAAACAAATTCTTATGTGCATATGCCCAATTTAATTACACTGCAACTTTTGGATATGGCCCCTATAAGGATTTAACAAACAGTTGATTACGATAATGAGTTACAAAATGCTCCACCATGGATTATAGGTCAATATCAATCTTGTCAATTTTTAAGATGACTACTTCCAATTTAACTTCCTTCCAACTATTTATGAAGAATCATAGCAGGCAGGACCCCCTAGTGTGATTCTTGAGCACTGAATTTTGTATTTCTTACTACAAATCTTGAGGAACTCCTTACAGGAAAAGTTGGAGCTTTGCACCAGTGATCAAAACCATACATACCTCTGTCAGTTGCTTCAGGTGGTCTTTGTTTGTACTTAATTCTTCTGCTAGATAATTCCTTTTCACTTCTAGTTCACAGATTTCCGTTTTTAATGGAGTCACTAGTTCATAGAACCGAATCTTTAAAAAGAAATCAAATTAATAAGAAGTCTTGAGGTGCATTTTACAAGGGTACATCTACTAAGTGTAGAATATAAATGTCTTAACACAGTAACTAAGAAAATGTGATGAAGACTATGTTAAGCAGTTTGATGAAAGTATTTCAAATTGAATATAAAATCAGCACATTATACCCCATAATTGCATTAATGTACACAGCTATGATTTAATAAAAAAAATAAGGAGTCTTGAAATCCAAACTATAATAAAACTTGCTAATTTGTAGCGCTCTCAATTATCATTAATAAAAAGAAGTATCTACAAAACTAGTTGTCAATGGACCCTAACTGCTAATACTTTATTAAGTCTTAAAGTTCAATCAAGTAACCCCAAGGGCTAGATGCTATGTAACTTCCCACCTTTGACAGTTTCTTCCCTCTCTTCTATTGCCCCTCCTTATTACTTACTCCTCACCTCCTACTTTTTGCTTGGTTTGTACAACGTTCTTTCTCCAATGCCTAAATATGTTATAAGCATTCAATAAAATATTTGATGAACAGATAGAGATCTATTCTTTAGTCTCATCTCAGCACTCAGCAAAGGTCTACTAACTTCTGCCCCTGCAGTTTAAGGCTGAATCAGGGCAAATCAGGAGATCTCTTTCACTTCACTACTTCCATTCAGTCAGGAACTCTCTTTCCACTCATCATTCTCTCAGAGGATTTGCCTGCTCTAACTTAGGAAGTGTTCCATCTGACAAGGTTTCATAAAAGAAGCCAGCAGCAAATCACAAGAGAGTAATTAGGGGCCACTCTCCAGGCTTATCATCTGAAACTCCTTATATATGTCTACATTATAAGAGTAACATATCTGGTAAAAGGTAACATTAGCCCTTAACTAGGGTGACCAGATTCTAACATCTGTAAGGCGGGACAACACGGCTGGGGGGCGGAGCAGGGGGCGGAGCGCGGGCGGAGCAGGGGCAGGGGACAGCGCAGGGCAGGGCCTGACAACAAGGCAAACTTTGATAAGCTGTTCTAGATAATCACTTATCAGCAATTATTTATTACAGTTTAACATTATAAAATTAACAAAAATAATATAAAACTCATATTCTGGCGAAATAGCCATGTGATGGCCGAAAACCGTATATTCCCTTCTTGTTCTCCAGGCCGTTCATGCATTCTTTCCAAAAATGGGGACTTTTTTAAAACACCCCGGGACACAGGACAAATTGTTGAAAAGTGGGAGTGTCCCACCAAAATCGGGACGTCTGGTCACCCTACCCTTAACCCAATGAATCTGCAAATAATTAGTTAGCATAATATTGCCTATGAAAACAAAAGCTATAACAAGGAATATTAACAAAACAGAGAATAAAAATTCTCCTAAGTGCCACCAGTGGTACTATATCTCCTATGGATGAAGCCTCAATGACAGCACTTGAGATACTGCACCTTTGGCAGATGTACACCTTCAACTACATCAAAGCTATCTAAATAAAAATCTGGATAAAAAAGTATTATTTCATTTTATAGGAAATCACAAATCTGGAAATCTTACCACAGTGAGAATCAAGAATAGCAACCACCACCCCAGAAAAAATAATAGGTAATATTTATATGGGTTTACTATGTTCTAGGCACTGTGCTAATAAGCATTTTGCATACATATGTATAGTTAAACTTCACAATTACTATTATTAGCTCTTTTACAGATGAAAACAATTCAAGCTTCTTTGAGTGCTATGACTTCCATATATCAAAACCCAGCAGTTCTCAATGTTTAATTTGGGGATCCTGGCCCCTGCCCACCTACCACTCTGTGATCCTTTCAGGGATCAAAACTACTTTCCTAGTAATATTAAGACTTTTTTTCTTGCTTCATTCTCATTCTGTCATGACTATTCAGTGGAGTCTGTCAGTGGCTACATCTGACATCACCCTTAATGCCAGTGAAATATGTGCTTATGTATTCTTGTGTTTAAAAAATTTCTCTGTTTTAGTTTCTAATGTGGCAAATATTGATAAATATAGCCCATATAAACAAAAGCTCTTCAGGGTCCTCCACAAGTTTTAGAATATAAATAAGTACTGACACCAAAAAATTTGGGACTACTCCCATAGATTAATCCTAAGTGTGGATTTGTGTAACCGACACTGTAATCAAGATCCTGAACTAATCTATCACCAGAAAGCTCTCCCTCATCTTATACCACTTTATAAACACACTAACTCTTCTCTCTCTCGCTATCTCTAACCAGCCACTGGCAACAATCTATTGTTTAACTCTATAATTTTTCATCTTAAGAACATTATCAACCAAAAGTCTATGATAAAATAATTCATTTCTATGTAGTCATTAACTTCAGGGTCCTCTTTATTGACTTTGAAGATCAATGGTCAAGGCCCTTTGAAATCCAGTAGTCTGAATTGCACTCCACATCTTCTGATCATGGCCATAAACTAATGTACAAATTGGGTATTTCAAAAGTAATAGCTAATACATAAATGGCAAATTTTAGTCTGCAAATACACTATTTTAAAAGAAGTGATAACAGGATACTTACAGATACATATTCAGGAATAGAAAGCTGATCTTCCGGAAAAGCTTTTAGTTTCATGTATTGCTCTTCTGTCAAATCGAAGTCACGCAGGTTTCGACGAACATCTCCAGCTTTCTCTCTTAGCTGAGCGTTTGTCTCTTCCAGTTGTTTCTGTCTCAATAAAATGGTTTCCATTTCTTGTTTCATTAGTTCTTGATACTTTCTACATTAGGAGAGAATTTATGGCAAGCTTAAAAAATCCTTGAGATTTAGTTTTTACAAAGTTCCCTATTTATAGTAGCAGAAAATTTGGAAATGGGGAACTCAAGAGTATTTTTGGCTCCACCTCAATGTTTACTAACTTAACCAGTTAAATGTGAAATGACAATGCCGTACTAGCTGCTAAATGTGTAGCCATGTTAGATATTAAACAGAATTGATGTGCTTAAAGAATTAAAAAAATTCAAATTATAGGGGCAGCACCTGTTGCTCAGTGGGTAGGGCGCCCCCATAAACCGAAGGTGGCGGGTTCAAACCTGGCCCAGGCCAAACTGCAACAACAAAAAAATA
>NW_003852431.1:13325834-13329947 GCF_000181295.1 Otolemur garnettii
CTTCCTTGATAAGCTTTTATCACCTGGTTTCTAAGACATCACACCTTCTTCATTTTTCTCGTGTTTTCCATGGTGCCTCCTTAGTCTCCTTTTCTGCCTTGTCTTAATGTTAAGTTACTTGGTACTCTACTCTGTCTTTATGCATTCCCTTGGGGAATTCATCCAGTCTCACGACTTAAATACTGTCAAGGGATCTCCAGAAGTGTACCTCCCTCTAGAGCAGACTTTTCAGATATGCACACTGCCACATGGATTTCTAGTAAGACAACTCTAACTTAACATGTCTCAAATTGAATCCCTAATTTTTCTCACAAACTTAGTCTATTGTGGTTTCCCCCATCTTAGCTGACAGTATTTTCATGTATTCAGGTAAAAAAATTTGGTACAATTTTGACTCCTTCTTTTTCTTTTAAACCCCACATATAATCCATCAGGACATCCATCAGCTCTGCCTCCAAAATATATTCAGAATCCCCCGTTTTTCTTACCATCAGCTATCAAGAGCATCATGGCAATAAGTTTTACTTTACTGCCTCCTCAAGCAGTATCATTCAAACTAAGTGTTTAAAAAATAGAGGAAGAGCCCTACTATGAATGCAGTGGTTCTCAAAGTGTTGCTCCCAGACCAGAAGCATCAGCATCACCTGAGAACCTGTTAAAAATGGAAATTCTCAGGACTCACTCAAAATCAGAACTTGTGAATCTGTTTTAACAAGCCCTCCAATGTTTCTGATGCATGCTAATGTTTGAGATCCAATGATCTCAAATGTGATACTGTCTAGTACATATATTAGGTCAGATAATTTTTTAAAAATATCAATTAATTAGTAAAATATTAAAGAGAGAAAAGATACTGAATTTACACATTTAATTCTAATTAAAACATAGAAACAAATATTTATTTGCCACATTTTTTATACAGGATCCATTTTTTTTAAAGACAGAGGTATCCTTTGTTTTTGTGTAAATCATTGTTCACGATTTCCAAGTTCATCTCTTCACAATGGCAGAGGACATTTAAAGACAACTGACCAGATCCCTTGGCTCACACCTATAATTCTAGCACTTTGGGAGGCTTAGAAGTCAGGAATTCCAGACCAGCCAGAGCAACAAAGTGAGATACAAAAATTTTTTTAAAAAATTACCCAGGTACAGTTGACATGCTTGAGCCCGGGGCAACTAAGGCAAGAGGATCACTTTACAGTGAGCTATGAGGATACTACTACACTCTAGCCAGGGCAACAGAGTGAGACACTTAGGAAGAAATCTGAGAAGATACTTTTCTATAGATTTGTTTGATTTGTGCCCCTAATCTTTCAACCTGTGTTGCTTATATTTAGGATTGTTTTGTTACTTTTATTAAATCATTCCAAAGAATTCCCTGTAGGTTTTTATTTTTTCTGCAGTTTTTGGTGGGGGCCAGGTTTGAACCCACCACCCTCGGTATATGGGGCTGGTGCCCAACTCTTTGAGCCACAGGTGCCGCCCAGGATTCACTGTAGTTTTTTATAGAAACAACACATCTCTTTTGTACTCATATTTCATTGTTTACATAATTTTAAACTAAATTACATAAGTACAACTATAATTTGCATAGGCTTATTAGAGAGTAAACACTACGACTCTTGATAAGCACACGACTGAGCTGGAAGTATGCAGGCATAATGGAAGGTATTCAACTGGAAAGCCAAATGGGCCATGAGAATCAATCAGTATGATTTAGAGAAGTGATGAGGAAAGGTTAATCCAGACAGCAAGTCAAGCAGTGGTCAGTTTAGAGTTTCCTTTGTCATTTATGGTTCATTTACGTTGGACAATGTTTGTTGAATGATCACTGAATTTTGAATTTTTGTATTTTATATACCATATTAAGCAACCTACTTTTTGGTGATCCTGATGTGAAAATTATTACCACTGCTGACTTAAATTTTTCTGTTTTTAGCTCATAATCACAAACATGATAGGTAATTAAATTACTTTCAATTGCTAACTGTTGCTTTTAAAAAGCTTTTCTTACCTGGCATCTTTCTGTTGAAAAGTCAGTTGGCTGTCTAATCTCAGTGTTAGCACCTGCTTCTGGTGAAGTGCGTCATTAAGTTTCTCCTCCAATTCTTCAATCTTAATAAAGAGAAAACAGTAACTATATGTTCAACTTTCAAAAACCTCACAGTAAAGAAAAAACTTCAGTTTGAAAAATAAAAAAATGAAACTTAAAAGAAAGAGGCTAAAAATGGATAGAGATTTTCTGTGCTATGGTTGTATCCACAAACTACAAAGACTTCTCAGCCTATGGCTTGAAACTGCTGTTTTTTCCAGGCCATAATTAAGACTATTTCTGCCCCTTAACCCACTCTCACTTGAGAAGCTTACTGACAACTGGGATTTCATATTAGTGCTCACTCAGGTAATTATTTCCAGACCAGACCTTGAATTTGTACTCTGATCCATTTATCAGACTACTACCCATATTCAAATGACCACTTGAGACTATCACATGGGTGGTCCAAACAAAACAAAACAATCAGCTTCACCTATTCCTGTGTTTCTTGTATCTACCCAGCCTCCAAAGGGAAAAAAAAATCTGACTTGTGTTTGATGTGTTTAGTTCTCCCCACTACTTATTCTAATCAGAATAACCAACTATTTCATTTACTTTATAAATAGCGGTCAGTACAGTATCATCCTTTATGAAACCCACTGAAAAGTCTTCAGTTAGACCTCTATCATCTAGCTCGTACTATTATAATCGTTCCTTCATTGCTTTTCCTGCCTCAATTTGGATAGCTTCCAAATCTATCTTCTTTCATTTTACCTTTGAAAAAATCATACCAAAAATTTACTTCTCCAGTTCTAAAGCCTTCAGAGGATCCTCACTGTCCTCCTTCATCTGGCCCTCGTCAAACATTTCTTTCGTCACTAACTAAAGAAGAAAACTAAGTCAAAATAAGTCCTTGCCATCCCCAAATATGCTCTGTGCTCCCTTTAGCCCTTAAGCACTTGGATTTTGCTTAGTTTGTTTAGAAAATTCTTTACTTCCTTCCTTTTCAGCCTGGGCAATTCATGTTTCTCCTTTAAAATAGATGAATTTAACAGCCACTCCTTAATACATTCAAGGGAGCACCTCTTGAATTATCAAATCCCCCCTCTTTATTGTCATTCCTACCATTAAGCCAACACAACTCCCTTGATCACATCACTCCCTTTGCTACAGTATTCTTTCTCTGCTTACTTTCAGAGCAAAATTTTGGTACAATTTTTCTCCTACACTATTTCAGCAAAATTGTTCTTGTCAAAGTCTATAATGCTCTGTCCAATGGTTAACTGTAATATTTATCTTACTTGACAGCATGATCTGATAAAGCTGACCACTCCGTTCTCCTTTGGCTTCCATGATTCTGTTCTCTGGTTTTCCTAACTCACTAGACAACACTCTTAAGCTCTTTAGGCTCTTTTATGGAATTCTTCTCTTTTACCCCCTTTCTAAGTATTAGACTTCCTCTTGGTGTTGATATACAACCTTCTGTCCCCCTAAGGCAACATTACACAATCACATGGTATAGTTACCACCTATATACCAGTATTTCAAATACCTATCAGGATAGATGTGTGTGTCATGGACTAAACTCCTAAATCCTAATTGACAGTTTACATTTAGAAGTCTAACAGGAACCTAAAACTTAACGTGCTAAAAACAGAACTTATTCTTTTACCTCCCAAAGTTTTCTCTCAGTCTTCCATTTCTTAATAAATGGCCCCAATTAATGAAATTAAAAACTTAGGAATCTTACATTAGGTAATAGCCTAACAACCATTTTCTGCTTCTATTTAGTGCCATTTTTGAATACAAAAATCAGGATATGTAACTCCAACTGCCTAAAATCTGCCAGTGCCTTTTCTGACAACCTAAAGCAAGGGTTACAAAACAACCATGAAGGGCCAAATCCAACCACGTCCTGTTGCTGTACAGCCCATGAGCTAAGAATGGGTTTTACATTTGTAAAGGAAAAAACTAAAACAAAACCAAGAACAAAGAAGAATATGCAACAGACTGTATAGGGCACACAACACATAAAATATTTTTGTCCTTGTCCTTTACAGAAAGTTTGCTAACTT
>NW_003852431.1:13330242-13335114 GCF_000181295.1 Otolemur garnettii
GAGCCGCTAACTTCTTATCTAAAGTAAAAAAACTCCTTTTACTAAGTGACTTTGTCATATGACACTGAAGATACCTTGTTTAAGTGCTTTTTGATCATGTCCCTCAATTGTATGTGTTTGCCATAAAAAAGATACTCCGCCATATACATCAGTATATCCCCAGCAACATGTCTCAATATGTATCTTAAATCAATGTATAATAACTACATTTCTCATAACTATTATTTTGCAAATCAAGGATACTATTATGGGTTGAATATACCAAATCTGAAATCCAAAATGCTCCAAAATCTTAAACTTTTGGGGTATCTACATGACATCCACAGGAAATGCTCATTGGCTTGTTCTGGATTTCAGATTTTAGTATCTGGAATGCTCAACTGGTATAATGCAAATAAATATCCCACAATCTGGAAAAAAAAATCCAAAACACTTCTGATCCCAAACACTTTGGAAAAGGTGATACTCAACTTGCACCAAAAGGATAGAAACATTTTTTCAAAGTTTCAACTTTTACAAATTCAACTAACTTCTAAATTAAGACCTTTATCTCAGCAACAAGCTGGGAAGATGTCCTCTTCATTTCCCAGGTAATAAGGGACCCAGAGACCTCTAACGAGAGACAAAGAGTTTTAGGCTTTTAAAATTGAAAGAGTAGAAGAGTGAAGAAAGAACCAAGAAGTAAAGAAAGGGATTTAGGCAGCGATGGATGGGAATAAAAATGTAAAGCTGACATTTTAGCTTCCATAGTATCAGGAAGTTTGGCCTGAATAGCTTATTCTTCTAAGTTCTCTCAGTTAGCAATCCGCTGTGTAGAAGTGGGAATCAAGCTTACATAACTTTTTTTGAACCTGTTCCTGTTTTTAGACATGGAAAAATCAAATCAACACTGTCAAGACATTCATGGTAACAGACTATGATGAAGCCATGTATCCATAAATATTTGTGCTGCTGCCATATCGAAGTGGAGATGTCAGATTAGATTCATGTATTTTCTAACTAAAAAGAGATCTTGATGGGTGGTAGAAAAAATTGTTACTTGCCTCCCAAATCAAATCTTCCCTTTTTTCTGACATAACTCTGGGTTTTATTAGTATGTCCAGTTAATAACTTGTATCTTCCAGCTTCCCATCCCTGCAAGTAGAGGCGGTCATGCTACATAGTTCTAGTCAATTGAGGTCACTAGTTTGCGCTTCTGGAAAAACTCTTTAAAGAGGACTGACCCGTTTGTTATATGCCCCTTTTCCCATAACCTTCTCTTCATTATTGCCTATAACATGCATACCAACGACTGGAGGCAGATCAGCCATCTTATGATTTTAGGTGAAAAGTACATGCTAAAAATAGCTAAACAGAATATTAAAAGGAAAGTGGGTTCCTAATGAGATCAAAGAGTAACAAATCAGGTCTAAGTTACCTGGTTTCAGATTTTTGTTATACCAGAGAAACAAAATCCCTATCTTGCTTGAGCCATGGTTTTCTTATCTGTTACCAATAGCCACCATCATCTAAATCCCTGGTACTAACTGTTGAACTTAATCCCTGAAGCCCTGGACAGCTGGTTCAACCTCTTTCCACAGCAGATACACTACAATACTCATAACAGTGGCTATTCAGGACTACACTACAATACTCATAACAGTGGCTATTCAGGACTACACCACAATACTCATAACAGTGGCTATTCAGGACTACTCAAATGTTTCAGATGATAGGGAGCTGAGTTACTTAAGACCAGGCAATTTAAATGTTAACAGCAGGCTCGGCGCCTGTGGCTCAAGCGGCTAAGGCGCCAGCCACATACACCTAAGGTGGCGGGTTCAAATCCCCAGCCCGGGCCTGCCAAACAACAATGATGGCTGCAACCAAAAAATGGCCAGGCGTTGTGGCGGGCACCTGTGGTCCCAGCAACTTGGGAGGCTGAGGCAGGAGACTCACTTGAGCCCAGGAGTTGGAGGTTGCTGTGAGCATGATGCCATGGCACTCTACCCAGGGGGAAAGCATGAGGCTCTTCTCAAAAAAAAAATAAATAAATAAATAAATAAATAAATGTTAACAGCAATAAGAGGTTTATATTTAGTAGAAATCTACCTTTTCTGTGACTTCCTAACCATTATCATAGAGCTACAATCTAGGGAGGAAAATTCATTTTTTGTAATGCCAGAGTATGGTATTTTCATTTGCATAGCCTTGATGCTCAATGCATCAGTAAACTTTGGCAAACGAATGACTAATCACATACTTTCCCCTACTTTAACATCTCTGAAGTTGGAATGCATTTTAGAATCTAAAGGACATAATAGTTTCACTGCCAGTTTTTAACCTTGCCAATATGTATAATGGTCTGCCTTACAATGGAGGTACTTTAGATTCAATAAATTATGAAAGACTAAATCTTCTATGATATTTTCTCATTTATTGACAGCAAATGTCTTATTCCTAAGGGGTACTCAAGCAGAACATCCCTAGGGCTCATATGACAAACAAAAATACTCTGGGAATGGATAGTAGGGAAGCGATTCTGGAGAGACTCCTGCAGTACATTTAGTTAAATTAAGTATACATATATTTGTCAAAGCAATGTTCACAGAGGTCCACAAGAGAAATGTTAAAGAAGGCCAATGTGGCATGTGGTAGCAAACTGATGGAGGCAAACTAGGTGTCCGTGACTGTGGAAACGAATGGATATCCTGTAGATATGCCCAGAGAATTATGTAAAAGTTGGAAGCAAAAGACTAGATGTACTCATGGTAGCCAAGACAATTTTTAAAATAGTGCTGAGTAGAAAAAAGAGATAAGAACTAAAAGACAACATAACTTACATTTTTGTTGTTGTTTTTGTTGTTGAGACAGAGTCTCACTTTGTTGCCCTGGTAGAGTGCCATGGTATCCTAGCTCACAGCAACCTCAAACTCCTGGGTTCAAGCAATTCCCTTGCCTCAGTCTCCCAAGTGCCTGGGACTACAGGCACTTGCCACAATGCCCGGCTATTTTTTAGAGATGAGGTCTCACTTTAGCTCAGGCTGGTCTTGAACTCATGAGCTCAGGCAATTCATCTGCCTCAGCCTCTCAGAGTGCTGGGATTACAGGCTTGAGCCACCAGGCCTGGCCCAATTTACATTTCTGTATTCATTCTCAAGAATACACACAAACAAAAAGATTAACATTAAAATGGCTGCATAGAGAGAGGGAGGAAGAGAAACTGTGGGAATGAAAGGAATAAATAAACTAGAAAAGCTATCATCTTTGAAGGATCTGGATAATGATATGTCAAAAACTCAGGAATATAACTAATTCAGTCTTCCACATTTTCATTCCAACTAGAAAACCACAACCAAAAAAAACTCTACTAAGCACCATGGGGACACAAAACTAAAAATACAGTGTTGAATAAGTGTTAGTTACACATAAATAATATTTATTTATTATAAATATGTAAAAAAAAAGTATATTTATTATATACAAGGCATTTAAGATTAATTTAATCTTCCTAACAATTCCATGAATACTATTATTTATTTTATAGAAAAACAAGGAATAAAAAGAATAAGAAATTTGACCCAGACAACGATAAGGCTGGGATTCGAACCCAAGCTGTGTATACCTAGAATCGTTGCTCTGATCTGTTATTCCAAAGAGCCTCTAACAATTAACCATCACTTCTACAATATAAAGCTTACACTTAAAAAAGACAAAAACTATTCACAACTAAGCTCAATCCAAGTGGAAAATGAATAATAAACAAGGTGGCCAAACAAAATATGACTTTGGATGCGGTATATAGTTGGCACCTAATTAAAGTTTTGGAAAACACATTTTGGTAGAGATGGGGATCTCACCATGTTGGTGAGCTTGGTCTCAAACTCCTGGCCTCAAGCGACCCTCCCACCTCAGCCTCTCAAATTGTACTGCATCAAAGACCTTAAGAGGTGGAGATATGTGAGTCAGTAGCATTAAGGAGTCCATTTGAGGAATAAAAGCAACATCTGCAAGAAGACAGGAACAGGAAATCACTGGATGATAAAATACCAAGTGACCTAGTCTAGGTAGGTGACTGTATACAGTACCTAAAAGCAAGTATTTGGACATTCACTTGTGTAGAGTATGAACTTTAGATTTGCTAGGTTTGAATCCACCTGGGCTCATCACTTCCATCTGAATGGCCTTGGGTGTGCTATTATATCAACTACCCTGTGTTTTGTTCCATCAAAGCAAAACAGGGTTCTGACATTTATTCTTGAAATAGTTGAATGTTTACTGTGTGTCAGACACTGTTTTAGGTGCTGGAGATATAACAATGCATATAAAGATGCCCCTATCCCATAGATCTCCTAGTCTACTCAGAGAGACAAACAGAGAATAAAGTCAGGTAGTCCTACGGCCATATATAAGACACAGAAAATAAAGGGGGTTAAAAACAGTAGGATACTATTTTAATTGATAACAACAACAGGTAATATTTATTGTGTGCTTATTGCTTGTGTCCACCCCAAATTCATGTATGAGGGGCCTTTAGGAGGTGATTAGGTTTAAGGGTGAAGTGCTCACGCCCTTATAAAAAAGAGACCCCAGAGAGCTAGCTCAAACAGCAAGAAGTGTGCAACCTGAGAGTGGGCCCTCATCAGAATCTGACCATGCTATCGCCACGACCTTGGACTTCCCTTCCTCCAGATCTGTGCAGAACAAATTTCAGTTGTTTCTAGGGACCTCATCAGAATCTGCTCATTTTAGCATCACAACCTGGACTTCCCTTCCTCCAGATCTGTGCAGAACAAATTTTCAGTTGTTTCTAGGGACCTCATCAGAATCTGCTCATTTTAGCATCACAACCTGGCCTTCCCTTCCTCCAGATCTGTGCAGAACAAATTTCAG
>NW_003852431.1:13335172-13373034 GCF_000181295.1 Otolemur garnettii
TTTCTAGGGACCTCATCAGAATCTGCTCATGCTAGCACCACAACCTGGACTTCCCTTCCTCCAGATCTGTGCAGAACAAATTTCAGTTGTTTCTAAGGACCTCATCAGAATCTGCTCATGCTGGCACCACAACCTGGACTTCCCTTCCAGGTTGTGCAGAACATATTTCAGTTGTTTCTAAGTTACCCAGTCTACTGTTTTGTTATAGCAGACCAAGTGGACTAAGACTAAGTAATAGGTGCTACTCTAACTCACTCTATTGATTTACTTAATGTGACTGGGCAGGGAAAACCTTACTCCCCCCAAAGTAACTAGATCTTAAAGGGCTAATATGAGGCTTAAATGAGACAACACATAGAAAGAACTTAGAAAAACATCTGGCACAGCATAAGCATTCAATAAACGCTAGCCATTAACATTATGAAAAAAAGTGTCCTTAAACTATTTCTTTGCTTCATCAAAATTGAGGTTGGGCAATTTCTTATTTTCATGGAGAGGCACAGTAAAACTTCCTAGTGGCAGAATACTCAAGTATGCCAGCATACATAGGCAAAAGCTAAAACAGGAGATTGACTTAACAAGAGAAAGGTAAAAATAAAACAACAAAATGGGAAGGTAGAAAGAGGTGAGACCAAGAGCAAGGGTGGAAGGTTTACCATAGGAAACAAAAGGTTTTCTCAGCAACACAAGTAGCTAGGAAAGAACTCCGGTCTTTCTGAAATCACTGTAAATTTCTTATAGCTGGTAATAACTTTAGAATGTCTTACATGATAAAATACTCTATAATTGCAAATAACCACTCAGGGAAGAAAAATAACAACTAGGACACCTCTTCTTATTTGCATGGCAAACACCATTTACTAAAGACTATGGTGCCTGAATTTACACATTTCACTATGAGACAGTAACTATCAGATGGAAAGAGAGATACAGTAACAAACAGAAAGGCAACAAAGAGAAAGGCAACAAACAGGAAGGCAACCAGGGCAGAGGACAATGTAAAATCAATAATATAATTACAATTTTGATTTTCCCTATAAAATTTAGGCATTTCAGGGTTAGTTCTCAATAAAGCAGAAAACAAGTTGGCTAAAACGTACACCTAAGAAAACACACCTCGCGTAACCTAGAGTTTTAAAATGGAGCCTACAAAGTAATTGATCTTTGTCCACCTTTGATTCACCCTATATTTCAAAATTCAAATTATTATTATTGTTATTTTAAATTGACAAAATCGTATTTATCATGTACAACAATGTCTTGAAGCATATGCACTTTGTGGAATGGTTAAATTTAGCACATTAACAAATGCATTACCTTACACAGCCACCATTTTTGTAGTGAGAACACATAACATCCACTCTTTTTTTCAAAAATACTCTATTTTTCAAGAAAACAATGTGTCATTAGCTATAGTCACCATGCTGTACAACAGAGCTTTTGAATTTATTTGTCCTATGTAATTGTATCCTTTGAATCGCCCCAATCCCCCCTCCTCTTTATTCTTTATCCCAACCTCTCATAACCACCATTCTACTCTCCACTTCCATGTATACTCAAATTATTTCAAGCCTATTCTTGTCAAGAAATATAAATGTATCACTTCAGGTTTAGATTATATGTTTGTGTGCACATACACATACATATAAACTCAGTTCTTATACATCTGCAGTTTGAAGACAATAAGACATTTAAAAAATAAAATTTACACCTGAGCTTACCTTTGTAAGATAATCCACTTTCAAGTTGTCGATCATCATATTTTTCTGGGATAGCTCTATTTTCAGTAACTGAATGTTATGAAGTAGTTCTTTACGTTCAATTAACTGCCTGGTGATTTTGACTCTACCGTCTCGCTCTTCTGATGAGGAAATATCATCTGTAGGAATTGTTGTTTCTAAACTAATATCTTCAGATTCCAGAGAACTAGAGATGTTCACTTTTTTTGACTCCTTTGAAATTTTTCGAGACATTTTTTATTATCAATCAGTTTTCTTCTCTGACTCTGTTATCTTCTGTAGATTAAAAAAACATTAATTTAAAGGTACTATAAAATGAACTAGAATTCACAGACTATTAAAGACTTAATAAGGATTCCCTAATTATTAGGCAATTTGGTAGAGGCTCCAAATCTGCAGATAAATTCAGTACATCACTGTTCAAATCATAGACTCATTAAATCCTACTATGAACTCAGCCCTTTGATTACTTAGGGGAAAAAAAAAACAGTTCAGGGGAGGGGCAGGAGTCTTATTTGTGTAACAAAGAAATGTATAAGATAAATAATAAAGCCCATCGGTATCCAAGAAATAAAAGCAATACATGCTCAAAGATAAATCACGTCTGGGTTGGTCAAGGAAGGTTATACAGAGGTAAGACTTAGAATCGTGAAGCGTTTGGACAGGCATAGTAAAAAGGGCAAATAATGAAGGTATTAAGGTTGGTACAGAAGTGGAAGAAGTGTAAAACCACAAAGGAAGAGTGTGTTCGTTTGGTTGGGGCCAAGTCTTTGTGAACTTGAATAGTGACTGTCCTAACTCACACAGATACATACACGCCCCCTTAAAGATCAAGAGGCCCTTAAATGTCAAAATGCGTTCGAATTTTATTCTACAGGCAATGAGGCACCAACGAAGATTTTTAAAATAAGGAAACAAGACAAAAACATTTTTTACAGACAAGTTAGATAGAAAACAAGAGGGTAGAAGAGAAAAACTCGGGTATTCTAAATAGAACTTCTTCCCCTGTAAGCAGAATTTTAGCAACTACCTTGTTTTAACACCACATGATGTAACGAATTGTTTATGGTATTTCGGGTTTTCTAAACCGAAAGATAAGGAAACAGGAATGTGGAGGGGAAAGAGAACTATAGATCGGCTTCCCTCCATTTTAAAGGGAAAGGTGAAATCAAAGGCAAATCCTCTCCTGGATTACAAAAGATCAGAGACTACAGCCGCCCATACCCTAGGCGTGGAGAGTTCAGTCCCAAACTTGGCAGCACCGGAGGATTCCTTGCCCACGCGGGAAAGAAAGCGAGATAGTCGCGAGCTACTTCCAAAGCTTCAATTTCTCCACACCGAGGGCTGGACCCGCCGCCACCGCGAACACTGCGAGAGACCGAAGGCGTCTCCAGGCAGCAGCTCAGGTTGCAGCACCTAGACAAGGGATCTGAGGGACAGGGACCGTTAGGACCCGTAACCAGGACAACCGTTCCCAGACCCGAAGGCGCACGGAGGAAGCTACCGCGCGCTCCGGCCCTCTCCTGCGGAACCAGCGTGCCCGGGGCGGCGGCGCGGGAGCGGGGCACGCTGGGAGCTGGAGTCCCGAGGAGCCACGCCCAGGCCGCGGGCGGAAGTGGGGCGGTGCTGCGCTCCTCCCCCGCTCTCGCCCAATCGTCGCGGCCGTCAGAGAGCCAACCAACGTCAGTCTCGGCGTTTCCCAGCAAGCGGCCTCGTCTGCTACCGTGGAGCGGGAAGCGGCGAACTCCGGGTGAAGTATAGTTGTGCGACAGGGACCTTAGGAGATTTTCGCCGGGAGAGCGCTACCGGGGTCGGGATTCTGCGCCACGAGGGAAGATGCTCAAGTCCAAGACGTTCTTAAAAAAGACCCGGGCGGGCGGTGTGATGAAGATAGTGCGCGAGCACTACCTGCGGGACGACATCGGCTGCGGGGCGCCCGGGTGCGCGGCGTGCGGCAGAGCGCACGAGGGGCCGGTCCTGGAGCTGCAGCCCCAGGACCCGGCCAGTAGCCTCTGCCCACGGCCGCACTACTTGTTGCCGGATACTAACGTGTTACTGCACCAGGTGCGTCGGCGGGCGGACAGAGCGGCGATGTCACAGGGAAACTGAGGCCCGGGGAGGCGGATCTTGGGCGGGGTCATAGAGGCAAATCCCACAGGGTCCCAAGCTTTCTGTTCCCCAGGCCGAGGTTCTTTTCTTTGCACTGTTATATTCAGTTCTTGGAGTCGTCTTTTAGACACGTTAATTTTCTAACTCCTGGTGTCTTTTCTGCCTTAGATTGTAAGTGTCTGGAGGCCGGGGACCTGGGCTTCTGTGGCCTCCAGCCTGAGACTCCCAGGCAGCTTGTAAGTCCCTACGAATGAAAACGATGTGGGCCAACGTATTTCTTTATTAATCGCCTTGATTCTACGAAATTTCGTGATTGGTCTGTTTAACTGTGGTCTTCGCTGGTAGACCTGAAAGGCGGAGTGACTACTGTCACTTTTTGTAGCCAAATAGCTCCTTGGCTTACATGTATATTCAGCGTTTTAACTGGCAGGGTTTTATGTTTGACAGAAACGTTATACAAGTGAGTATGTAGAGAACTGATCTTTCTTTCCTTCCCTCTTTTGTTTTAAGATTGATGTTCTTGAGGACCCTGCCATTAGAAATGTAATTGTACTGCAAACAGTTCTCCAAGAAGTGAGAAATCGGAGTGCCCCTGTCTATAAACGAATCCGAGATGTGACGAGTAACCGAGAAAAGCATTTCTATACATTCACTAATGAGCATCATAGGTAAAGAAATATTATATTAGATTAAAACTACCGCTAAGTTAGCTAAATTTGGGAGAGGGTTTTGGAAAGTAATTTGTGACATTCTCAGAAGATAAGCAGTGGGTTTCTTATTTTGGTTCTTACACAGTTGTGCACAAGATAAGGCTTAGTGGACCTCCACTAAAGTCACATAGGCACTGATGGGATCAAGTCTAGAACCAAGGTCTGCTGACTCTTAGGCTACAGTCAGAACCTTAGTTTCCAAAATGTTTTGTTGTGGATTTGGTTTTATCTTGAGTTGAACAGTAGAATTTTGGAAGATGAGATTTGCCTGTGTTCCTAGAATACCGTGTATGTAAAAAACCAACATAAGGTAATAAAAAGTATCAGTTTGTGAAGAAGCAGTTTAAAGATACAAAACAGAGCTATTCTCAATGTGCTTTTAAAAGTTTGAACTTGGCTCAGTAACTGGCTCAAGTGGCTAAGGCCCCAGCCACATACACCTGAGCTGGCGGGTTCAAATCCCTCCCCACCTGACAAACAACAACGACAGCCGGACTTTGTGGCTCCCGCCTGTAGCCCCAGCTACTTGGTAGGCAGAGGCAGGAGAATTGCTTGAGCCCAGGAGCTTGAGGTTGCTGTGAGCTGTGATGCTACAGCACTCTACCCAGAGCAATAGCTTGAGGCTCTGTCTCAAAAAAAAAAAAAAAAAGTTTGAACTTGCAACTAACTGATTACATTGAGAAAGATTAGATTAAGAAATAGAATTCTGGCTTGGCGCCTGTGGCTCAAGCAGCTAAGGCGCCAGCCACATACACTTAAGGTGGCGGGTTTGAATCCAGCCTGGACCCACCAAACAACAATATGGCTGCAACCAAAAAATAGCTGGGCATTGTGGTGGGCGCCTGTGGTCCCTGCTACTTGGGAGGCGGAGACTCGCTTGAGCCCAGGAGTTGGAGGTTGCTGTGAGCAGTGAAGCCACAGCACTCTACCCGGGGGGACAGCTTGAGGCTCTGTCTCCAAAAAAAAAAAAAGAAATAGAATTCTTTGATGTTTTAGGTTCATGACCTTTGAACTTGGACCATTGTCTTAGAAAATTTGATATTGCATATTATGTTGCATAAATAATCTGTGATGGATTATCTGTGATACTTTATTTGATTATGTTAGGGTTTCTTACCCTTGCCATTATTGATACTGTGTTAGAAGGATATTTAGCTGTGTCCCTGGCATCTACCCGGTGGCAACTACACCTTCTCCCAAACAGAATTATAACAGCCTAAAGTGTCTTCAGACATTCCCAAGTGTCCCCTGGGGGGCAGATTTTTCAAAATTTTACAAAGAGGGCACCACCTGTGGCTCAAAGGAGTAGGGCACCGGCCCCATATACTGGAGGTGGAGGTGGTGGGATCAAACTCCGCCCCAGCCAAAAACTGCAAAAAAAAAAAATAATAATAATAAAAATAAATTTTTTTTACAAAGACATGTCCAACATGTAGAGAATATTTTGTAAATAAAGGTACATTTATCTACACTGTCCCATTTTTCCTATGTATGTCAACTTTTGGGGTGACTTTTGGGACACGCTGTAGAATTCTGGTAGTGATTAACCCCATCCCTCAGGCTATGCAAATTAAGAAAACCTTAATTTCTCAATTTTCTCTTCTGTATTCTTATATCTCAGGCTTAAATACTGTTTTTGTGAGGAATATCAGTAAAGCACTTGCAGTCTTCATATTCCTAGCACCTCCTTGAAATCCAGAAATATTAAATAGAAACATTACCTATTTTTCAGAGCAGAAAGACCAAGTTTTTGTGAAGTGTGATCATCAGATTGCTAATCAGAGGTTAGCAGTTTTGTTAGCTTAAATGCAGTCAATTTTCCTTAGCAGTACTGGGGTTTATAGTAAGGCTCTTAGGCAGGGGTCCTCAAATTACGGCCCGCGGGCCACATGCAGCCTGCCAAGGACATTTATTTATCTGCCTGCTGGGTGTTTTAGCTGCCGCTGCCCTGCTTAGCCGTCAACTTGTCCCGGGACCGCAGTCCGGCCCTCCAGTGGTCTGAGGGACAGTGAACTTGCCTCCTCTTTAAAAAGTTTGAAGACCCCTGCTCTTAGGACATCCAGGCAAATCTCATTTAAGTTTTACTTATCCTGTTAAAACCAAAAAAGTAATTAACCAATTACTTTTACTGGTAAGCTTAAAGCATTTGCAGGTACATTGAATGATGAGGAATAAAGTAATTCTATTAATAAACTATTAATATAAATCAAGCTAAAATTCTGTAATTGAATCTGTTTTTAGCACTAAAAGCTGTTGTACTAAATTTTGCTATTATACTTAAATCTGACTGTGAAGAACAGATTTAAAGAAATAGGTAGATGCATTGATCTGTTTGGGAGTTCAGAGTGGATAGACCTAGAAGGAATGTGCAATCACATCTCTCTCTGGTCTTTCCGTCTCCAGATAGCCTCTGCCATTTATTGAGTGTTTACCATGTATTTGTGTAAGTAATGTATTATGCCTTTAAGTATTTAATGTATTATGTATTTAGTGACTATAGAATTACAATCATAAATTATTTAATCGTGCCATTTGTAGCTTTTAGGAATTGGTGTTAATCTATAGTTCGTGTGAAATCTTATTACCAGAACTATAAAGTTTTTGTTTTTGTTTTTGTTTTGAGACGGAGCCTCAAGCTATCCCCCTGGGTAGAGTGCCATGACATCACGCTCACAGCAACCTCCAACTCCTGGGCTCAAGTGAGTCTCCTGCCTCAGCCTCCCAAGTAGCTGGGACTACAGGCGCCCGCCACAACGCCTGGCCATTTTTTGGTTGCAGCCATCATTGTTGTTTGGCGGGCCCTGGCTGGGGATTCAAACCCGCCACCTTAGGTGTATGTGGCTGGCGCCTTAGCCGCTTGAGCCACAGGCGCCGAGCCAACTATAAAGTTTTAATACAGTTTATTTCAAGAAGCTGTTACTTTAATGTCTCAACCTAATGTATAAATTCTGATTTTGAATTTTTCTTACTGTAAATTGAAATTGCATTAGCCTTTTTATTGTCCCATTAATTAATAATGTGACTCTTTTCTAAGCAATTGTTTTCTTATAACCTTATAGGAGTTCTATTTATTTCTTATCTGAGGTATAAATCTGAATACCTTCAAGAGAAAAGATGAACTATTGATTTTTCAGTTTAATGGTTGCTAAGCATTTATGTCCTAAGAATTTTTACATAGCTTTGTTTCTATTGATTTCCTTTTATTTCACTTTTCCCCCTTTCCTTTACATTTAGAGAAACCTATGTAGAGCAAGAGCAGGGAGAAAATGCAAATGACAGGAACGATAGAGCCATTCGAGTAGCGGCAAAATGGTACAATGAACATTTGAAGAAAATATCAGCAGAGAACCAGCTGCAAGTTATCTTCATAACAAATGACAAGAAAAACAAAGAGAAAGCCGTAGAAGAAGGAATACCAGCTTTTACTTGTAAGTCTAAATGCAGAAGCAGTTACTGCATGTGTATAAATGCATAGGAAACCTGTCATTAGGCCCTCACATGTTCACTTGATTATTTAATATTTTCATAGTTCTATGCAACTTCCTGTGATGTTTTGGCATTTTTTAACTTCTCAGAGTTAAGCTAAGTAAGTTGTGCACAGTGGCTATTAATTTTCCTCTTAGCATTTGCACATGGTTTAGCAGTATAAACTGCTAGAGCTACTGGACCCACTGCCTCTGCTTAGGCATGACCACATCAACAGATCTTTGGTTTTTGTTTAAAGTACAATTGAAAAAAGACTATTCATGTTTTTTCACATCTAAGGAAAAAAACAATTGAATTTATCTACACAACATAAACTTATTTTTCAGGTGAAGAATATGTAAAGAGCCTGACTGCTAACCCTGAACTGGTGGATCGTCTTGCTTGTCTGTCTGATGAAGCCGTATGCTTGACTTTGTTTTATTTTCTCTTTGAAAAGTGGAAATAGCTACTGTGGCATGTTGGTGTACAGTTTACAGTTTACAGGTGTATAGTTACCAAATTGAAAAACTGGAATATTGGTGGGTAAACTGGAATTGGAGGAGGCCTTGAGTTATAAACAACAAGAGTGGCTTTAATAGGCTTATTGAAGTGCTGTTTCTAAATGAGTTGACTTTCTAAAATAGACTTATCCCTAGCAACCTGAGGAGCATCTGGCACGTGGTGGCACTATTTAGTTGACCAAAAAAAAAAAAAAAAGAATGGAATTCATGGCTGATCTGTGAATAAGTAGTAGCTATTTGACAAAGTGGCCAGTAGTGCAGATAACATAAGCCCAGAGTAGGAGAGATAGGAATTATAAGATGAAGTAGGACAGAATAGATAATGAAGATCTAGAATTTGTTCTATATGTAGGTTAGTAATTTTTCAAGTATCTTATAAAGATGTCCCTAAAGAGCTACTAAGAGGAGAAGAAAAAGCAGATAGGATTCTGAGCTTGCTACCTTATAGGGCAGGCTGAGAGAAATTGAGAGTGTATGAGGTGTGCATGGGTGGTGGGAGCAGGGTGATTAGAAGTGCCGTTATTTTGTAAGACCACGCTAATGTCAGTGTCTAGGGTGATGATGCATTTTATCAAGGGAAGATTAGAGGCAGAGAGGCTGGTAAAGGGGTTACTGTAGTGGCTGATACGAGAAGGCATGCTAAGGGAATAATTAAACCTTGGGCCTTGGCCAGGAATAGTGGTTCACACCTGTAATTACAGCACTCTGGGAGGCCAAGGTGGGAGGATGCTTGAACTCAAGAATTTGAGGTGGTTGTGAGGCTGACGATGTAGCACCTTAACCTGGGGCAACAGAATGAGACTCTGTCTCAAAAACAAAAAACCCCACCCAACAAAACAAATGCTGAGCCTTCTTTTCTTTGTTTTAATACAGAAGGTGCCAAAAAAATATATGCACATTGTAAGGGATCTTGTTGGAAGTAAAATCAACCATTCCCCAAAAATGTACGAATTGCATGTAAAATGGATGTGCTCATGTGTCTAGGTACACTTGACTAGTAATGGTACCATCAGTTCAACTTTGAAAAGTAATACATAGATAACATTGCTTAAAATGTGTATACCTTTTTTTGGCACCATCTGTGTATAAAGTGATACACATTAATGACTTCATAGCATTGTTATGAGATAGCAACAGTAGCATTAATACACTCTCATTTCCACCTGGCACATGGCTATGGTAAATGTAAATGGTGGCTTTTGTTGTAGAGATAGGTTTTATGTGATAAGATGTACATAAATCCAGTCTTGACGGTATTTCTCTCATCCCTGCTTACCTTTGACCAGCTACTTTATGAAACCAACAGGGAAATGAGAAGATAAAAGCTAGACTTGATTTTTTTGAATACAGGTTTAGGATCACCCTGCCTAATATGCAGCCACTTGGTCATATGTAGCTGTTTAAATTTAGTACATATTAATTATTCAGTTTCGCAGTTGTACTATTCGTTTTTTAGTTGCTTAAGAGAAACTTATGCCTAGTGGCTACCATATTAGACATCACAAAAAGAATATATCCTCCACAAAACAGAAAGTTGTTTTGGTTAGCCCTGGTCTAGAAGAAACACTGTACTATATCTTATATTCATAGAATTGTATATACTATAATGTATCGATGATACCTGATATCGATGATAGTTACATGTGTTGAATAAATAGGTTTACCAACTGTATCTTTTGGTTTGCTTATTTCATAGAACGAAATAGAAAGTGGAAAAATAATATTTTCAGAGCACCTTCCCTTAAGTAAGCTACAACAAGGCATAAAATCTGGTACATACCTTCAAGGAACATTTAGAGCCAGCAGGGAAAATTACTTAGAAGCTACTGTATGGATTCACGGAGACAATGAAGAAAATAAAGAGGTAAGCGTGTAAATAAATTCCTTGTATACTAAAATACTTTCAAAATATTATCTTCCGTTTAAGTGTTTACAATTTTGTATGAGAAAAAGGCTTTATCATCCCAGATTATCAGCTTGAGGATGATCATGTAGGAGGTGATAGTTACTAGTAGAATTAATCATTTTGTAAGTTTTAAGAAAACTATTTATTGGAGAAAAGAACTTTCCATTAGTCTACTTTTAAGAGGATAAGAATCTGGTCTTTCAAATAAGAAAAAAATAAGATGCTGTTTTGTATATTATGAACAGTTATGGTAAAGATTCGTTGCATAACACATGCGGCTGCTTCATACCCTTTAAAGCAAACAGCAACCATTTTTGCATTGCTCACTGTTTGCCTGGTAACTGTTGGAATTCTTTACATTCATTATTTCATTTACTGTGCAGTCCAACCTATCAAAGTAGATACCGCATTTTTTCTTTCATTTTACCCGTGAGGACCCTGAGACTTAATAGAGTTGAAATAAATTTTCCCAAAGTCTTAGTATGGTGGAGCCATAGTGCATTATGGTGGAGACAAATTGTATTATCTGACCCATGATTTTTGAAACCAAAAAGGAAATGAGGTGTTCAAGGCTCCACCACTTAGTACGTTATGGTGGAGCCTTGAACACAAATTGTATCATCTGACCCATGATTTTTCTACTTGATCCAGAGAAATTGAGAGTATGGGATTAAAGGAAACTGTAGACAAAAGAAGAAAATATGAAGGAGAAGAAATAGAGATGACATAGAGACATTCAGAGTATATAGAAACTTTGGTTAGGTGACCTTCCCGTTGTTATGTTGCCATTAAAAATATTTGCACATGCCATGTATTGTTTAAAATAGATACTTTTACAAGGACTTAAACATTTAAACCGTGCTGTCCATGAGGATATTGTGGCTGTGGAGCTTTTCCCCAAGAGTCAGTGGGTAGCACCGTCTTCTGTGGTTTTACAAGATGAAGGTCTAAATGAAGATGATGTGGAGAAGGAAGAGGAGAGAGAACAAATGGTATGAAACTGAGCAGGTCTTGTTTTTGGTCTAGGTGACTTAGAATTATTAAGTAATCGGTCAGCTTTGGAGAAAGTTAAACAAGTTTTTTCCTTTCAGATTTATTGAATAAAATTATAGTTCTGCAGGTTTAACACATGTCATAGGCAAAGCTGATTTTTTTCCACTTCTAATATTTCAGTAGTTTGCTTTTACAGTCTTAATTAAGACTCAAATAAGTGGGTTTGTTTTGTATATAGTATATAACAGTATATACAAAACTGTTAATTTGAGTGTGAAGCCAGAAATCTGTAACAGTTAAGTATGCAATCTAAGTTAGTGAGGTTTAAGTAAATACAAATTTAACATTTTGTGAAATGCGTCTTGGCCCTTGTAGCTCAAGTGGCTAGGGCACCAACCACATACACCAGAGCTGGCAGGTTAAATCCGGCCCGGGCCTGCTGAACAACAACGACAACTACAAACAAAAAATAGCTGGGCGTTGTGGTGGGCGCCTGTGGTCCCAGCTACTTGTGAGGCTGAGGCAAGAGACTCGCTTAAGCCCAGGAGTTTGAAGTTGCTGTGAGCTGTGATGTGAGCAGTCTACTGAGGGCAACATAGACTCTGTCTCAAAAAAAAAATGTGTGAAATGCTTTATGTAATGTCAGCATTCCCGTAACGTAATATTAACATGTTTTTCTGTGCCCTTATGTTTGGGCATAATTATTTCTTCTCTGTTGCCATATTTATTATGAAGAGAATGCTTTTGATTATTTCTTAGCAGTTTTTTCTTTTTAAAGGAACAGAGGGTCTTGCCCTGTTGCCCAGGCCAGAATGCAGGGCGTGATCACAGTTTACTGTAACCCCAACCTCCTGGGCTCAAATGATCTTGCCATTTCAGCCTCCTGAGTAGCTGGGGTTATAGGCACACCCCACAATACTTAGCTAACTTTTTAATTTTTTGTAGAGGCAGGCTCTTGCTATGATGCCCAGACTGGTCTCGAACTCCTATTCTCAAGTGATCATCCCACCTCAGCTTCCCAGGATGCTGAGATTACTGTTTCCAGCCTTTTCTGCTATTTCTAATAGCATACACTTTTTATTTGGATTTTTTTTTTTAAGATAAGGAAGAATCTTTGAGGGCATATCTCTTTTTTAATGAATTAATAAAGGTCCAAAGGGTACTAGTCACCATAACCCCCCAGGTAGTTAATGAAAAATAGTACTAAAATTCTAGTCTGTTAATTCCCAGACCTGTGTGTGTGTTTTAGTCAGTAAATATTAAATTGGAAAGATTGAGTTGGGACATACTTATTCAGTTGTATTTATTTCTTTGCTTTTTGCTTTTTTTTTTTTTTTTAGGATTTTATTAAATAATTTCCATGGTTTGGTTTAGCATGTTTGTGTCTAGAATTTTGAAGCATCAACATTCTAATTTTATGTCATAATTTACTGCCTGAATGTATTATCATTTAAATACATATTCTGATGTTGAAGTGAAATCACCTCATTATACTTAGAGGAAAATGACTGAAGATTTTTATTTTTATGTCTCAGCTGAAGACTGCTGTAAGTGAAAAAATGTTAAAGCCTACGGGTAGAGTGGTAGGAATAATAAAAAGGAATTGGCGACCATATTGTGGCATGCTTTCCAAGTCTGACATCAAGGAGGTGAGTAAAGAGCACGTTAGTATGTAATAAAAGTGCTAACCTTTCTTTTTAAGCTTTTGTTCCCCTGGAACCTCTTTACTTAGGGTAACTCAATTCTAAGAGAGGGTATTGCGACAAAAATGCCAAATACAGTAGAGCAGTGGCACCTCACAAACCGTGGAAGCTTCTACAGCCTGGGTCTGTGCTACTATGTCACTTTCTAGTACACGCACAGACACACTCATGTACATGGGCACACACACGTCTTTCTGCCCTCATTGGATCAGGCATTTGCACTGATCTGGTTTTTCTTCCTCTTTAAAAAAATGATAAAATGTTTCTGGCTCGGCACCCATAGCTCAGTAGTTAGGCCGCCAGCCACATACACCGGGACTGGCAGGTTCAAATCCGGCCCAGGCCTGCTAAACAACAACAAAAAATAGCTGGGCGATGTGGTGGGCACCTGTAGTCCCAGCTACTTGGGAGGCTGCGGCAAGAGAATCGCTTAAAAGAGTTTGAGGTTGCTGTGAGCTGTGATGCCAAGCCCTCTACTGAGGGTGACATAATGACACTCTTGTCTCAAAAAAAAAAAGATGTTTCATATAATTTAGAGTGGTCTCTTTGCCTCTATCCTCAGATTTTGTGCGTGTTTGTGTAACCTTTTCTCCTAATTTTCTTTAGTCAAGAAGACATCTCTTTACACCTGCTGACAAGAGAATCCCTCGAATTCGGATTGAAACGAGGCAGGCTTCTGTATTAGAGGGACGAAGAATTATTGTTGCCATTGATGGTTGGCCCAGAAATTCCAGATATCCAAATGTAAGCTCAAACTATTAATTTTATCTTAGGACATTGGTGCTTTTGATTAAAATAGAATCTCCTTCTGCACAGGATTAGTCGTGAAATTTAGGGTACTTTCACAGTTAACTGATAAACAGCATTTCAATTTGAAAGTTAGTTTTATGGAATTGCAGAGTAAATCATATGGTTACTTTTACTCAGATTTCTGAACAAATAACTTTTATTCATAGGAAGTAGATTCTAATTAACAACATTTGAAGCTGAAGCACATTTTGCACTGGACAGTTCATAGGAAATAGATGCTTTTTGATGTAAGAATTGAGCCCTCATGAAGTCTCTGTCATAAAATCAGTTGAGAGGTCATTTAGCTTATGGAAAGAGTCATTTTTAAGACGTTATTAGGGGAATATTTAGAATAAATGATATATCAAGTGCTGAAAAGTTTAATATATAATGTAAATTACCTATAAAATAGGCCTTTCTAATAATAGCTTTTGGTTTTAGGGACACTTTGTAAAAAATTTAGGTGATGTTGGAGAGAAAGAGACTGAAACAGAAGTTTTGTTGCTGGAGCATGATGTTCCCCACCAGCCCTTTTCACAAGCTGTTCTCAGCTTTCTGCCAAAGATGCCCTGGAGTATTACTGAAAACGTAAGTTGAAAAGAGTTCATCGCACTTTACAAGTTAGTATATTGTAGCTAGTTTTGCATAATTTCTATATGTGTTTTTACATATGTGGAAATCATGGTTCTTCCTCCCCTGCATTTAGTTGGGTATAGCTCTCTTAGGTATCACAGAAATCATTTGCTGCTTTACTGAAAGACAAATTTTTTCTGAGGGGCAGATGCCAGCATATATCAAATAGTTTAAAGGCAGAGGAAACTACTAGTTATAAATCATAATTTGTGGTTGTCATCAAGAAAATTAAGCTAGGCTTTTTATATATTATTGACTTTAAAAGTGCTGAGTTGCAGTCGTGTACTGAAATTATTTTTTTATATTGTGACATCTTCTAGGACATGAAAAATCGAGAAGACCTGAGGCATCTGTGTGTTTGTAGTGTGGACCCCCCGGGATGTACTGATATAGATGATGCTCTACATTGCAGAGAACTTGAAAATGGACATTTGGAGGTATTCACGTTGGAATCATGTTCTTACCTAGATAGAGTTCTATTCTTGAGTTCATTTTCTTTTGACCCAGGATAGATTTTGTGAACTACCTGTGTGCAGTGTAGTCATGGGTGTAAAAACTAATGGGCATATGTTGGAAGTTGAAATTGCAGGTGTGACTGAGTTCTTCAATTGATAGGGCTAAATTTCTTTTCTTTAAAATTTCTTTGGTATACTTATCGAATTAAACATATGAACATCCTTTTATTGTCTTTTTAAGGTTGGTGTTCATATTGCTGATGTTAGCCATTTTATCAGGCCAGGAAATGCCTTGGATCAAGAATCAGCCAGAAGAGGAACAACTGTATACCTTTGTGAAAAGGTAAATGTGTTGGATTTAAAATTTTTTTAAATCATGGGCTTTTTTGGATTCTTGAACAGTTATGGTTTAAAATACAGGCTGTCCCTAAGTTACAAATATCTGACTTATTACAACTTGGACTTATAAATGGAGGCTATTACAGATAATGGATAAAAGTACCTATTCTAACTTACATACAAATTCAACTTAAGAACAAACCTACAGAACCTATCTCATTTGTAATCTAGGGACTGCGTATCGTATGAATTAGCCAGAAGAAATCATGGAATAAAGTGTATTTTGAATCCCTGAAAATCACATTTTTGTTAGTAGGTGACCTAAATAACAAGTAAAGTATGATTCCCCTAAACTTACACAGAAGAACTGTGAAAGTAAAGGGGAAAGTTAAGCCTAGTCTTGTTTTCCTTAAAAGTATAGTTTCTCTCTATTTTTAGTATTTTTACTTTTTATTTATTTATTTTTTGAAGACAGAGTCTCTCACTTTGTTGCCATTGGTAGAGTGCCATGGCATCATAGCTCACAGCAACCTCAAGGTCTTGGGCTCAAGCCAAGTAGCTGGGACTATAGGTGCCTGTCCTAATGCCCAGCTATTTTTTTTTTCTTTTGAGAGACAGGATTTTGCTCTTGTTCAGGCTGGTCTTGAACTCCTGAGCTCAAGCAGTCCACTGGCCTCAGCTTCCCAGAGTGTCAGGATTATAGGCATGAGCCACCACACCCAGCTTATGTTTTTAATAGTTGTAAAACCATGTAGTTTGTGTTAAACATTAGTGAAAGGTCCATTAATAGAGCTGTTAATGCTTTTGACAGTTACTCAGTACCAACTTACAGACTGGAGATTTGAATCTTCCCTAAGACCATGAAATCAGTAGTTTAGGGGACTTAAACGTTGGTATACTGGCATGAAGTCCAATTTTCTTTCATAGATTTTCTTCCACAGTTTTGTATGGCTATTTTCCTAGTGACAGACTTTTTACTTGATGTTTTCTCATTCTGTTCATGAAGACCAGAAAGCTCCTTTTTTTTCCTATTAGATTAATGCTATCTGTGCTATGTAGGAATAGAATCTTAAATAAATGTGTGGATATAGCTAAATAATCTGTAACTCTATTTTTATATTTTACAGAGGATTGACATGGTCCCAGAGTTGCTTAGCTCTAACTTATGTTCCTTAAGATCTAATGTTGACAGGTATTCATGTTTTTTCATAAGAATATCGTATTTACTACTTTAACTGATTCCCATTAATAAATATGGTCTTATTTTCCTTCATAGACTGGCATTTTCATGTATTTGGGAAATGAATCACAATGCTGAAATCCTAAAAACAAGGTTCACAAAAAGTGTCATTAATTCAAAGGTTAGTTTCATGGTTATCTCCAGTGTTTGAAATCTTTGCTAATTTTGAGTTTCCTAGTTTCCAAATTAATTGAGTTTCCTAATTAATTCAAAGATTAGTTTCATGGTTATCTCCAGTGTTTGAAATCTTTGCTAATTTTGTGATTGGGGAAAGTAGGGCTTATACAACTAAAATTTTCTCCATTGTTACAGCAGAATCTAGTATTTTTCAGTTATTTGCTTAATAATGTTCTTCAGAAAATTGTTTATGTCGTAGTTGTTCTGTATTCAGAAACTTAAAATCTATGTATTAGGGAAGACCAAATAGGTGATTTTTACACCCCAACTCAGAAACACAGTAATGGAAGTTGTTCCTACTTATAAAAAGTTAGTGTTTAAAAAGTTAGCATGTACATCACCATGTCCACATCTTCTCATGGAAATGATATTATGGGTCATAGTTGGATTCCAGTAGTAGTAGTTGCCTGAGATTATGTTTGGACGGAAGTGGAGTGAGATTGTCCATCTCGTCCTTTTCCTTTTCTCGTATCTCTCCCCAGATTCCCGTTTGTTGTCTTCATTTTGCTCTCCATTTTTCTCCAAGATTTACTAAACCCCTTATGTTTCATTGATCTGTTGTCGGGCTTACCTGCTTTTTCTTTCCCTTTGGCATCATTTTTCTGTTTCGGTAACTAGTGGTTGGAAAGAAAACCACTCATGACAGACTTTTTATTTGACATTTTCCTAGTGACAGACATTTTATTTGACAGAAATAAAGCTGTTAGACTGACAAATAGTGATATGTGATTATCTATGCCTCCACAGATCAGTAGTTATAAATAAGAATGAGTTTATAATTTTCTCGGACTTGGTCAGTGTAACAAAATTAGATGAAATAATTTAGAAGAGGAGCTCTTAGCTCTTAGTGGATCGATGGGTTGCCTCTCCCAGGAATCTATGATTTGGATTATGACCTGCATAATCTAAAACTCTTAAGCCGTTTCTCAAATTTTTGTTTATGAAAAGTGGTAGTTTTCCATGAGGAAAGAAATAGAAACAGAAACAGGTAATATTTATATAATTTGGATTGTCATTAAAGATTTCTTTAGATTTTTCTATGATTTGTCTCATTCTTAGGTACTTCTGGCTAGACTCACATAATATTCTTAATTATTTGCCAGTGAGTAGGATAGTAACAATCTGGAAGAGAGTTTATTTTACAGTTATCAGAGAATAGATGTAACCTGCCTGTACATTATATTTTAGTATTACCTGAGTATTTTCTATACTAACAGAAATATGAAAGTGATTAAAATTTAAACTATTTGTTAATAGTACTGCCCTATTTCTTTGTTTTTATGTAAGTTTGCTTAGGTTGTATAGTGCCTCAGAGTTAATAAACCAGAAATCATGTACATGGAGTGTAAAAAAATATTATAGTTGTGAATTTCTCTTTTGTTATAGATTTTAGGTTATCTGAAATCATGAGTTTTAGGTAGTGGAAATGTGAGAGCATAGTAAAGAAATTTTATCATTTCTAAGAGCTATGTTAACATGTGGTTTCTTTTTTAGGCATCACTCACCTATGCCGAAGCTCAGATGAGAATTGATTCAGCAACCATGAATGACGATATTACCTCTAGTCTCCGTGGACTAAATAAACTAGCCAAAATTCTGAAGAAAAAAAGAATTGAAAAAGGGTATATTTCAAAGATACTAAGATATCTTAATTCATTTATCATAGTATTAGGATGATTTGTGGACTCTTTAAATTGTTTTATCAAGGACAGTGATGAATTATTTAATAAGGTGAATAGAGACTCCCATTTCTTCTAGCTACTGTGGAGTTCTTATAATTTGTTGTGCTACAGAATGATGTGTTTGAGTTAAAGGTCTTGAAGAAATTCTAGGAAGGGAAGAACTTCTTAAGACTTATATGGATTATTTTAATTTTAATTAGAAATGAGTTTCCAGATTGAACACTGGTTTTCAAATAAATGTGGATGAAGTCTTCCTAGCACTTTAGATTTGGGGAAGGGATTTTAGAGATTATCTAATGCAACACTTTATTTTTTAAATAACTAAAAGTTACATAAAGTAGTCTTTCCAAAGATTGGATAGCAAGTAGCAGATTTAGACCTTGTAGCTATTATGTGTGGCATTAACCTAACTACAAAAAGATTAAGGTAAGGAGTGTTAACCCAAACTTGTTGAAAGAAAGCAGTCAGAACAAATTGGATTCTTGACAGATGTCATCAGCTATCAGAGAAAACCAAGTATATGAAACATGAGCCCTTCAGATACTGGTCTCTGGGTTCTCATGTCCATCCAGGGTAGGGTCACAAGTAGTTACTACAAGTGTTTTTGTTGGGGAGTGCAAACCCTATACCTGTACTGTTTGATAAAAGATGCCCATTTAAATTTATTAAAGTTAAATAAAATTAACAACTTAGTTCCTCAGTCTTATTAGCCGCATTTGAGGCATTCACTAGCCACATGTGGCTCATGATTATCTTATTGCCCAGTGTAGATATAAAATGTTTCCATCACTACAGAAAATTCCACTGGACGTTATTCTAGGTAGTGCTGAGCCACATGTGTCTCTACTAGCACCTCAGTTTTCTGGGAATTTATCATGATTTTAGTGTGAGACTTGAGCTGTGTGGACAATTTGGATGTGCTAAAACCCAACAAAAGTTATCAAACTGGAGCAAAACTCTTATTTAAGCTTGTCGTTTACATGTGGGAGAAATAGAAATGGATTTTTTTATGACACATTATCAGTCCTTTTGTTATTGAACAGTATGCCAGGCAGGCATCATAAGAACATTTGCATTAAGATCGTCATCTACTGGTAAAATATATCATTGATTCTTCTCATACTTAAGGAGTATAAAGAAAATAATCAAAATAGCGACATATTTTAGCTTCTTTAATTATTAATACTCATGAATAGATACAGGACGTTAACTGTTCTTTGAAGAAAAAAACAATCCAGATGTGATAAATACACCTTGCTTTTTATATTGAGATCCATTAATAAACACATATGAGGTTTGATGTAGAACTTGATGGAGGGCAAGGAGTATTTGTCAAGATTCCCTTTGTAGTGTATATTCCGACAGGGGCTCTCAGTAAAGGTGAGAAGTTGAAGAAGAAAAGGGCTTATTTCTCACTTAATTTGCTCAGTCATCTTTATTTTTTTTTTCCCTTTTCCATGATTGTCGTGGATTGCCTATTAGTCTATTACCTATAAAAGATTCATTCTTGGAATTTTGTCTTGTTATTTGCTCACTTGACTAATTTAACTCTTTGTTTTTATTTAGGGCTTTGACGCTGTCTTCTCCTGAAGTTCGATTCCACATGGACAGTGAAACTCATGATCCTATAGATCTGCAGACCAAGGAACTTAGGTATGCAACTTTTTGGATGGGTAGTAGATAAGATTTTGAATTTAAATGTAATGTTTTTTAGTATATATATTAATAACTAAAACATTTATGTTCAAAATGTTGCTTTCTGTTAGGATTATTGTAGATTTTCTTGGTTAAAATATGTAGAAAAGTAAATTTGATCTCTTTAGGTTTTCTTATATAAAACTAGGAGTAGTAGTATAATGGAAAAATTTTCAATATCAATTTATTTCTTTGATGTATGATATATTAGAACTTGACTAGTAATGGTTATGGTAAATAAGAGATTGTCATGATTACTTTCTTAGGTGTTAAATACAGAATATACTGTAATAGGATAGAATGGGCTTGAAGCCCATGGATTCCACTTTTGCCACTACTATTTCCAACAAGTTTTTTTTTTAACTTGTCTATGCTGCAATTTATTTGTCTGTAAATCGTCTCTTATTCTTACTGGTACCTACCTCACAGGACATTATGAAAAGTACACAGAATTAAGCTATGATTTTCTTTTATAGCTTTAGTTAAGATATAGGTAACAGGGACATTTTTGGTTAAATTAGAGTTTAGGCCTCTTTCATTGCTTCTGATATGAAGGTCACTATGAAAGTTTTGAGACTGTGTTAGGGTCCATTATTTCACTTCCTAGATAGATAGTTGACAGCAGCGTCCTTTCTGATGGACCTGTGTAAGTTTCAACTTGCTGGGCTTATCGACATTGCTGGGAGAGCCTCATTTATTACTGTCCTCGTGTGCATGACATTTAGTCTGTGTCAGCTGTGGAGCTGGGAAGAGAGCACTTTTGTGTATAATGAGTCTCAAAGCCTTGAGCATCTATAACAGGCTTTCAGGGATATTAGTTCTTCACACTCAACAGTATTTGGTGGTTTCAAGAATTTAGAAGAGACCAACAAGTGGGTATCTGGTGACTGCAGATACTGCAGAGAACATTGCCACCATGGAAAAAGTAGTTAACAAAAATAATCAATGTGGGCAGTGCCTGTGGCTCAAAGGAGTAGAGCACCGGCCCTATAAGTCGGAGGTGATGGGTTCAAACCCAGCCCCAGCCAAAGACTGCAAAAAAAAAAAAATATTAATAATCAAGTGATGTTTAAGAACATTGAAATAGCACTACAGATTGAATTGCCAGCAGTGTCCTGTGATTGTCTTTGCGTCAGGAGGTTTTATCATGATGGGTGCCTCGCACTTTGCCAGGTGAACAGAAGCACATCTGTGTTGAATAATGTGAAGAAATACTGGTCCTATTGGATGGAGGCAAGTCATTTCTGGTGATGAAACCTGGATTTATTAGTTTGATCCAGAGAATAAGTGGTAGTCACTTAGCTAATGAAAATCCACTAACAAAAATGAAATGGCCCCAAAGGTTGGAAAGAAAGTGGTCACGTTGCACCTGTTTGTCTGGAGGAACAAAGAACTGTTACTACTCAGTGGTACACAATAGTGTGCCTACCAAAAGTTTTCGGAAGCTTCAAGAATGGCAGTCAGGGACTGGATTGCAGGAGACTGTCTTGCACCATGACAGCATGTCCTCCCAAGCAACATCACCATTCAGTTCCTGGAGTCCACAGAGGTTAAACTTATGACTCATTCACCCTGCAGTCCTGACCTGGCCCCCTGTGATTATTTCCTGTTTCCTACAGTAAAAAACCACATGTGCAGAAGAAGGTTCTCCAGCCCTAAGGAAGCTGTTCAAACTACTAAAGTGACCTTACAGCACTTGAAGAAAATGAGTGGAAAGAGTGTTTTCAACAATGGTTTACTAGAATGCAGATGTGTATAGAACAAGGGTTCTCAACCTTCCTTATGCTGATGCTCTTTAATACAGTTCCTGTGGGTCGCGACTCACAGGTTAAGAACCGCTGGCGTAGACTATTGTGGCGATTATTTTGAGAAAATATAGTAATCAAAATGATTTTCTGTTTCTTAATTTTTATGTATCTTAAAACTTCCATAGTGTCCCCCATATATGGTAATTCTGAAATTAAACATGCATGTATGCTTTTCTAGTAGATGACAAAGATTAAAAATGGGAAAATACTGAGTTTTTTACTTAGGACCAGTATATGCTTTAGATCTGCGCTTAAAAAGTTCCTTAGTGGGTTACTTCTAAGTATGTCTAATGCTAATACTAACAATGAAGCCAGGCATGGTGGCTCACACTTGTAATCCTTGTACTGTGGGAGGCTGATGGAGAGGGTCACTTGAGACCAGGAATTTGAGGTTATAGGTGATCACACTGCTGTAGTACATCCTGAGTGACAATGAGACCCTGTCTCTTAAAAAGAAAATAAAAAGTAGTAACAATGAGCTCAATATTGGGAGCTGTTTGTTCTTTGCTAAAGAACATCACCCACATTTCTAAGAGATTGTCCTCATATGATTAGGGGTTTTTCTAATATTTAAGATTGCATGTAAATTCTTCTTAAGAAGTTAAAAGATGGGCCCAGCGTGGTGGCTCATGCCTGTAATCCTAGCATTCTGAGAGGCTGCAGCAAGAGGACTGCTTGAGCCCAAGAGTTTGAGGTTGCTGTGAGCTATGACCCCACTGTGTTCTACCAAGGGTGACAAAGTGAGACGCTGTCTCAAAAAAAAACAAGATGTTATTAAAAATGGAAACATGAACGATTTATAATGCATGTTCAGTGACTTGTGAGAAAGCACCGTACAAGTAGAAGGTAGATCATTTACTAAGTGAAGCCTGAAATGTACATTGAATATACATAGAATGAAAACAGTATCAGAATTTTGACTACATAAACAGAAGGAAGATCATTTACTAAGCTGAACTGAAAACATACATAGAGGCTGGGCATAGTGGCGCACACCTATAATCCTAGCACTGTGGGAAGCAAGGCAGGAGGATAGCATGAGTTCAGGAGTTTGAGATCAGCCTAAACAAGAGCAAGACCTTGTTTCTGTTACAAATAAAATTATGCAGGTATTATGACAAGTGCCTGTTGTCCCATCTACTTGGGAAGCTGAGGCAGGATCACTTAAACCCTGGAGTTTGAGGTTGCTGTGACCTAGGATGACACTGTGGCACTCTAGCCTAGGCAACATAGTGAGACAGTGTCTCAAAAAAAAAAAAATAATACACAGAGTAACTATACATGGAATGAATACAGTATCAACACATTGGTTAAGAGTTTAGAAGTCAGATTATGTAGACTTGGATTCTGAGACTGGTAATAATTTATCTTGAGCAAGAGAGCAGTGTGGCATGTCCTTCATTTTCCATCTGCAAAGCAGAGTAGGGTAGGCATAGGTTTATGCCTAAGGCATAATGCCTGCTCCTAAGAAGTCACATTAACTGTTATAAATACGATCTCTTAATTTTAGTGATTTCTTGCTGAAAGTTTTAATTTTTCAAACCAAAATTTATATTACCTAAATAGCTTTTAATTTTTCTTGGTATAGTTTATTTTCATGGATTTAGAATTTTTTTTTTTTTTTTTGAGACAGAGCCTCAAGCTGTCCCCCTGGGCAGAGTGCCGTGGCATTACAGCTCACAGCAACCTCCATCTCCTGGGCTCAAGCGAGTCTCCTGCCTCCGCCTCCCAAGTAGCTGGGACCACAGGCGCCCGCCACAACGCCCGGCTATTTTTTGGTTGCAGCCGTCATTGTTGTTTGGCGGGTCCGGGCTGGGGACTCGAACCCACCACCTTAGGTGTACGTGGCTGGCGCCTTAGCCGGTTGAGCTATAGGCGCCGAGCCATGGATTTAGAATTTAATAAAAATGTCTTTGGACCTAGTAAAAGGAGGTAGAAATTCTTATGTTTAAAATTTTATATATTAATAGAGTTAGTAAGGCTTCTGTGTTTTCTTGTAAAATCTTCTCTGGTGTATAAGATTTACTCTGGCAGTAGATACATTATAAGAAATTGTCAGCATAGTAGCTAAGAAAGGGAAAAGCCATAGGCTTTTAAAAATATATATGTGTAGGACATATATGAATATTTACATAAGAAAAACTGTAACCTTGTTTGTAGAAAAGGTAACCTGTGAGTAAATATGATATATAGAAGTCTCAGATTCTTTCTCTTTTTTTTCTTTAATGCTGTTTCCATTGGCAGAGAAACAAATTCCATGGTGGAAGAATTTATGTTACTTGCCAACATCTCTGTTGCAAAGAAAATTCATGAAGAATTTTCTGAACATGCTCTTCTTCGAAAACATCCTGCTCCACCTCCTTCAAATTATGAAATTCTTGTTAAGGCAGCTAAGTCAAAGGTAAGATCCTGTACTGTAAAGAATCGTCTGTATTTGTGTTGTGGTCTGTCCTTTGCACTGAATAATTTATATTAACATCTACATAAGTTTTGTTGTTTATTGATAGAATTCTGCCAGTAGGTTTTTGGATGGAAAAAATAAAAGTATCTAACGTGAGTATGGTTGTCTATTTCTACATTGAAGTGATCTGCTTAATAAAATCTTTCAATGCCTTTACAGAGCCTCTATGCTAAAGACAGATGTTATAGACTAATTATTTACAGTATCTTGGACATACATAGTTACTCCTTATCTCAGTGCTGTTATGCGTTTTTTGGTGTTGCTTTGTGGCTTCTATGAACTGCCTAGCTTTAGAGATAGAGATATTTAGAGATAGTGAACATTTTGTCTTCTCTTTACTTCAGCTTAGTTAAGTCTTCTTCATATCATGTCCCTAAGAAAGAAGTCTATTTATTGCAGACATAAGAAGAGGAAAAATATAGAAAGGGCACCATTTTCGTGCCCCCTACCTCTAGTAGTAGCCTTTTAGTTAGGGATGCTTACTCCTAGAGTGACTTATCGCTTGCTTTGGTTTTTCTGGGATCACCTCAGTCGGGCTCTATTTCTACCATCTAGGGAGCGAGCTGGAAGGAGTCGTGGTGGATTGAAGAGCATTATTCTAATATATTGAAGAGCATTATTCTAATATGGCGTTGGTTTCTGGTTTTGGCTCAGACCTTTCTGGCACATCTACCCAACCATATCAGAACTGAATCTGCTTCTCACTCTACCACTCCAAAGCGTACTATAGGTAGAGGAAGAATGATTCAAGTTTTTTGACTCATCTCCCTACATTAGCTTGAAGCAGATAGATTTGATGAATCAGAACATTGTTCTGACTGAGCTATAGTGACCAGTACAGTTTTGTTTCTGGCCTTCACCTTTAAATGGAAGGAAAATAATGAAAACGCTATGTTTGCTTAATCTGATTATTTGGAAGACATGATGGTACCAATTTAGAGATGTTTAATGTAGTGTTCTTTACCTCGTTTTTATTCATAGAACTTGGAAATTAAGACTGATACAGCCAAGTCTTTGGCTGACTCTTTGGACCGGGCTGAGTCTCCTGCTTTCCCCTATCTAAATACACTGTTAAGAATATTAGCCACTCGCTGTATGATGCAAGCGGTGTACTTCTGTTCTGGGATGGATAATGATTTTCATCACTACGGCTTAGCGTCCCCAATATACACACATTTTACATCACCCATCAGAAGGTATTTTTTCTTTTGAAATTAAGAGATAGAAACTAGTTAATTTTGAATTTTTAAATGACATTTTAATACTAACACATCATGGTTCTTATTTCTCCTTCATGCATCTAGATATGCAGACATCATTGTTCATCGACTGTTGGCTGTGGCTATCGGGGCTGACTGTACCTATCCAGAGCTGACAGACAAACACAAGCTTGCGGATATATGTAAAAATCTCAATTTCCGGCACAAAATGGCTCAATACGCCCAGCGTGCGTCAGTGGCTTTTCATACCCAGGTATTTGCCTTCTATCAATAATGAAAGAGATGCAGTTCTGTTTGTTTTTTCATTTCAAAGAAATTTTGTTAACTTGCGAAATATTTTAAGACTATTTTTATTAAGATTGTATGTTATTTTACAGTTGTTTTTCAAAAGCAAAGGAATAATAAGTGAAGAAGCCTATATTCTGTTTGTAAGAAAGAATGCTATTGTCGTGTTAATTCCAAAGTATGGTTTAGAAGGTACAGTCTTTTTTGAAGAAAAGGACAAGCCAAAGCCACGGCTTATTTATGACGATGAGGTACAGTATTTCTAATGTTTTCGTTTGCTTTTGAGGGGGCACTCATAAAATTGTTTTTTGTACCCTATGTAATTTGTCCAAATCTCTATATGACAGAAGATCTACATTTAATTATGCCAACGAATCTGTAGTTTTACTCACAATTTCTCACATCTGTGTATGTTCCCACATACTCTTGTCCTTTTTTTTTTTTTTTAATATCATATAGTTTTGCCCCAGGTAGACAGGCAGAGTAAAGGAATAAAAGGCTGTGTCTGTATCAGGGAAAGAATCTTTAAAAAGTGACTTTTAGTGTCTGACTTACTCCCCACTCCCCTAACTTTATAACTGCAGCTCTGAAAACAGTGAAGAGTAAATTCCATCCAAAGTATCTTTATGGCTTCTTAATGGCATCTGGGAACTTAAAAAAAAAAGTACATTTATGCTCTTCTATTAGACCAACAGTTTGCTAATAGTAGGGTGAGAAACAGGATGAATATGTATTGAGATCCATTAATGAAAGGAAAAGTCATATTTATGTTGGATTACTTATTTGCGGTTTTTGTTATATCAAATACCCAGATGGTTATTAATATAGAAATTTTGAAATTTAAACTTTTAAATTACTATGAAGGATAAACTAAAGAATTAGAACAAAGCCTCAAATGTAAGAAAATAATAGTGACAAAATGTTTTTGGTTTAGATACCTTCACTTAAAGTAGAAGATGCAGAATTCCATATATTTGACAAAGTTAAAGTAAAAATCATGTTAGACTCATCTAATCTTCAGCATCAAAAAATCAGAATGTCCCTGGTAGAACCACAGGTAAGACCAAACTTAAAATTTCCATGTTGTGATGATAGAAATGGTATATATTTTGTCAAAAAGAGGGACATAGTTATTTCTGTTTAATGTTATAAGGAATCCTGTTAGTGTGGAGGCCAAATATAGTAGAACGTCCATAGCTGATCACCTCCCTGCACTTACCGCCTCCTTAAGTTGACTTAATTTTTATAGACAAGACACGCACCCCATATACGTATCAGTATGGAAAGCTTAGCTGCCTATGTGATTACCTCTGTCTGTTGAGCAGTTTGGTACAGTCACTTGGGTGGTCAGCTTACAGAAGTTCTGCTGTATTTCCATAGCATACCCTCACTAACTTGCTTGGGCTATCTGAAGAACATGCCAGACCTCCGAAAATTCTTCTGAGGGCTCTCGTGCCAAAATCAAAGGTCTTTCAGTTCTCCTGCCTGGTCCTTTAACGCCAGGAGTTTTGAAATGTGCACTTTTGAAGATGAACTTTTGAGGATACTGCCCCTGCCCTGATAGATCAGAGGTCCCTATGCCGTCAGTCACAGTGGCTCCACTAGAGAAAATTGGACATAGGCAAGGATGTTCAGTGAAAAACACTCTTCCCCAGTGACAGGCTTCTCATCTATTGAGATCATGTCTCCTTTTACGTTTCTGAACCACTGTCACTGTGTTAAGTATATTAACTTTGTAAAACCTTTTGTTAACCCCTTTTCCCTCTCTACTCTTACATTCTTTTAAACGTTAAAGTAGTAAAGGGGAAGTTGATGAGATTTCTTATTTTATGTTTCTAATCACCTTATTTTCTCCCATTTGCATTTCTTTAGATACCAGGAATAAGCTTTTCTACAGATAATTCGAATATGGACCTTAATGAACCAGAGAGAAAGAAGATGAAACTGAAAAAATAGCTAGCTATATTCAACAAAAATACTTCCAAAACCGATTTCCTTTTTAAAAGAAAAACTTGAGAGAACACTTCTAAGTGTGTGATACAGTTTGTTACTTTTTAAATATATGTTGGTAATTTTAAAAATTTGCATTTTTATTGAACTGTAAGTCTGTCCTATCATACTACTTCATTTCTGGATTAAACAGGACTATTTATGCAGAAGAATCCAATTGAATATCCATCACTTAAATGTGGTGACAGGATAGCAACTTCAAAGATCTGTAAAGATCATTTAAATGGAGCACTCATCTGCTCATTGAGCAGCCCCGTAATTTTGCATAAGTACATTGATTTGTTTAATATTGGTAGGAAAAAAAGCTATCATTTCTTATAGAGAACAGGACATTTTTAGAAGCAAAGAACAATTTCTTCTTTCTAAATCTTGAAAGCTGTCACTGTTTAGTATGTAATCTCTGGTTTGCCATTTTTAATTTACCTAATTGTTTTCTTACTGTGTGTTTGTTTTTTTTTTAAATCTCCTTGAACAGCTGTAAACATTTGGGTATTGGTAGAAAGGCAAGAAGTACGATATTTGACCTGACTGGAGAAATGGTTGGGTTTTTTTATTACCAGGAAAGAAGTGTGATCATCGTCCTTGATCTTTAGCTCCAGTGTCTTCCCCAAATAAAACATTAGAGCTTAAAGAATAGAAATGGTACTTTAAATGTTTATATCCTATTACTTATCAAATAAAAAAAAAACCCCAGATAATTAGTGGCTTTTAAAATTGTGATTATATGGGTTGGGGGGAATTGTTTAAGGACATATTAAAGGGAACAGACTAACTTCCCTTGCTAACCAGAGTTTAGTAGTGATTAAATTGGTGTTTTCAAGATATCTTGGGATAGGGTGTCCTTAAAACATTTTCAAGATATTTTGGGATAGGATGTCCTTAAAACACTTAACTTTCCTTATTAAATTTCTAAAACATTTAAAGCATACCAGGTTCATCACAAGTCAAGTAAATTATCTCCTTCTTCAAGGAGTTTGTAGTAAGATAGGCAAATAAATTAGTAATACAACTAAGTTGGTATAATTACAATATACCCAATATAAATAGTCATTTAAGCACTTAATTTTCATTGAATTATTTTTCTAGTTCCTTGTTACTGAGGAAAACATTCAAACATTGAAGCAGAACTTGATTCAGTTGAAGGGAGAGAGTAGACTTGAGTAGCCTTTGGCCCAAGTACCATTGGTCAGTGACTCACACAGTAGAGCAGTAGTCAGCAGCCCTTTTCTGACCCCCTTTAGGGGTCAGCCAGAACATTTTAGACTTTCTGGCTATGCTGTGTTGCACCTGCAGTACCCAGCTCTGTGGCTTGTAGTTTTAGGAGCCATATGCAGCATGTAAACATGAATGGCTATATTCCAATAACACTCGATTTATGGACCGGAACATTTGTTTCAGATGCACTTATCTATTGCTTAACAACAGGGAAATGCTTTGAGAACTGTGTCACTGTGTGAACATCAGAGTACACCTTCACACCCAAATGGGATGGCTACCATTGGCTATTTGTTATAGCTTACTGTACGCAGCTGTAACACAAGGGTATTTATGTATGTAAACATATGTAAGCAGAAAAGGTACCGTAAAAATACAGCAAGAAAAGGTGAGAAACAGTGTGTCTATATAGGGCACTTACCATACTGGAACTTGCAGGACCTGAAGTTGCTCTGGGTAAGTCAGTAAGTGGTGAGTGAATGGGAAGGCCTATGTCATTGCCACACATCACTGTAGACTTTATAACACTGTAAATTAGGCTACGCTAAATTTATAAAAATCACATTACAATGCTGTGACCACTGTGATGTCACTAGGCAATGGAGTTTTTCAGCTATAGTATCTTATGGAATCATCCTGGTATAAGTAGTCTTGCTGTTAAATACAGTTAATGTAGGTGTGACTAACTTTCATGTGTCAGTAAAATATTATTCCTTTGACTTCTCTCCAGCCAGTCACTCTAAAATTCTTTGCCTCTGGGCCATAGTTAACTAACAGTGGAGAAAAGGGGGCTTTTATGACTGACCTTATGTCTGTTACCTTTCCAAGTTTGTTTTCTTGTGGCTCAGGTATAAGGAAGGCCTAATTCAGGCATTAGTCTTAAATTGAGTAGTTCAAGATGGTCACAGACCTTGTTATTTCCCGAGTCCTCTTTGGTAATCTAGAATGTTTTATTTCTAGTGTAAGTTTTTATATAAGCAGCTCATATGGAATATTTTACTTGAAACTCAAAAAGTCCCGCTAGGCAGGACCATTTTCTCCTTTTAACAGATGAGAAAATTTAAGTTTTTCCACATCAAGTAGTAAGTGATGGAGGAACTCTGAATCCAGGTTATAGTCACTACTTAGTTTAGTTATTTATTTGTTGACTTGTGCTATTTAAAAACCCTTAGAGCCTGGTATTCCTCTTACGTACAGTGGCTGTTTTTAGGTAAATTTATATCGAGTCTAAAGCCTATGTGATTGAAGACTCAACTTTCCAATGCAGTCATCTTTAGCCATGGACCTAAGGGCTTTCATGGTTAGTGTGGTGGTGAAGAGATGAGCCAGATACACAAGGCACATCTTCTGCAGACTCCTACAAGGAAAGCAGTACCTTACAGAGCAGGAAGAGAATGACACAGTGATAACATGTCTTTATTTCCTAGGGCTACAAATGCTTTATTTCCTTTTGAAGGACACAGTTTAAAAGGTGGTTTGTAAACATAGACGTTCTCGAAGAATATTTCCAAACATGTATACGCATCTGCTCCCAATGCAGATATAAGTTTACAAAAATAGTCACAGTGATTGAACTCATATGTCCCCTATTACATCTAAGTTCTACACGAAATCCAGTATCCCCCGGTCTCCATGAACTCCAGCGTCTCCCGGTCCTCATTGTTTCTCCTGGTTATTCCTCTTCTTAGCCACGTTTGAGCTGGAATGGATGTCCCTACTCTAGGGACGGAGGTATGTTTTATTCTGGGCACCACAAATTTATCCCACAGATAATACATGTGATGTTGCTGCCAGCGCTACCTTTCTAGCATCAACAGTTTTAAGAGTAGTAGCTAGAGCAGTTATCAGTAACTGGGACTAAATTTCCTCCACAGAAATGAACAAATAGTTCAAGAACTAAAGTTTTAGGAAACCCATTTAACTTCCTTTTTACCTTTTCAATATGTTTGTTTTGAATCTAAACATTTCTTTCACATAGACTATGATCTGTCTGTTGACAAGTTTTTTAATGTAAAATATGCCTTTACTTTTTATGTATTCTCACATGTTCTCAGAACTGCTGAATTCAGTGCTATTAGTAAGGTTTAACAGTTCACTGACCCTGTAGCACAGGGACGATCAGGTTGGTCACAACACATCAGTCAGGGTAAGTGTAAAAATTTTGGTGAAAAATATAAACTTGTAATTCAGTAATTTGAAGTTCCAGGAGCTTTTGTGCTGTTCCTTGTCACTAAATTAAGCCCTTGATTTTTCACATTAAGGAGGGGAAGAAAGCTAAGCATGTCACTTGAACCAACTCTTTCCAAATCATCACATTATTGCTGTGCATAAAAATACGTGAGGTGCTCCTCTGGGACAGTCTTTGGTTCTGATAGAGGTATTCTAAGGATTGCTGCTGAGAAGGACTTGCGCTTTTAATCAACACCTGGGTTGTGTTCTTGCTGTGAAAAGAAAATAACCTTGTTTTCAGTTTAAATAGGACTATTTCAAGGATGTAATTATTATCTGAATTGTTTTTAAAACTTGAATGCAGGGGTAGCACCTCTGGCTCAAAGGAGTAAGGCGCTGGCCCCATATGCTAGAGGTGCCGGGTTCAAACCCAGCCCCGGCCAAAAACCGCAAAAAAAAAAACTTGAATGCAGATTTCTCTAGCTTTACTCTATGAGAATAGTAATTATAGCATTTTTTTATAGATCAATATTCTGTCTCAGAAAGAATCCTTTCTTAATATCCACTTATGTTTAGACAGATAACTATAATCCCAACTACTGAAACAGGATGGGCTTTGTTCAAGTTAATCTGAGAAGAGACCTGTTTGACATTACATTTAACAGCAAGGCAGAATGGAGGAAAGGGAAATTAAGGCGGCTCCCCATTAAACTTCATTAGTCGCACATTTGCTGTTTTAGTGTTCGTGAATAAATCAGCAAATAAAAATCAAAGATTATTCTCGCTACTGTCTAAAATCATGTATGAATAGATAATTATAACCATTATATCTAGAAGGTTCAGTACAGGGAATGTCCTCTTGTTTATACCAAGTAACTTATGTTACCTTGTTCAGCAAACAAAACCTGTAAAGGCTATTAGATTTTAGGGAAACAGCCTTTTCTTGCTTTTAGTTTGATACAATCTTCCCAACTGTACTATTCTCTATAATGAAATTTTTTTTATGTATAGCTTTCCTATGGCTTTTTGAAATACTTCAAAGACAGCAAAATCAATATTAGAAGCAAAAAATCTCTAACAGTTTTATTTCCCTGTAATCTTTGGGAAATGATTTTAAGCACCATTCTCAAGTTTAACTAGTTCTCCCTCTCTACAATCTCTTAACTCTCCCATTGTGGAAAAGTTTGAAAACTGAAGTGTTTTGATTTAAAAACCATCCTCTCCCACTGTTAAATAAACTGAAGGTAAATGAAGCATAAATGATAATTAACACAACTTTAAACGAAATAGAGGAAAAACAGATGGCACAAAAAGTCACACGTAGTAAATATATTAAGCTTTCTATTTTCTCCATACCTTTATATTAAGAACTTGAGATTTAGTCTCCCATTTATAAAGTCTGTACATCTCTTTCTTTGCAGTAACTTTCTACTCCAACTGTATCCATAATACTGCTTCCACAATTCTGCACACCATAGCCACTATCCACCTGAATGAAAAAGGAAAAAAAGAAAACAAAATACCTAAGGATAGAATCGCAAACTAATTCACTTCAGTAATCCATAAAATTTATTGTGAGGAACTTAAAAGTTAAAAATTTAAATAATCACAGAATACTATCATTCACTATGTTTGAATACAGTGTAATATTAATGTTGATCATACTGAGTAAAACTTAAATATAAAAGGTAACTTTTTTTCCTTTGAGACAGTAACTGATTTTCTCTTTGCAGTTTTTGGCCTGGTGCCTGGTGCCACCTCTCACATATGGGGCTGGCACCCTACTCCTTTGAGCCACAGGCGCCACCCCTGAGTAACTGTTCTTAAATACAAGCACTTTAGTATACAATTCCTTACAATGAAATCTTGTGATTTCCTTTTGAATCAGTAAACTATTGAGAACATGCTTTCCTGTTACTTTGTGAATACACCCAGTAGATGAAAATGAGGATTACAGTCAACTTCACCTGCCAATTCATTTTCCAAGCTTATCCCTAAATGGCTTGCTTGTGCCTCTAAATACATTTACCTAAAAGGCACGCTGCCTTTAAGAGTATTTAAAATAGGCCAGATGTGAAGGCTCATGCTTATAATCCTAGGACTTTGAGAGGCCAAGGTTAGAGAATTGCCTGAGCCCAGGAATTCAAGACCAGTAACATAGCAAGACTATCTCTGCAAAAAGTCGAAAAATTAGCCAGGCACAGTGCATCTGTAGGCCAGATACTCAGAGGCTGAGGCAGGAGGATCACTTGAACACAGGATTTTGAGGTTGCAGTGAGCTATTAAAAACAAAAGTATCCGTTCCACACAACCTGCTTTTATTGAAAAAGAGAAAAAGAAAAAAAATGTATCCCAAAATAAGTGGGTTATATTATACTCACACCTAATCATTCACAATCATACACATGTATAATGGCTCTGGTTGTCAGTTTAATTTTTCATGTTAATAAAATTGTGGCACTCTTAAGACAGTTCCAGCTCAAAAGAGCAAACGAAAAACACCAAGCTTTCAGTTTGGGGGGTGTGTGTGTATGTGCATATATATACACATAGATGGCCTGGCATTTTTTAAAGACAAAGAAGATATATATATATATATATATATATATATATATTTCCTTACAATGAAATGTCTTGTAATTTCCTTGTAATATATATATTCTATATCTATCTATCTATCTATCTATCTATATGTATATATCTATTCTTTGTCTTTAAAAAATGCCAGGCCATATATGTACTCTATATAATACTGGTTTTTATTTTCTCTTTTCAACAATGCTACAGGGGAAGACGAGGAAGTTAAGGCTCAGAAAGGTTAACTTTCTCAATGTCATGAGGTGATAAGGTGACACAGATCTGAGGCTACAAAGCCCAGGTTCTGTTTACTACACAACACTCCATTTACCTGCATAAATGCACAAAACAAAAACACCCCAAAAGGATTCACCTTGCACTTGCCTGCAAATTAGGATGTGGGAAAAGACATTACTGTACTTTTGGTCCTCTCACAATTATACAGAATATCCTAGAAAGTGCACTCTATCACTCATAAGCCTACAAAAAAGTGCCCTGTTTACAGGGCTGCATGCATATCTGCTCACTACCAGTAGTCATGTTCCATTAGAACAAAATCCTTTCAATGTGTAAAACAGAATCCAGTATTTCAGGGATATACCTTGTTCTGCTATCACTCAATAGCTATTTGATCAAAAACATAAGTAAATACAGTTGCTTGCAGAGAATCTGCCAATTACTTTTCCTTCTACTATTTATCACTGCCAAACAACTGGCTCATAACTCAATACTAATACCTAACTGAATACATCAAGTAAAAGTCCTTCAGGAAGTTTGTCCCATTTTATGGGAAGAGTAGGATACATTAATGGGAATCCCACTAAGATGATGGCTGACCTCACTGTCAGGCGCTGCATACCAACCGGACAACACACATCACCACCTTGTTACCCACCACAGGCATCAAAAGTAGATAACAGTTTGTCATTTTACAGCTGAGGAGGATGAGGTGCTAAACATTAAGAATTAATGCTCTATTCACTGTCAAGTGGATCTTGTCTTAAGATTGTATACCTTGGAGATAACTCTAATTCATACTTCGTTGTGATTACAAAGTGTATATTCCAGTGGGGCCATGCTGCAGTTAGATGATCTCTCTGTGTAAGTCATCTTACATACTCTTTATATGCAGAAAAAAACTAAATTTCTTTCTTCTTTTTTTTTTTCTTTTGGACAGTCTTGTTCTGTCACCAGGCCTAGAGTCAGCGCATAATCAAACTTCACTGCAACCTCAAACTTCAGGCACAAGTGATCTTCCTGGCTCAGCCTCTCAGTAGCTGGGACTACAACCAGGAATAACTACACAGCTATCTTTTTCTTTTTCTACCACATAAATCAGATGTAATTGTCTTGTAAAACCCCTTAGCGGTTCACGGTTGACAACAGTTGTGCCTTATGAAGACATTTTTGAAGTCTGGCCCCAGGACATTAGCCTTTTTCTCATCCTGAGTCCCCCTTGCTTGCTACCATCCAGAGGACCCATTTCTCATTACCATGTGTTTTGATTATTTTATTTTGTTTATTATTTGTAATTAACACAAAATTTTATGGATGGGGTAGAGTGTAATATTTTGATATGTATATACATGTAATGCTCAAATCAGGGTGTTAGCATATCCATCACTCAAACATTTATCATTGTGTTTGGAACATTAAAAATCCACTCATACAGTTTTTAAAAAATATTTAGTAAATTGGTAATTCATTATATCTAGTGCTATAGAACACTAGAAACTTATTTCTCCTCCTTAGCTGTACTGTTATACCACTAATGAATCTTTAGCTATTCTCTGCTTCCCCCTACCCTAGTACCACACTATTCTACTCCTATGAGATTGTTTTAACTTCTGCATATGAGTGAGAATAAGCAGTATGTATCTTTCTATGCCTGGCTTAATTCATTTAAATAATGTCCTCCAAGCTCATCACTGGCTATCAATGACAGAATTTCATCCTTCTTATGGCTACAAAGTATCCCATTATGTATATAGACCACATTTTCTTTATCCATTCATCTCTTGAGGGACACTCAGGCTGATTCCATATCTTGACTATTGTGAATAGTGCTCCAATAAACATGGGAGTGCAGATATCTGTTCAACATACTGACTTCCTTCCCTTCGGGTATACACAGGATTACATATCTTATATAGTACCATTTTTAGTTTTTGGAAGAACCTCCATACTGTTTTCGATAATGACTGTACTAATTTACATTCCCACTAACAGTACCATTACTGCTTATTAACACTAAAAAATGAATGAGGTTTAGGCAATCTTAGTTTACACACTGACTAATCACAATGATGATACTATTATCCTGCAATCCTATCATTACTCCCATTTAAAAAGGAAATAAACTGAAAGAAGTTATTACTTCTTGGAATTTTTAAAGGCAACAGAGCTATAACCTGAGATCTGCCATTAGACTTTCCCATACCCATGTTCTTTAATGACACGCTAGTCTCCCACCTATCAACATTTACACCCATTCCCATCCCAGCCCCCTGCTATCTATCAAATTTGAAGGGTTACCTCTGCTTATAATTCTATCCCATCTTGCATGCCTCAAGCCCCTCACTAATTAAAGAGATCACCACTTCACAGAGGAGGATATTTATCGCATCTGTAAGCTATCACAGGGATTAAAAAGGACACATAACTGACCCATCTTACTGATAATTATCCCTCCTGATTCTTAGTTTTTAAAAATATTCTCCCTGTGTTCTTTACTTAAGTACTGTATGCTGCTTCTCTCTCAAATGTGAAAATAAAGTAAAAAACAAACTACAAAAAGATCTTGGACTTTGACGTTCTCTTCTAGCTTTCACTCTTATTAAGTTTCTTCAAAGAATCATCTACCCACATTACTTCACCTTCTTTAATCTCCCTTCCATTCCCCTCTTACCGCCCTCCCCCCCACCTTGACGCCATTCAATTACCAACTACTTCTTCTACTCCTTTTTTTTTTTTTGAGACAAGAGTCTTACTCTGTCACCCTGGTTAGAATGCTGCAGCATCATAGTTCAGAGCAACCACAAACTCCTGGGCTCCAGTGATCCTCCTGTCTCAGCCTCCCGAGTAGCTAGGACTATAGGCACCCACCACAATGCTCAGCTATTAATTACCAACTACTTCTGTTATTAGCCCCAAAAGCCACTTTTCAAACCCTATATTCTTGCTTTTATTTCGGACAGCAGCACCCATTCTCCTGCAGATGTTCCATGACACCGTGCTTTCCTGGTGTCCCCTCCCTCTTTGGCTGGTTCTGCTCCATCTCCTTCAGCACCTCTACCTCCTTTGTCCAGCCCCTCAGTCTTTCTTCAGGGTTCAAATCTTGGCCTACTGTTATGTTCACTTTATAATGTCCCTTTGGATGAACTTACTTATCTATTCTGTTTTTAATGTATTCATGTAATGAACAGCTATTATGCACCAAGTGTTTTTTTTTTTTATTAACACTAGAAAAAAAACATACATGATTGCTGGATTAATGGTCTGATTGGAAAGAATGCAAATTGCATGGAGTTATGACAGCATATAATGAGGCCTGGCCGGCTAGTGTGCTCAGGGAAGGCTAATTTGAAGAGGTGACCAATGAGTTGTGAGCTAAAAAATAAGAAGCAAGTAGGTAAAGTGGAATGGAGAGAAATTGTACACAGTAAGTGCAAAGGCCCTTTGATGGTAGGGAACATGATTTTTCAAAACCCTGGAAAGCCACTGGAACTAAAACAGAGAATAAGGGGAACAAGATGAAGCTGGCGACTAAGGCAAAGGCCAGACAATGTAGCGCCTTGTAAGCTGCCACATTATAAATCTATTACATTAACAACAAAAGCAAAAAGAATAAGAACACTTAGAAAGTAAAAAGTTCTCAAAGAAGTAGGGTGCCAGCCCCATATAATGGAGGTGGTGGGTTCAAACCCAGCCCCGGCCAAAAAAAGACAAACCGGAAAAAAAA
>NW_003852431.1:13373054-13381458 GCF_000181295.1 Otolemur garnettii
AAAAAAAAAAAAGAAAAGAAAAAGTTCAACAAGCTACTATATAAAGTGGAGGAAATCTTCCCCAAAATTCGAGAACAAAGGAGATAAAAAATGCAACAAAGATTTTGAAAAACTGGAGAATCAAAGGACTTCCAGAGATGACAGTGAAAAAGACAAAGAAGAAATCTAAGATACCAAAGAAAAGATTGAACAGGTAAAGGGCCCAAGTTTATAAACAATAAGGAAGTTCTGGGTGGCACCTGTGGCTCAAGGAGTAGGGCAGCCCCAGGCCAAAAAAAAAAAAAGAAAAGAAAGGACGTTTTGAGTGCTCATTACAATGGATGAAAAGAAACGTACACCAAAGAACATCACTGAAATGTTAAAACACTGTGGACAAGGAGAAAATCCTACCCAGGGCCACACGTACAAAAGTATGAAGCATCAGTATAGCTTCTGATCTCCTACTAGCAATACTGAAATATAGTCAATGAACCAATGCCTTCAAACTTTGGAGGACAATTATTAATATTTCTAACTCTCAAACATGAGACAAGGATGAACAAGTGATTACACATAAAGTGTCTTTAAAAACGTACTCTTCCTTAGGAGAGTAGGAAATGTGTTCCTGTTAAATAAGAAGTAAACCAGGAAAGAGAAGACCAGAAAGAGGAGAGGAAAAGAGATGCCCAGGACTGTGACAAAAGCCAATCCTAGGAAGAGAACTGAGTGCCAGGCCTGGAAGCCAATCAATCCACTATGAAGCAAGTGAAAAGGCTCTGGGGAAATATCACTATTCAAACGCTTGAATGCTACCTAGGTGGTAGAAAAACAACAATATATGAAAACATTTTTAGTAGGCATTATGATGATATGGCCCAAAACGTAAAACTGAGACAACCTGGCAGATATCACACAGATAAAGCCATATTTTAGCTCCATAAAAGGAAGAAGTTTGTGATGGTTAGAGTTTAAAAATGAAATAGAGTACCTCTGCCTAACTCAAGGACAGACTAGATAACAATTTAGTAGTGATAACAATTACAGGGGAACAGAAGCTTCCAATGGGTAGCTGGATTAGATAATGATCACACTTTATTTCAACAAATGTATGTTATAATTACTCTATAAATGTTCTGCCATAAAAGAGAGAAAGTGAAGAAAGAGAGAAAAAGAAGTTAACAATAACTTTAAGGTACATAGTTGTTTTTTTGTTTTTTTTTTGAGACAGAGCCTCAAGCTGTCCCCTTGGATAGAGTGTTATGGCATCATAGCTCACAGCAACCTCCAACTCCTGGGCTCAGGCGAGTCTCCTGCCTCCACCTCCCAAGTAGCTAGGATTACAGGCGCCTGCCACAACACCTGGCTATTTTTTGGTTGCAGCCGTCGTTGTTTGGTGGGCCTGAGCCAGATTCTACCAGCTCAGGTGTACGTGGCTGGTGCCTTAGTTGCTTGAGCCGCAGGCGCCGAGCCAAGGTATATATAGTTTTAAGACCATCTGTTCTTTTTCTACTTAGGTACCCAACTTTAGAAGCTAAAATAAGTAAAAGGAATTCTAGTGTTATCTTTTCAGTATTAAAAGAAACTAATTCTTGCATCACTTGATACTGATATTAAAAAATATTACTGGTATATATTGTTACAGCCCTCATGTTTAACCATTTTTCCGGTACATTATAATCTTAGAAACGAAAGGATAAATAACACCAAGGTAGTAAAGGAAGCACTATAGAAAACTAAAATACCTTACCTGAATGTTAGTGCTTTCACAAGGAATGACACTGTTTTCAGCAAGGGGCGACATGCACATGTTAGAGTTTTCAATACTGAAGGAAAGTCCGCTCACAAAGTCAGTCCTGGGTAAACTCCTGCTGTCAACCAGCCCCTTGATCCAAGTGCTCTCATCTCCTAGCTCTATAGGATCAACCATATCCACAGTGTTATTCTCCTCCTTGCTTTCGACATCCTGCAGTGGTGCTAATTCTTTCTCAGAAGCACTGGACTGATTGTGTGTAATAGACATGGCAGTCACACGTAAACGTGTGCCCCGTGTAGAAGCGTCACTATTCAATTGCCGTAGGTGTATTTCAGCAGCATCCACGCCTGGTGATGAAACATCTGTGGAAGAAATAGTCTCTTTATCTTCTTTATCTTCATCATGAGTCTCAAGAGTAAAAGGTATGTGAATCAGTGAGGTCTCATACTGAGGACCACCTCTACACATCTCGAGACTCATAGGAGACCAATTTTTAATTGGTGAGCAGCCATCTATATAAGGACTTCTGATATACTTATTAGTAATTCCATTAGAATTTGTTCCAGATGAAGCATCAGGAGAATGAAAAGTAAACTTCCTTTGTTCTAAAAATGAGGAGGGAAAAATCACATCACAAAAACATGAGAACGAAAAAGCCTTTACTAGATGGCAATAATACTTCATGCCAAGAAAAACTAGATTTCTCTAAGAGCTGTGGAGTTAACTAAAATGAAATTTTGATGTTAAAAACAACAGCTCAAATGGATATGTCTCAATACGCAGGATGAGGCGCTTCAAAAATCATGTCTCTGCCACTTTCTCTTTTTTATTTAAACTATTTTACTCCCTGAGAATTATTTCCCAGTAAGCATACCGCTAATTGTACCAATATTATTCATATATAAAGAAGATTCCCATGCAAATCAGCAGAATGATATAACTTAATAGCTATACCTGCTAAATGAAATAGGTAAAAGGTATTTGTTTTATATAAAATAAGCAACATGAAAAGACAAAAGAACTGCAAAGTTATACTTGTAATAATTACGAGTCTAACAATGATAAATAAAAATGCTTTGAAACTTTAAAAATTGCTGCTTATAACTTCATTAGCTTAGCAAAAATAGAAGTTTTTTAAAAATGGGCAAAAGCTTATAAACAATCTTCCTAATGGTAAATAAGCATACAAAAAGTATAAATAATTTATTCAGCCACATAAATAATAAATCTATGCAAATTATAGCAATGAGAGACCATTTGGCTTAACTATAACACTGACATCTGAACTGGCAATTCCCCTCCAAACACGGATAGCCAATAAACATTGGGAATGAATTCCATATCATTATTGATCAAAGACAGAAAATTTAAAGCTATAAAAATCTTTTTATAGTATACCAAGTTAGTAAACATCAAATAGAGTATCAGTGTTTCAGAATAGGGAAAAATGATTTTCTTACATGCTGCTGAAAAAAATTTCAATTTGTACAATCTTTTATGAAGTGAATCTGGCAAAATTCATCAAGAGTCTTAAAAACATTCACTCTGCCAGGTATGGGATGACATCTGTAATCCTAGCACTCTGGATGGCTGAGGCAGGTAGATTGCCTGAGCTCACAGATTCCACACCAGCCTGAGCAAAAACAAGACCCCATCCCTAAAAATAGCTGGGTGCTGGGGGCAGCGCCTGTGGCTCAAAAGAGTAGGGCACTGGCTCCATATGCTGGAGGTGGCGGGTTCAAAACCAGTCCCAGCCAAAAAAAAAAAAAAATACCTGGGTGTTATGGCAGGTGCCTCTAGTCCCAGCTACTTGGGAGGCTGAGACAAGAGAATCGCTTAAGCCCAGGAGTTTGAGGTTGCTGTGAGCTGTGACTCCACAGCACTCTATTGAGGGCGACAAAGTGAGACTCTGTCCTTAAAAAAAAAAAAAAGACAAAGAAAAACATTCACCTACTTTGACCAAATAATTCCGTTTCTGAGAACATAATCTACACACAAGGATAATGATTAATTTTGTGATAAGCAAAAATTAGAAAAAATTTGAATGCTTCCCAATGGTGAAAACTATAGGATATATACAATAGCAAAATCATGCAAAATAAATGACTCAAACAGCCTATAAAAGTACTCATAAAATGCCTTGTGAAATAAGCAGGATATGGAACCATGTATGTTCACATGTATGTACCTATATATGCATATCCATACATATACCCACACACATAAATACTAGCAAAATACAGCTTTCAATTTTCCAATTTTCTTTAGTGTGAATAGTTTTTTTAAACTGGGAAATTTTCAAAAAGTGCTGTAACTTTTTTTAAGAGCAATTCACTGCAAAGAGAAATGTGTAAATTTCTACACATTTTATTTACCTTAAAAATTTTAACCAAATACACCTTTACAAAATATGTATTTCTGATTATCAAAGTCGAAGACAAAAGTCCGAAGGCATAAAAAACCAACCTGTCTCTAAAATTGCTGTCTTTCTTCAATAGAAAGATGTAAAAATATTCCTAATGAAAGTAACTATATTTAACACTAGAGTATAAATTTGATGAGAATTCTAACCTTTGAAGGTAAATTGTTCCTTTTGTTAAAAAGTTTCTAAATGTGGGGGTGGGCAGAGGCAAGATGGCCGACTGGAGCCAGCTTTCCACAGAGGCTCCCCTCCAGAAGGAGAGGTAAAGGCCAGAATTTTAGCAAGTAAGCTAATGGTTTGGAGCTGAGCCAAGAGAGAAGGTTGAAGAACGCACACCAACACTGCTGAGGTGAGCTGCGACCCCAAGGATACAAACAATAGGTACAAAATCCATCGCCAGGCAGATGGGAGTCCCCTCCCCCAAGAGAACGGGTAGTAGTATACTTTCTACAAACAAGAGAGCAGAGTTCAAACATCCTCCCATTTTATCCCATGGGAGAGACCCTCTAAAAACTGGACCTCCTTCCCCTACTAGGGTGCCATGGTACTCTCCTGCTAGGCATAAAACTGTATATATTCTCTATATATAATCTGAACTCCCAGCACTCCCCTCCACTCTCACCCTGAGGTAGGGAAGCCTGTCCCCCATGGAGTCCAGATTCTTGGGCATTTTCTTAAGAGGTATGGACAGGGTGTGGGCTGCTGCAGGTCTGTGCTGATTCTGGGGAATGGGGGTAAGGACAAGACGGTGGACTGAAGGAACCATATGAGAGAGGGAGAGGTGGTGCTCCCCGCCCCCACATAGAGCAGCAGCTGCAGCAGCAAGAACAATAGGGCTTGTACCACTGGGGATATTTTGGGGAGACACTCCCTGTCTGTCTGGGCAACCAGAGAAAGCTGGGTATCTTCTCTGGTGGCAGATGCTGGTGGAACAGATCTGGGATGGTAATGCAGGTCCCGTGAGCAAAGGGTATGCCTGAGGCGGTACCTGCCTGGGCGGGGCAGTGTGGGACAGAAAATAGCAGATGCGCGCCCGGAGACGGCATACTCCCAGGGCAGGGCTGTGCTAGAAGCTGGAACTCAGAGCCGAGTGATGCGTGCCCGGAGACGGCATACTCCCAGGGCAGGGCTGTGCCGGAAGCTGGAACTCAGAGCCAAGTGTGAGCTCTAACCACACCCACCCCAACACTGACTGCAGCGGAGACACATATACCAGCTCTGGGCAGCGGGACAGACCAGGGCAGAGTAACAGTTTCTGTGAACTAAAACAGCGCCTAGTCCACAGGGGAATATAGCCAGGATAGAAACAAATACTATGAAAATATAAGTGTCAGCAACATCAATCAGGGGCAGGGCTAGACCTGAGTGAACTGCCCCAGCTTCCATTAATCACCTGAGGTTGTCAGGCCTTAACTCCCCCTACTGGATGGTGGCAGAGTGTGGAGGCCTGGCCAAGGAGACATAGATATCCCTATGAGTCAAGGAGGCGCAAACCCCTAGAGCATCTTCTCATTGGAGGGAACTGGATCACAGCACTGCGGGGTTACCAGTGACTGGGTGTGACAGAGGTGCAAGGTGGGGAAGGAGGTATCAACTTTCTCAGACTAATTCATTTGTGGGGGTGGGGGGTTGGGGGGGTGGTGTCCTTCTGACTCCATGCAGCACCAGAATGAATCATACTCATCCTGCCAGCAGATCCCTTCTAAGTAGTTGCTGGAGGCCTGCTGAACTCTCCCACTTGAGATCGGTTACTACTAGCACAACTGCTTTGGATCTCTTGGATTGGACCAATCACCCAAGGACTATCCAAAGTGGTAACCTGGGTGTGTGGTTGTGGGAAGGTTTGATTTTCCTTTTCTAGTTGTTGCTCGTGTGGGGAGGGGTGACTTAATTGCTGGTATTTCTCCATAGCTGAGGCTTCAACCCAGAGTAACTGATTCACTAGGGTAGGACAGAAACTGGCTGAAAACAAGACAGAGCCACTTAGCCCCACCACACCAAGTAAGTCCCCAGTGTCACAGGCCATAGCACTGTACAGGTCCTTTGCAAAGCTCTAGGAAAAAAGGTACAAGGCACTAGTCCCTGCTCTTGGGCAAAGGGCTGGTTAATCACTACTCCAGGAGCCCTCCAACCCAACTTTACCTTATCTGCTCATCTAGCCTAACGGTGTAAAATAATCATGGGGCGGAATCAGCAGAAAAACTCCTGTAACATGAATAACCAAAATAGATCAACTCCTCCAAGGAATGATATGGTGGACACAACTGAAGATCCCATTCATAAACAAATGGCTGAGATATCAGAAATCGAATTCAGAATTTGGATTGCAAATAAGATTAATAGAATGGAGGTAAAGTTGGAATTAGAAATTCAAGGAGCATTTCAAAATGTATCTCAAGAATTCAATGAATTCAAAAACAAAAATCACCAAAGATTTTAACACATTAAGACAAGAATTTGCAGCCCTCAAAGATCTGAGAAATACAGTAGAATGCCTCAGTAACAGAATGGAGCAGGCAGAAGAAAGGATTTCTGACACTAAAGACAAAGCTTTTGAACACTGTCAAACACTCAAAGAGGAAGAGAAATGGAGAACAAAAATGGATCATTCTCTCAGAGAGCTCTGGGATAATTTGAAGAAAACTAATATTCGCCTTATAGGAATTCCTGAAGGCAACAAGGTGGCTTCACAAGGCACAGAGGCTCTTCTTCATGAGATTATGAAGAACTTTCCAGACATGCCAAGAGATTCTGAAATTCAGACAGCAGATAGTTTCAGAACCACAGCACAACTCAACCCAAGTAAGACATCTCCTAGGCACATTATAATTAACTTCAGTAAAGTTAATATGAAGGAGAAAATTCTGAAAGCAGCCAGACATAAGAAAACCATAACCTACAAGGGGAAGAATATTAGAATGACTGCAGATCTCTCTGTTGAAAACTTTCAAGCTAAAAGAGGGTGGTCATCGACTTTTAATCTCCTAAAACAAAATAACTTGCAACCCAGGATCCTGTATCCAGCTAAACTGAGTTTCATTTATAATCGAGAAATCAAATACTTTAATGACATTCACACGTTGAAGAAATTTGCCATAACTAAACCAGCTCTCCAGGATATTCTCAGACCTATTCTCCATAAGAAACAGCACAATCCACCACCACCAAAGTAAACTCACTCAGAAAATTAGATCAAATTCCAACTTCCACAGTGGCAAAAGGATTAAAAATGTCCACTGGATTTTAGAAGAACTCAATACCTAAAATACCACCAGACTTATCAATACTCTCAATTAATGTGAAGGGCTTAAATTACCCTTTAAAGAGGCACAGCTTGGCTGACTAGATACAAAACCTCAGGCCAGACATTTGCTGCATACAAGAATCTCATCTTATCTTAAAAGATAAATATAGACTCAGGGTGAAGGCATGGTCATCTATATTTCAGGCAAATGGAAATCAGAAAAAAGCAGGTGTTGCAATTTTATTCGCAGATACAATAGGCTTTAAACCAACAAAGGTAAAGAAAGATAAGGATGGTCACTTCATATTTGTTAAGGGTAATACTCAACATGATGAGATTTCAATTATTAACATTTATGCACCAAACCAGAATGCACCTCAATTTAAAAGAGAGACTCTAATAGACGTGAGCAACTTGATTTCCTCTAGCTCCATAATAGTTGGAGATTTTAACACTCCTTTGGCAGCGTTGGATAGACCCGCCAATAAGAAGCTAAGCAAAGAAATTTTAGATTTAAACTTAACCATTCAACAATTGACTTTAATAGACATCTACAGAACATTTCATCCTAACAAAACTCAATACACATTCTTCTCATCAGTTCAGAATATACTCCAAAATTGATCACATCTTAGGTCACAAGTCTGACCTCAGCAAATTTAAAAAAATAGAAATTATTCCTTGTATTTTCTTGGACCATCATGGAATAAAAGTTGAACTCGGTAACAACAGGAATCTGTAGACTCATATAAAAACATGGAAGCTAAAACATTCAGCCTTATGCTGAATGATAGCTGGGTCACAGAAGAGATTAAGAAGGAAAAGGTCAATAGGTTTTGGAAAAGGTCAATAAAATAGATAAAACTTTGGCTAACTTAACCAGGAAAAAAAGAGTAAAATCTCTAATTTCATCAATCAGATATGGTAAAGACGAAATAACAACAAACTCCTCAGAAATTCAAAAAATTCTTACTGAATATTACAAGAAACTTTACTCTTAGAAATA
>NW_003852431.1:13383318-13386676 GCF_000181295.1 Otolemur garnettii
GGTTTAATAACCAGAATCCACACAGAACTCAAGTGTATTAGCAAGAAATGAACAAGTGATCCCAGCTCAGGGTGGGCAAGGGACTTGAAGAGAAACTTCTCTGAAGAAGACAGGTGCACAACCTACAGACATATGAAAAAAACGCTCATCATCCTTAATCATCAGAGAAATGCAGATGAAAAACTACTTTGAGATATCATCTAACTTTAGTAAGGTTATCCCACATCACAAAATCCCCAAACCAGAGATGTTGGTGTGGAAGTGGAGAGAAGGGAACACTTCTACACTGCTGGTGGGATGCAAACTAATATATTCCTTTTGGAAAGATGTTTGGAGAACATTTAGAGATGTAAAAATAAACCTGTCATTCAATCCTATAATTCCTCTACTAGAAATTAGGTCCAGAAGACCAAAAATCACACCATAACAAAGATTTGTACTAGAATGTTTGCTGCAGCCCAATTCATAATTGCTAAGTCATGGAAGAAGCCCAAGTGTCCATCGATCTATGAATGGATCAATAAATTGTAGTATATGTACACCATGGAATATTATGCAGCCTTAAAGAAAGATGGATACTTTATCTCTTCCATGTTTACATGGATAGAGCTGGAACATACTCTTCTTAGCAAAGTTTGTCAAGAATGAAAGAAAAAGTATCCAATGTACTCAGCCCTACTATGAAACCAATTTATAGCTTTCTTATGAAAGCAATAATGCAATCATAGCCCGAGAGGGAGGAGAGGGGAGGATGGAGGGTAATTAGGGGAACCACACCTACCATGTATCTTACAAGGGTACATGTGAAATTTACTAGGTATAGAATATAAATATCTTAACCCAATAACTAAGAAAATGCCCTGAAGGCTATGTTAACCAGTTTGATGAAAATATTTGAAATGGTATATAAAACCAGCACATTGTACCCCATGATTGCATTAATGTACATGGCTATGATTTAATATAAAAAAGAAAAAGAAAAAAGTTTCTAACTGTTAGTAATCATTTAGAGCTCTATAGTTAAAACAAACTAAGAAGAACCTCCTTAATAACACATATGAAGAGTACAGAAGTTTTAACTAGGCATTTTATTGAGACCTACCTGAGAGTGGGGTCTTTCCTATGTGAAATTCAACTGGCGAGAAAGCAGGTGAAGAAATTGGTGAAGGGCTAGTTATACTTCCCACACTGTATTTTTTTGCATTAGCCTTAATAGGGCTAGAAGAAAACTGCCCCTATGATAAAAATAAATAAATACATGTATATGTTTCTTTTACTCAATTCAGTTTTTCACAGATTTATGAACTAGGAATTATTCATAAGAACTACCAAAAGGCAACCTGTAACAAAGATTACTGAGAAGAACTCTATAAAATAAAGTTGGAAGTAGAATGTTAGTCCAAATATAAATTCACTGGGTTTAAATAAATCATTAAATTTCATACCAAGCAGCTGTTTGTCAACATTTTTTAAATAGTTTACTACATTAATGCCAATCCAGTTGTGTTATACTGTAAATCTTACATTAATTAAGCAAATAACTTACATTAAGATTCCTTCAGATTCATAAATTTGGTTATCCCATATACCTTTACATATAAAATTGGAAAGAGTATGCTCCCCAAACATGCCTATGACTAATGAGAGTAGATGAACTAGGAGAGTCTCCATGGAGTATAAACCCAAAAGATAACTGAGTGCAAAATGAACATGCAGGTCCAGACACATCTACAGAAAACTAACCAGCCACTTTTTAGTATACTTCTTACCGAACCTGGTGTCTGTACAGGGCTCCTACACTGTACAGGAGATAAATCTATTGAATAAAAAACTTCAACTGAGGCCTGAGCACCGCTATGAGGACTTCTGGGAGAAGCTGAAGGTAAAGAGTCAGAGATGCTTCTGTTTCCATCAAAAAAGAGCTTTCTTCTGAGAGATGAAGAGCTGAGGTTTCCAGGAGACTGATCTGCAAATTCATCAGCTCTAAAATAGTCACCTATAGTTAATAACAGAATAAAATATAAAGCTAGCTATTGTACAGAATTATATTTCTGTTACCTGCCTTTTTCAAAACCAGCATGTAGTATAAGTTTGCATTTCTTTCAAAAAAGAGCAAAATTTAATTGCATATGTAATGTTTTAAATCCTAAATTATTCCTTTTTACTTTGTTTTAGAAACAGGGTCTCGCTCTGTTGCCCAGGATAAAACGCAGTAAGTGTACTGATTATAGCTCACTGTAGCCTTCTGGGCTCAAGCGATCCTCCTACCTCAAGCTCTTGAGTAACTGGGACAAAAAGTGTGCACCGCCATGCCTGGCTATTCCTTATTTTTTGAGTGCCTCTTTATTAGTATAGCTAATACTAATAAATGTCTACAGTGTATGTCTATAGTAAAATTTATTACAATAGAAAGGCTAATTCAAACCATGTTCAATAAAAAGAGAAATTTCTGGACAGTTTCTCCATTTCTTTAGGAAGAGGAATTGCACACATTACCACTTACAAAAAGCCAGCAAAATAAAACTTTTAAGTTATTAAAGGTTTAAACAAGTATAATATTTACCTAATATTTTCTCTAAATTAAAATCCACAGGAAGAGACAGCAATGTCTGACAAGCAGCTGGAAGCAAACAAATAAGTAAATACAAACATGGATAAATTAGTGAAAGCACATGACATGCCATTTAGCAAGTGCTTCCCACTCAACCATCTCCCCAGGCTGTTCCAGCCAAACAGAATTATTCTACAGGGTGTTCCCAAAGTCTCCATGCATAGTCACAGATACTTTGGATTGTGTTCATCATGAATAGAAAGGTGGCCAACACACAGAGGATACTTTGCAAAGATTTGGTAAAATGTTGTAATGAATATTCTGTAAATAAAAGTACAGTTAGCTATAATTTCCCATTTTCCCTATGTATGACAACTTTTGGGACACTCCCTATTTCTGCATGCCATCCCAATACCATGCCACCTTCCTCTAAGCCAGTGGTTCTCAACCTTCCTAATGCCACGGCCCTTTAATATCACTGCTAAGCAGTTTCCCACACTTTCCACCACTGATATAAATGTGTTTTTTTTTAATTAAGATATAAATATGTTAATGGAAAAAGCTAATTCCTGCCTATAGGCAGGGCACTTGAATTAAGACACCAGCCTGTATTTGAGGGGAGATTTCCCATATTAACTTTCAGAAGAACTCTTTTCAAAATCAGGAAATCAACTTATATATTTTGAACAAGAAAACAACCTATTAATGCTATTCTTAAAACATGGCTGGATGTATCTGTTCTACCATATTTGTTTCTAAAAGTCAGCTCTCTGAGAATGATTTAGCTCATTCATAACAAGTAAACAA
>NW_003852431.1:13386742-13388358 GCF_000181295.1 Otolemur garnettii
AAAATTTTACATTTTATATCCTTCATTTACTTTAGCATTTACTTTTTCCAGAGTAAACAAAGTGAAAACTTTTATTTTACAACACTTAAAAAAATATTTTTGGCATGTTTCTGTTAGGTTGTTTTTTTAACTTAGAGGAAATTATAAGGGTAAAAGTAATGAATTATCATAGCGAATAAGGAGGCAGCAAGTAATGCCTTTTTCTTCCCCATTTTTTTGAAAACCAACTAATTACTATACATATTTGTGGGTACAGTGGAAAGCTTCCATACATGTACTCACTGTGGAAACAGCAAATCAAGCTAATGTACATAGCTATTACCTCACATACTTTTCATTTCTTTATGGTGAGAGTATTTGAAATCTACCCTTTCAGCAATTTTGAACTACACAAATCTTTGCTATTAACTATACTCACCTTGCTGTGATCTATGGATCACCAGAACTTATTCTTCCCATCTGAAACTCTGCACGCTTTGACTAACATCTCCCTGAGCCTCTGATAACCACTATTCTACTCCGTTTTTGAGTTGACCTTTTTTAGATTCCAAACAGAAGTGAGATCATACAGAAGATGTCCTGTGCCTGGCTTACTTCACTTAGCAGAATGTCCTCTAGGTTCATCCATGCTGTCACAAATGACAGAATTTCATTCTTTTTCAAGGCTGAATAGTATTCCATTGTGTATATATACCACATTTTTAAAATCCAATCATCTATTGATAAACAGTTAAATTTTCTTTTCTTTTTTTTTGTTGTGGTTTTTAAATAAGCCTAAGCTTTTTCTCAGATTGTTTTCTTTCTTTCTTTTTCTTAAACAACCCTGTGCTTTACTGAGGTTGATTCCTATCTTGGCTATTATAAACAGTTATGCCAATGAACACTGGCAAACAGACATCTCTTCAAAATATTGATTTCAATTCCTTTGGATAAATACCTAGCAGTGGGACTGATAAATTCTCTTAAGGAAAGCATGCTTCTCTCCATGATGTCTCCCTTAAAGGTTAGGGATTTTTCAGTCATCCTCAAATACATCCCCTGTCACTTAAAGCTTTCCCCAAATGGGTTTAGGATTTGATCAATAAAACCATGCTTAGTTTCTTTTGCAACAATTTTTTAAAACATCTTAAGTTTAAAAACTTGAAAAACTGCGAGATTAAAAAATCTAGAACAATAACAAAACGACTAATGGACACAAAATACAGGGGAGGATAAAAGCAAGGAACAAAAAAACCCCCCCAAAACCTCAACCCCAAACCAGAAAGCTTAAAATAAAATGACAAGAATAGAGGTTAGTAATGTGATAATCCTAAATAAAAAAATGAGTGAGTGAGTGGGTAGTCAGTGAACGAGGGAAAGTCCCCTGTTAAATACTGTCAGAATGGGTACAACAATAGAACCAAAAAGAAAATTCAGGATTCAGATACCTTCTTCACCATAGGTGGGGTGACCTTCTATACAGCAAATGTAATCAACAGTATTTTAACTGTTCCTTTTCTCTGCCTAAATTCCTATAATAGCCTTTAGGATGAAGTCCAAACACTTCAATGCCCTTCAAAACCTTGTGTGTTTCTCTAACATGGATGCCTTCCAACTAAACACTATTTAACTGAGTA
>NW_003852431.1:13388815-13402272 GCF_000181295.1 Otolemur garnettii
GAGTCAAGACCTGACATCTCTTCACAACACTGTCAGAACACTTTTCAGCCTATTACAAGTGCTTTCTTGTTTCCCCTGAAAGAAGTTCTTAAACAAGTTTAAGACCATAATGAAATGAAGAAAAAACTGATGGATCTGCTTACATCAAAATAGGAATTTCTATGCATCCAAGGACATCAAGAACAAACATACATATTACAGAATGAGAAATGATACTTGTTTTTGTGAGACAGAGTTTCACTACGTCACCCTCGGTAGAGTGCTGTGGCATCACAGCTCACAGCAACCTCAAACTCTTGGCCTTAAGCAATTCTTTTGCCTCAGCCTCCCAAGTAGCTGTGACTATAGGCACTTGCCACAACACCTGGCTATTTTTTGCTGCAGTTGTCATTGTTGTTTAGCTGGCCTGGGCCAGGTTCAAACCCACCAGCCTTGGTAGGTGTGGTTGGCGCTGTAACCACTGTGCTACAGGTGCCAAGCCAAGAAATGATATTTGAAATCTTTAAAACCAGTATCACTACAATATGTAAGGTATCTTAGGAATTAACAGAGAAAAATAAAAGGATAGCAACTGCAATAGGAATATGACCCATGAATTAATAACAGGCATTTTCCTGGAGAGGAAATTAAAAAAGCCATTAGTACAGTAGAACCTCCAAAGCTGACCACCTCCCTACATTGACCACCTCCTTAAGTTGCCCTAATTTTTATAGACTGGACATACACCACATGTGCTCAATAGAAATTCCTTATGTTGACCACTGCTGTTATGCTAACAGTCTGTTACAGCCCCTTGGGAGGTCAACTTACAAAGGTTCTGCAACGAAGAAGAGAAAGTGAAGATTAAAATAACCATTTGCTGAATAATGCTAAGAGTTGGTAGGGATGCTGGGGCACAGGAACCCTTACCACTGTTGGTGGCTGCGCAGACTGTACAGACATTCTGGAGAGCATTTAGCACTGTATAGTCAAATCAGGTAAACATACACCTTAAATTCAGAAATCCTTCACCTGTGTATCTATTCCAAGGAAATTCTCATTCAAGTCCACAAATGAAACATGAGAACATGAACTGAGGCACCTTGATGCATAAATATTTATAACAGTAAAAAGTAACAGCACAAGCTAACATGTACAAACAAAACCACTTTTCTCCACTATTCATCACCTATTTTTGTTAATCTTTAGGTAAAGAATAGTGAGCACTTACCATGTGCTAGGTACATGATCTTACAGGGGCCACGAGAACCATCATTTTATACATTAAGAAAAACAGAGGCACAGGAAAGCCAAGTAACTCTCCTAAAGTGACACTGCTAGTGAGCTTCACTAGGTACATTTCAAACCCAGACACTATTATTACTCTACGGTAAGGGTCAGCAAACTATGGCCCATCGCACAAATCTGGCCTGTCTCCTACTTTTGTAAACCAAGCCTTACTGGAGCACACCCCACTCACTCTTTACAATATCATCAGTAGCTGCTTTTGTGGTACAGCAGAAGAGCTGTGTAGTTGTGACAGAGACTGTGAGCTCTACAAAGTTTAAATATTTAATTTTGGGTCCTTTACAGATAAAGGCTGCCAACCTTAGCCCTAAGGAAGTATTGTCCACCAGCAGAACTTTCTCCATGATGATGGAACATTCTATATCTACATTACCCAAGATGGTTGCTATTGAGCACCTGAAATATGAATAGTGTGAATAGGGAACTCAACTTTTAATTTTTATTTCTTTATTTGTGAGACAGAATCTCACTTTTTTGCCCTAGGTGGAGCGCCATGGCACCATAGCTCATATCAACCTCAAACTTTGGGGCTCAAGAGATCCTCTTGCCTCAGTTTTTCATTTTTAGAAGAGATGGGGTCTTGCACTTGCTCAGGCTGGTTTTGAACTTGTGAACTCAGGCAACACACCCACCTTAGCCTCCCATTGTGCTAGGATTGCAGGCATGAGCCACCACTAATTTTAATTTTTAAACTCAAGTAGTCACACATGGCCAATAGCTACCACAGATCAAGAACTATGAAGAATCTAAGATTTTACCCTACTTGCCAGTTAACAAGTTAACATCAAAGTTTCAGGGTTGCTGGCTGTAGACATGAAGCTTTTGGGAAAGATAAAGGACTTCATTATTCTCAGCACAGTGGGCAGCATAAACTTAATGTTCCTATTAGTTCCCTTTGTCCCCAAGTTACAGCCTGGCACAGTGAATTTTTCTAATTTTGAATATAAGCCAAATTTTTTTCATACCAAATGCAGGGCTCAGTAATCCCTGACACAGTTTCCAGTTGTACACCTTAATGGTCAATACAGATATCTGACCTATGCAAGTTCCTATGGTAGCCACTTCCCTATGGGGTAGCTACCTACCTACGGTCTACCCAATGGTCTTGCTGACTTACACATCCCACAAAGACTATGCAGATATGCAGAATGACCACCTCTCAGTCACTGCATGACCTCCTGGAATGCATGACCACTTAATTTAATTAAACCCTCCACTCCCCAAAGGAAACCTATCTGGATAATGCCCTGGACTCACAGGTCCCTTTCTCTCTCTCCTTGACTTTCATGTATGTGGCCTCTAAGCATGCTGTATATCCCCCAGGACTTGTAAATAGTAAAACCTTTCCATCTTGAGTGTCTCCTGATCATTGGAGGAGTGCTCTCTACCTTAAAGACCCTAAACTAAAACACCGAGGTAGATGGTACATATACGGTGGGTTTTCATCACAGCTGATGAATCCCAAGCTTAGGAAATCTCATTCTTTTATAATAGACTGCAAACAAATCTTCTCCAGAGAGAGCCATCATCTTTTTTACACTGGATAGCAAAACAAACTCACCCTCTTCTCTGATAGGACATGCTATATATTCCAAGGATGCTCATAGTACAAATATTCTTGAAAAGATTGGCAGAAAACCTGTCCATGCTACTCCTCCGAAGATGTGCAGAAACACAAGACCTATGGAGAATTGTCTCCCAACACTGTATTATGTAGCAGAGTTCTGGAGCCCATCCTGTTAACCACTGAGCTGTCACCATGGACTTGATTTTCTAAGAGTCTACACTATTTTTTGTATCTTTCTGACCCTACATCACTTCAATTAAAACAGGATACTTTGAATACTTAATGTTATAATAGGGATGACATAAGAAGGTGGATTCATCTGTTAAAAAATCCAACAGTAGGGAATTTGGAAGAAAAAAACTAGTGTCTCAATTGTAAGAGGGACTTTACCTAACAAATGCAATCAGTGTAACCTGGTTTCTTGTACCCTCAACGAATCCCCAACAATAAAAATAAAAACAAACAAACAAACAAACCCTAGTGTCTATGAACTTGTCACCTCGGACACAGAATCTTTAAACTGGGAGGGATGTTAAATAGAAAAATCTCTATTTTGATTCTGTTATTTCATAAATAAAAAAACTGAGGTTCAATGAGATTGAAAAATCTTATCACAGTCATCTCTCTGGTTTACAGTAGCAGGAGGTTTACAATTTAGATCTCCATCCACTATTGCATGCTGCCGTCAGTTTATAATGGTTAAGAATACAGAATCTGATGGGAGAATGCCTAATTTTGAATCCATGTTCTATCACTTTTCTAACTCTGTCACCCTGGAAAGGTACTTTAATCTTTCTAAAAGGAGGTCTTCTCACTTACAAAATGGGGCCAACAATTGCACCTATCTCATACAAGTTGTTGAAGGAATTACTGAGAGCACTTAGCACTATTGTGTTATTTCGCTGTGTTTTTGATAAAGAATGGAACAAATATTCTCTGTATACTGAAAGCATAAAGTATGCTACATAGAAAAGTGGATAATCCCACTGTAATGATGGATACATATATACAAGTGATATTTAAACACTGTCTCATAAACCAAAGGGCACTGAGAGCAAATACAAGACATCCACTGCCTGCCCTTTAATTTCCTTATTAATTTTGCAGATGACCACTGTCCCAGGGGTCATATAATTTCTCCATCCTTCCTCTACCCTTTATGAGAAATCATCAAATTAGCAGAAAGCAAAGCAACTTAATGATTTTATTTAAAGTATTAACCTTCAAAACACTGTTAAAGTCATTGACAGCTGAGCTCTATATTCAACACCAACTATTTCCTCATCTATCAATCCTCTTTCATATATAGGACTGCTATTAACATACAGTCATGATGAAAAAGTTAAATTCAGAATAGAACAGCCAAAACCAAAAATTCAGCATATCTTAGGCAAATTTTGAACTGTTATCATAAAATTTAATTTCAAGCAAGCTCCTTACCAAAAATAGATAAACTGACACTTGACTGTACGTTCTTTTACATTCACTGATTTTTACGATTTTCATTCACATGGCTTTTAGTACACTCACATTTACTGGGATGATACTCTGAAAGCTGTTTTCCCTCATGTTCAGTCCAAGGAGAAGGTACGATGACATCTTTAGTGAAAAACTAGGAAAATTAAAGTCAGATGATTAGGCAAAACTTCCCTCCACATATGAGAAGGTACCTGTGTTGCTTTCACAGAAACAATAAATACGTGCCATACTGAACTTTATATTTTAAATTTGTAGTACCTGAAAGTATAAAGGACCCAAAGTGAAATGGAAGAAATTTAAAGTATTTAGAAACTATTTTTGAGGGGTGTGATAACAGGAAGGGTTAAGGTTAAGAGGGAAGGAATAAATGGAGATAGATGTATGCAAGTTAGCCAGTGTGAATCACGCTCTGGAGATGGCTGGGTTGCACTGGGCCTCAAAATCTAATTATTGTATTTTTAGGAATTTTGGGCACCAGTTGCTAAAAAAAGCCAGTATTAAAAATAAAATTAAGAAAATGTACAATTAAATAAATTACATTAAAAATAAAGGTAACGAATTTTCAAAACTCATCATTTGCTAATTATTTTACCACATTTACCAACATCTACACTCTTGAAGTTAACAGTATTGTTTTATCCACATGGTAAAATTATCCCATATAATAATGATGCACCACTGTTCTTTTCCCACTTAGCAATGTCACATCAATAGCTTAAAATATGACATGGTTAGAGTATTCGTTCTATGGATAGCAGCAATCACTATAAAAAGCACATTTTCCATGAGCAGAGGGCCAGCTATTAAACATTTATCAGCACACCACTGGCCAGTATACTCAAATGCAGATCGGGCACTTGGATATATTTCTATCCTCTTTCATTCATCAGACAGTATTTTTTCCCTTCCCTATGGGAGTAACTCAAAAGATCTTCTTTACATTTGACTACACACATAACAGATAAATCGCCTTAACCAAACTACTATGAATATGAGGAAAAGATAAAAAAAGGAGGAGTCAGATTATGATACAGGAATTCAAAGGAAAAAAAAAAAGAAATGAAATGGACTGATAACCTTAAGAAGTTATAAATAAGTTCACTTGAAGGTAAAAAAAATAAATCCAAAATAACAAGATGTCATTTTAAAAAATATAAATCCAAAATAACAAGATGTCATTTTAAAGTTAGAGGAGCCAAAATTAATTTTGATAATAATTAGTACTGGAGATGTGAAAAAACAGACAGTATAAGAATATAACCAGGAGTGTAAATTAGTAATGCCTTTTATAAGGGCAATCTGGTGAAATCTACCCAAAACTAAAAATTCACAATGCTTCTGACTTAGTAAATCCATTTCAAGAACATAGATATATGTACAAATTACTGCAGCACCCTGCTTTATTTGTGAGAGAAAATAATGAACACAACTTATATATGCTTATTATAAAAAATCTAAGAAAAATTATTTAGCAAAAAATCACGATGCAAAATAGCATGAAAATGATAATCCTACTTGTCCAAAATGTAATATTTAAAGTATATGTGTTATTAAACACAAAATAATCTGAAGTATATATAAGAATTATTATAGCAGTTGCCTTTTAAGAAGTGGAGGCGGGAGGGAAGAGGCCTGTCTTTTCCTTTTCATATTTTTCTTTGTATTTGAATTATATTTACCATATCTAGGTATTTATTGTATTTTCAAAAATACATATTTAAAAAATTTAATTTGTTTCTGATATGTTGGCCCTAATCTTTACTCTGACTTCATTACTTGCCGACTTACACCTTCAGGATGAGAATTCTAAAAGAGAGTGTATTTTTCAAAATGTCAGGAATTTGCAAAGAGTCTGAGAATATACAGCTGGCGAAGCACCAAGTTCAGAATGAAAATCAAGAAATTGTAAAATTAAAGAAGTAGGTAATATTGGACAGAAGTAAATATATGAAATTGCATTCTAAAAAACAGGCCAAGGAAACAACCCTTACACTAAGAAAAAGTGCAGGAGAAGCCCAGGCATGGCCTGATCTCTGAACTTGCCAGAGCGGAAATCTTTTGGGATTTAGAGAGCCAAGTTCAGTAAAGGAATGGAGGTAGGTTGAGGAGACTATGCAGGGAGAAAGAGAAAAGTCAGAAATGTTGCTAGACATAAAGACTTTCCGAGGAAAGAAACAGACACCTCTTACACTCTAAGAAAGGGAGTTCAGCAAAAAAAGCAAAAAGTGAAAAACTTAGTTTATTTTTAAAACTCTACATTTATAATACACATTTTCTGAATAGTGGTACACATTTTTTTTTTTGAGACAGAGCCTCAAGCTATAGCCCCGGGTGGAGTGCCATCGCGTCACAGCTCACAGCAACCTCCAACTCCTGGGTTCAAGTGAGTCTCTTGCCTCAGCCTCCCAAGTAGTTGGGACTACAGGTGCCCGCCACAACGCCTGGCTATTTTTTGATTATAGCTGTCATTGTTGTGTGGCAGGCTCGGGCTAGATTCAAACCTGCCAGCTCTAGCGTATGTGGCTGGCACCTTAACCGCTTGAGCTACAGGCACCGAGCCAAGTGGTAAACATTTTATTTCATGAAATATATTCCATGTCTTAAAAACCCAAAATCTTAAGAAGAAAAGGAAAAACCATTATCAATGATAATCTAGATTATGAAGGCCTAAAAATATTCAGCTTCCTCTATAAATTCCAACCGGAAACAGAAGTGTGTGCTAATCAATATTCTGCAGAAATGAAGAAGAAAAATTGTGCCAGGCCCTGAGAATAAAAAGATGAATGAGCACAGTATTGGCCACAAAATAATTCAATCTAGGGGAGAGAAACGCTATAGTGATGATTGTAACAGTTCGTAAATACTATGAGAGGGAGAGGGAGAGCTCAAAATCATTGGTCTTAGGAAAACACAGAAGGATGCTTACATAGCTGGCAGCAGGGGAGGTCTGGTGGGGAGCTGAGATAGTGAAAGATTTGCAAAGTCTTCCTAAAAGAGGTGACATGCACGCAGAATTGAATCTTACTTGGCTTAATGATCAGTAACAATTTTAAGTTACCTCTTCAATGGCTTTTTGTCTTTTGTCTTCCACATCTTTATCTATTCTATATAGAAATAAAGAAGAAAAATAACCATGCCATTACTTAAGCTTATTGAACATTTAAAATAATAACCTTTCAAAGAAATAATTTCCCTCTGTTGAAAACTGTCAAAGGGTAAGCTCGACTTTAAAATAAAAACTGGTATCTTAATAACATTTAGCAAACGGTAGTATTCTGAAATTCTGCATTTCACTATTAGGCCTTCCTCCCTCTTTCCATTGAAAGCTTGAATGGAATAATACTTTCTCTTTAAAAATTTACATTGATATAATTTTTAAATTGCTATTAACAACATAAAAGTAATCTGAATAAACTCTGTCCTTTAATCAACACAAATTAAGAAGTACAGTAGAGCCACCATAGCTGACCACCTCCCTACACTAACCACCTCCTTATGGCGACCTAATTTTTATATACTGGACATGCACCACATGTGTGTATCAGTACAGTAGGCCTAGTTCCTATGTTGACCACCTCCATACATTGACCAGTCTATGACAGTCCCTTGGGTGGTCAACTTACAGAGGTTCTACTGTACTTCCTTCAACAAGTATCTAAGAACTACCCAAATTCTGACTCTTTAATCACAGCAATAATTTTAGAATCAATTCTTACTCTAAAATAGAAGAAACTATCGTCCTTATGGTTCTGAAAAGGCAAAAAGCATTAATTCTGAAATAAAACATCAACAATATAAAATTTTCTCCAAATAAACTATTTTTTTCACTTTGATACAATATGCAATTATAACAACACAAATTTCTCAGTTATAAGATTTAATATGAAATGTGGAATATCAAGCAGAAGGCATGTACTTGCAAGGGACTCACCAGTTACCCTTACAGGACCACTTCTTTATTCTAGTCCAGAAAAGAATATTTGCTTTCCATCAACAAATGGGTAAGACACTTTTTTACAACAATTTCAAATGATTTTCTTTCAGAAATTTTTCAGGTATGTGTTTGTTCACAGCTTAACAAAGCTTTTGTGAGAATGCACACATCTTAGAAATTCTCAAGTGGGGGAATTACATGTGTAAGAAAATAAACTACAGTGATGATCACACATCCCAGCTTGAACAACAGCCATTTCGAGGGTAATAACTCAGTTCTCAGCATCTTATCATGGTCATGACCAGGTCAAAATGACACAGCACAGTAACATTAGCATCTGAATTAAGCTCTGAACTTCCATTACCACATTCAGAAACTTTTTGCTACTTCATCAGGACTCTTTAGGAACCAGAAATATTCTGGTGATTGCTGGAAACTGTAAAAATCAAGGGGGCTAAATATTATAGAGCCAGATTAAAGAAGTTCTAAGAAGTCATAAAGAGCAGAGTATCCCGACCAGCATCCCACTGCACACAGGTAGCAGGTGTGCACTCAATGCTGATCCTTTGCAGGGCGGAGAAGGAGACCTTTAGGAGTGATCACCTCCTATGTGGACAAGACTCATTTGTTTATACCATGCATATGCCTTACAGGTACCATTTTCTGTGGACAGTGGCATAGAAAGGATAAGAAGAACTGATATAAGAGCTCTGGTTAGGTAAGAAGAGACAGATACTGAAAGCCATTGCTTCTTTCTAAGGATGAATCAACGTACTATGCTATTATTGATAGAAGCCTTAACCATTCATTCAATTACATTAGTAAATTAGATTAAAATTAGGATATTTCACCATACTTTCCTTTTATATTACAAATCTTTCTATTGCAATACAGCAAGATTATTTTTGTAAACCTATATGGACAATACGTAATTTATCAACAGGTACAGAAACATTGTGCTACAACTTTGTCCTACTCATATTGAAGGCAGGAATAATATCCTGCATTTCTCGTCAGTGTTTCTCCCCCTGCCTCACTGTACTCAATATATATCTCTCCATCCGTAAGATACAATAACTGTCCAGGAGTCAATATATTTTGTCAAGAAAAGAGACAAAATAATTTTAAGCACAATCGACGTGAAACAAAAAATATTAGTCATTAACTGTGACTCATTTGTTTTTTGATATTTTCAGCTTCTCTTTCTAAAGTATTATTTAAGTTAAAATTCTTTTGTGCTTTGTGCTCATTTACTTCCTACAACCCTTTGAATGGACAATCATTGAGTGAATGGTCATCAAGTTACCAGGCAAAGAGAAAGAAAAGAGGAAAAAAAGCCAGGTAAGTATTTGTAAGAACATCTCAACATGTGTGCATTTTTGTGTCTAAATTATAAAGTCGAAAGGAAAAGGATCATCCTTTGTTTGGACCAACAATACATCTACCTTAAGACAGAAAATTAAAAGCTGGTTATACCATGTATTTGATTTTTTTTAAATATGAAAAAATAGGCTTGGTGCCTGTGGCTCAAGCGGCTAAGGCACCAGCCACATACACCTAATGTGGCGGGTTCGAATCCAGCACAGGCTTGCCAAACAATAATAATGGCTGCAACCAAAAAATAGCTGGGCGTTGTGGTGGGTGCCTGTAATCCCAGCTTTTGGGAGGCTGAGGCAGGAGACTCGCTTGAGCCCAGGAGTTGGAGGTTGCTGTGAGCAGTGAAGCCAGGGCACTCTACCCAGGGGCTCAGCTTGAGGCTCTGTCTCAAAAAAAAAAAAAGAAAAGAAAAAATACTATAATGCCTATATAAATGAAAGAGTACCAAAAACTATAAAAGAATAATACCACCTGATAGTTTGTTATCAAAAACTAAGTCTGTTTTCCACAAGAAATGCATGTTCTGATTATATTAGGCATCATTAAACAGCATACATCTGAGGCACATTAGTGCCCTGAAACCTACACAAGACATTGACAAGTTAAGACTGCACTGGGTACTATGCAGAATTTTAGCAATTATAATTCAGATCCCCCAAGGGAACTATGTCAAAGTTGGATGATGCCTTAAAAAACTCTCTGTTGCTAATGGACAACCTTGCATTCTATGTCTTAACTTGTGAAGGGGGTTTTAGGTTTTCCCAAATATAGCAACTAAACAGCATTTTGTTTTACTCTAAACTAGTAAGAAAATAAACCAAAAGAAGTCAATGGTAGAAGCCACAACCATGCAGAAGATACAAATTTCAAAATGCCCTTCCTTCTACCAAGTGCTGGGAGGGAGAGCTGTCCCTTAAATGGCAGAAGGTGAAGGTTCTCTCTAAAAGAAAAAGAAGCCTATCCAGATTTCCATCTGTTAGCAAGGAAATCTTTCTGGATGTAGTCCTGTGAACTCATTCAAAAATCTGCATCAGAATTTTTTTCTCCATGGTATCTGTACATATAAAAATATTCAACATTTGGAATTTCCTACCTTTCTTCATTTGAGGATATGTTATTAACTTAGGTGCAAGAAAGGAAAACTTACCGAGAATGACTTAAGTATAAAGCTTGACGATGAATATCTTCTGGATCTATTTCTACAGGATTTATTACAGCTAGTTGATCAATAGACCATCTAAATTGCCCTGGAGTCTTAATGAAACAAAGTGAGCTTATAAGTAAAAGCAAACTAAAATAGTCCATTAAACAAAGTGAGCTTATAAGTAAAAGCAAACTAAAATAGCAAAACGCTAACCATTGTCACCTTCAAAAATAATGTGAATAGTTATAATATTTTAAAGTTTATATTTTATAATTTGACTTTACCGCTAGCCTTTCCTAGTCTCCTACAGAGCACTTTCCTTTCCTATCAACATGATAGCACATTCACACTGTTTTGAAATTGCTCCTTTAGATGTGTCTAAAGTGTCCAAGTAGGGGCTGGCTTCTTTTTATAAATGCTGGCAAGCTGAAAATAGTGTTGACGTTTTTTTAAATGGTTGAACGAACCCAAAAGAATATTAATAGTTTTTGATAAGTGAAAATTACATGGAATTTGAATTTTAGTATCCATAAATAAAGCTTTACTGGAACATGGATACATTCATTTGTTTACACATTGCCCATGGCTTCTCTTATGATACAGGCAGAAGTGAATAGCTGTGACAACCATCAAGTGACCAGGAGAGCCTAAAAACTTAGTGTCTGGTCCCTGACAGAAAAAGTTTCCTGACCCCTACATGAGAGTATAACCTCCTTGAGGGTTTGTACCTAATGATCCGAACCTGTGCTTGGTGTCTAACCCCTGTGCTTAGCATGTTATCCGATACACAGCAACATTCAAACAATGTTTGCTAAACAATGAAAACAGATTAGATGGTGCAGCTTCTTTTATATTGATATATCATCAACCACAGTACTTAGCTCCCACAATTGCAGGAAGTTATGATGTTACCTCTTGAATGTAAAAAAAAAATGCTACACTAAAAAAAAAAAAAACTTCTAGCTAACTTATTATTGCTCAATCATGAGGTTATCACAAACACTGTAATTAAAAAAGCACATTGCAACTAGTATATATGTCATTTATCCTTGACCTTGTTAAAAAAATGTTTATAATTCCAATTATTTGTAGTTATGTACATTTAAAATTAGTTGTAAACACTAGAATAACTTACTGGTAATTTTGTTGATTTAAAAACAGAAGGACTGGCAAGAGTTTGCTCATGGAGATTAGAATAATCATTAGGACTTTCAAAAGGATTTAAAACAGGGATCCTTCCCGGAGTTTCCGGTGTTATCTGCATTTTTGATTCTTTGACATCTCCCATAGCACAGAGAGAAAACTAAAAAGAAATCAGAAGTATGCATGTTAAAACTACAAAGTTCTACAGACATTCGTTTTGGAAATTAAAATATATTCAGCAAACACGTTTCACAAAAAAAGAATTAATTCAAAACCTAAGATACCTACTTTAGTTCACAAAAAAAGTATCACATATCCATTTCTGGAGTGATCCTCCAAATAACTGGAGAGGTGTCAGTGATATCATTACAGAAATTAACGAGTTCAGAAAAGTTAAGCGGCTTATAAGTAACAGTCAACTATGAATGAGTTCAGACTTGCTTTGGGGACTACTAAACGTTACCATAGGCAGAAATCCCTTTCCAAGTAAAAGACTTATATCTATAGTTTTTATTCATTATCTCGTCTTTAAACTGTATGAACATCCTTTGGATATCCCAGCAATTCCCTAACAAACTATAGTTGCTATTAAACAATTCTTTGCAGCAAGCAGATAAGAGACGAAGACGCTTACGCCCTTCTTGCACGTTGGTCCTAGTCAGAGAAGTATGACTGACAGGGGCTAGGAAATGAACCGCTTTTGGTTGCCTTTCCTAAAACACTCCCTTTTCGCCAAGATCTTCTGGGATAGAAAGCGAGCCTGCATTCAAAGGATGGACTGGATGCATACTAGGGAAAGGAAGAAGAAGAAGAAGAATCCAATTCTGGAAGGCTGAGGTGCAGCTGGCTTCCTTGGGTAAAAAGCAGAGGAAGTGTCTCCCCACAACTTCCCACCATCACCCCTGGTTGGTGGCTGTCTCTTCCGCACCTACTTCCCTGCTGCAAGAGGGCAGGCTGGTGCAGACCTAAGGAAAGCAAACTTTCCAACTCGAGACAGGAGGGGAGGAAAGGCCAAGGACGACAAAGCCCGTACCTACCCGAGTGTATAAAAAGGACGCCCCAATACCGACTCCAGGGCGCTCCCAGGTGCCAGCCGGCTTCCACAGTAGGCACAGACTCTTTAACTCCCCGCTTCCGCGCCGGCCCAACCAGCGCCCCGGGCTTGAGCGCGCCTGGCCAATCCCTCCGCATCGCTGTCCGCGAACCGGCCAATCGCACAGACGCCACGTAAGATATTCGAATGGCAACTCCTCGCTCCACATTCCGCGCAGAGAAACGAGGCTCCAAATTCAAATCAACGCAGCCGCACGCCGGCGACGAGCGCGAGGGGCGGAGCCTGCCGGCGTGAGCGGGACGCGCGGCGCGGTTGCCCAGGAGAAAGGAAGGCGCTCCAGTTCCGGGTCAGGCCCTCCTCCCGCCTGCCCCGGCCAACGCCATGGCGAGCAGCGGCGGCCCCGGGGCGGCGGCGGCGACGGCCGCGGCCAATCTGAATGCCGTGAGGGAGACCATGGACGGTGAGTACCCGT
>NW_003852431.1:13403099-13406804 GCF_000181295.1 Otolemur garnettii
TTTCTTTTGTTTCATTTCCACCTAAATGTGAATATTTGATGGATGTCAAATATTGCCGTTTCAATCTATCTGGATATTTTCCAAGGGGTATCACATCAGACTCCGTCTTTGTAAAAGAGAACCCTATGGAATCCTCCCTAGGTAATGCAGCTTTCTTTTTGTATCTCCATCGCCTTCATGATGGGCTCTGCTTGTTAAGTGGCAGTTCCATATAGGGGATTCTGATAAAGGCTTACAGCTTTTTCTATCTGGCTGTTGCTTCCATTTTCGAAGAATTACACTTATACTATTAGAGCCTTTGCATGTAATTTTTTATTTATTTGGTGTCTACCTTGCTGGTTTTCTGAGCATTTTGCTCTTAATACCATATCCAGCCTTCTTTTTCCATCCTTCTTCATGTATTACATTTAACTAGTTTTGTTTTGTAAGAGGATATATGTACATAGGCATTTGTTTAATGTCACTATCTTTTATCTTTCTTTAGAAGTCAATAACAGAATTTCTGCTAGTTTTCTTGTTAGCCAGAATCCTAAATGTTAGAATGCCATTTGAATAGCAAACTCACATTTTGAATCTCACAGTGGGACTACTGATGTACAAATGAGAACTGATGGTTTGTATTTGTTGCATCATCAAGATACTTTCTGACAGAATTCAGCATAAAGTCAAGATTTTACAATGTGTAATGTATGGGTGAAGGGAAAGCTTTCCCTTAGTCCTTGAAAGATTTGTGAAAGACTCAGCTCACTCACAAAAAGCAGATTAATTGGAGAAAAGGTATACAGATTTATTTGATCTTAGTTTTACGTGACACAGAGGATCCTTCAGAATGAAGACTCAACCATTTGTTGAAGCTTGAGGACCAGCGGTTCTCAACCTATGGGTTGCAACCCCTTTTAACAGTGAAAGTACAATGCAGCATTAGGAAGGTTGAGAACCACTGTTGTAGACCATTTTGAGATTTTGGAAATAATGGGAGCTTGGATTATGGCAAAACAGGTTATGGGTATGAGAAGTAGAGGAGTTTTGTTGCGGGGCAATAAATGAATACTAGGGACAAGTCTTCTGCTTTTGAAGACTGTAGTGGTCTGGCATGAAGTCTTGGGCTTGCAGGGTGGACAGTGGTTTGTGAGAAAAGTCTGTTCAGGTCTGTTGAGAGAATTTAGTTTTCTTTTTGGTGATGTGGATTCAGTTAATGAAAATTAAGGAAACAAACCAAGGGAATTGTGTTTGGTAGGTTCAGACTTCCGGCAGATATGGAACTTCAGAGAACAGCTTCCTTTGGGAGAGACTGGGGAGGAGGGTGTCAGATTTGAGGCTTTTTTCCAGTTCAGCATGTACATATACCCGGTATTTTGGGGTATGTGTTTCTTATCCCCGATAGTAAGAATATGGAAAAATGAAGAGATTTTTGTAAACTGAAAGTGGATATGTGGGGTTTCACTGTATTAAGTCAATACGTGAGAGCCACTGTGAAGTTTTCAAAACTTTTTGAGTCCCATTTCTTCCCTCAGTGGCATCATTTTTCTACTCTCTTCAACTCAGCTGTAAACATTTGCATTTTAATCATAAATGAGGGGAGTCAGGGGAGGAAGCAGGTGGACTTTGTGATATATCTGCATAGCTTGCTATGAAAGGAACCTGATCTATCCCAGCCTGACTTAGTATAAAGTCTACTGCATGAGATCCTGTACTCTTGAAGTCCCCAACCCAGCTGCACAGCAGGAGGTGAGTGGCTAGCCTGCAGGCAAAGCTTCATCTTTATTTACAGTTACTCCCTGCCACTCACTGATTCTAAATTATTTATATATTACAATGTAAAAATAGAAATAAAGAGCACAATAAATGTAGTGAGTGAACTTGAATCATCCAGAAACCATTGCCCTCCTTCCCCTTGGTCCATGGAAAAATTGTCTTCTATGAAGCTGCTCCCTGGTGCCAAAAAGGTTGGGGACTATTGCTTTATTCACATCCTCAGATCAACATTCTCTCCTACATTCTCATTTAAAGTAGGCCTTTTCAGTTGTCCTCTCCTCCAGTGTAGTTAGTTGGCTCCTTTGCTTTTCAACTTTTTTGAATTTTATATTCTCTCTATTGATAGCTTTATACTTTTAAATTTTACTTTCTTACATTCTAGAATGTTTCATATGCCTCTAATTTTAAGGATGACAATTATTCCTTGTCAGAGGCTTCATCATAGTACTGTGTTATATATCAGGTAGTTACCTTTAAAAATGCATTATAGAGAAAGAAGTTAAAAGAGTCCTTGGTGTGTCTATTGATTGACTAGCACCACAAAGCACTGCCAGCAAGGGATAATCTGTGCCATTAATCCAGTTGCTCATTTGAGAAAGAAACCTAAGAATCAGTCTTGCTTACTCCACTACCTCCTTCTCTTCGCTAAGTCCTTTCAGTTCTTTACTCATTTCAGATTTCACCACTTGTTTAAATCTCTCCCATCCATGCTGCCCATCAGTTTTTTATCAGAATTGCAGTAATATAAGTGAACTTCCTCACCACTTGTGCTCTACCCATCTTCAAGATTTGTTCCATATTCAGCGAAAGTCTTTAAAATACCAATCTGATCTTGTTAATGCTGCCATTTTATATCTTCCAATAGCGTTGCACAGTTCTAAAATCTTCAATAAGGCCTTATGTGATTTGTATGTTACATTTATCTCATATTTTATACCCATTCATCTCGTATTTTATACCCATTCATCCTCATCATTGCATTGCCTTTACACTGATGGTCAGGTGCAGGTCTATAGCTTTACCAACTTCCCTCCAGAACAGGAATCATTACCTAAGTTGTTTTCTTTGCTTGCACTCTTCACCCTTCCTCCTACCTGTACATTAATCTGGTTGATTCCTCTTCACCTTTGAGTCTAAGTTTGTCACCTCTTCAGACAGATAAGTCTTTGCTAAACACTAATGCCCTTCTAAACTTGGTAAGATGCCCTTGGAGTTTGTTTCAGAGGTGTGACATTCTTTTCCTCTGTTTTACTTACGTTGTCTAGAACCAGTTATTATTTTAATGGCTTTCTTCTAGACTGCAATGTTTTGAGAGCTGAGATCATATCAACCTTGTTCCAAATTATTCATCAGTAGCAAAATAGGCACAAAGTACTTTTAGGTACAGATTGAGTATCCCCTATCTTAAAATCATAGGACCAATGTTTTTTTCTTAGGATTTTGAAATGTGTATATACATAATGAGATATTTCAAGGATGGGACCCACATCCAAACATGAAATTCATTTCTGTTTCATTTATACCTTATACACATACTATGAAGGAAATTTTATTTTCCCCTCTGGGACACTGAATAAATGTGTCCCAGTGTTTGTTTGTTTGTTTGTTTGTTTGTTGTTGCAGTTTGCTTTTGGTTTTTTTGGCCAGGGCTGGGTTTGAACCCACCACCTCCAGCTTATGGGGATGCTGCCCTACTCCTTTGAGCCATAGGTGCTGCCCTGTCCCAGTGTTTTTTGATTTTGACACATTGCTTGAGGTCCTGTGTAGAATTTTCCACTTGTGGCATCATGTTAGTACTCAAAAAATTTCAGATTTTGGAGTATTTCAGAGTTGAGATTTTGGGGTTAGGCATGCTCTACCTGTACCAAATTTACAGTAGCCCCTAAGGAAATAGCTATTGGTTATGGTTAGTTTGTGAAGATAGAAATCTTAAAGGAAGTAATCCTAGTA
>NW_003852431.1:13407400-13411553 GCF_000181295.1 Otolemur garnettii
GAAGATAGAAATCTTAAAGGAAGTAATCCTAGTACTAAGATGGACCCTCCAAACAGCATAGAGTTATAGGAAGGAAGAGAAAAGGTAAAAGAGAAAGGTATGAACAAAGGCATAAAATGAAGAATAAGTGTAGCATTTTTAGGTCGAGGGCCCAGGGGTTACCAGGAAAAGAACAAACTAGAGAGAAAGAACTGAAAACCTGTTAGAGGACTAGAGGATTCAGTAGAATTCATTTAAGTTGGCTGGTTATAAAATACAAATATGTAATTTTCTAGTATGTTAACAGTGACCACTTAGAATTGCAGGGATGAAGCAGAATTTGTTTATGAAAACAATCACAAATAAAAGTCCAAGAAAATGAATATTCAGTATGATTGATTACTTGCCAAAACTCTTCCAAGTATACTAAAATGTAATTATCAGCAGAGCCATGTTCAAAAACAAGAAAGGCAAGTCTCCAGTGATTAGAAAGAGGTTTTCATCTAAGAAAGGGGTTCGTGGGAACCACAGCAGGGGAATGGGAATCTATCCTGTGAAACATGCTGCCCTGTTTGAGTAATGCTTGGACTCAGAAATATGCCATCTGCCATGGCCAGTGATTGAGAAGTACCATCCATGTGTTTTCTGAGTCTAGAGCCAAGATGCTTCTTTAAGGCCTGATCCAGAGGTCTGAGGCTAGGGTAAAGCTTCCTGTCCAAAAATGTGTCAACAACCTAGGATACCTGAAAGAAATTTCCTATGGAAGATGAATTTTCAGCCAAGAATTACAAATCACCTAAAGTAGATGAAAAACAAACAACTAACATGGAAAATGAAAAAGAGACAGAAAAACTAGTAGTCAGTAGCTAGTCCTTTTGTTGAGTATTGCCATATGCTAAGCAGCATTCTAAGTGATCCTTTAATCCTCACACCAGTCCTATCAAATATTCTTACTATTCCCACTCTGTGGAATAATGATATGAAGGCACAGAGGGATTAACATGTCTAGTAAGTAGTCAAGATAGAATTTGAAGCCCGTGAGTCTGGCTGTAACAATCACATTCTTTTACTACTTGCGTATACTTAGAGATAATAGAGCCATCTCAAAATCAGCTTAAAAGTGTGACCTTAAAAAAGGACAGAAACAATAGGCATGAAACAGGTGGTTATAAACAAGCATTTAGTTATGAAACAAGAACAAGTGATAATAGGATAAACTCTAATAGAAATCTTAAAGTAGTTGAAATAAATTGAGCAGATAACATGAGTAACAAGCTATATACAGCCTAAAAGCAAAGTAGTAGTAGATTGGAATATTAAAACTGAAGAAATGAAAATGGAAGGAGCTATCAGCTTCTGACCAGGGTGGAGTAACAGGGAGTGGGGTTGTCCTCCTCCTTAAAACAACCAACAAAACCCAGGTAAAATACACAGAACAAAAACACTGAACATCAGACAGTAAAGGAGAGTGATCCCTGACAGATGAGAAACAAGCGAAGTGATGCCTGTAGTTGTCCCCTTTCATTGCCTTCAGAAAATTTCCAGGCCTCACTATAGCAAGGGCAATCCAGGTGGAACCAAGAATTCACTCTGAGGTGAGCAGAAGGAGCTTAAAAAATCAGAGGGGCTAAGGCAGGTAGAGTTGGCAGGACAGAGTACCTGAGAGGAGAGCCGCACAATGAATTCTGGAGATCTATAGAATAATCCCCTTGAGTATTCAAAACATTGATTAGCCCATGTGTGAGGAAAATACCCAGAAAGCTGAGGAAAGAACCATCCAAAAGGATTAGTGGCAAAAGTATGCCATGTTCTCACAGGGTTGAAGACAGTGCCTGATAGATGGTCACTATCAGCCATAGTGGAAAACTTGGTATCATGTGTTGTGTCATGTATAATCCTCACTTTTTGCTCAAATTTTTGAAGGAAAAATAAGGATATGTATTTTATGTGGGTAGTACAGGCAGCCCCTGGGTTATGAGATAGGCTTTACAGATTTGTTCTTAAGTCAAATTTGTATGTAAGTTGGAAGAGGTACACATATCCATTAACTATAATAGCCTCCATTTGTAAGGTCAAGTTGGATATTTATAATTCAACTGCCTGTACTAATTCCATATTTATATACATGTTAATTCTTTTGTTTATGCTCATGTGTGAAAAGTGGTAACTCTAGAAAGCACTAACATTATCTGTATGCAAAATAATACCCTGGAATACAGTAATTGGATTTGTTGAACTTGCAACAGAAGCATTTGGCCAACAAAGAGCGATACATTTCTTTTATATGTTAGGTGGGAGGTAGCAATCTACCTGATATTTTTACAAAAATTATTGGAAAATCCCTTGGAAAATGTCAAAACACTGTACATGGCAAGCTTCAAGCTAACAGTTACTGAATATGCTAAAGAGCATGGCAACAGAGCTGCTGAGAGACACTTTGAACCTCCTCCTACAGAGAGTGTCATCAGATTGTGGAGGAAAACAGCAGAAAAGCTGCTTCACATGCCAAGACAAAAGAAGGCAATGAGGGAAGCCTCCAGAGTGGCTGGATGTGGTACAGGAGGTAAAGATCTGGATTCTGGAGAATTGTCAAACCAGGATCTCTGTTTCAACCAAGAAGAGGATAAAAGGATTGCACAAGAAAAAAATATTGGTGATTTCTGAGGGACACCTAAATGGTGCTGTAACTTTATGAAGAGATAAAGTTTAAGCATGAGGACACAAACAAAACATGCTCTAAAACTTCCAGCAGCCCATGAGAATGAAGTTTTAGAATTTCATTCTATCAGCCTTTGAAAGACTTACAACTTTTAGCTGTCTCAAATTGCCAATATGGATGAGTTCCCACTCACATTTGATGTGCCATCCAACAGACCTGTGGACATCAAAAGAGCAACGTGACCGTTAAAACTTACAGACATGAGAAAACACTTCACTGTTATTCTAGCCTGTTGTGCAAATGGGGCAAAGATACCACCTGTGATAATCTTTAAAAGAAAAATGTTTCCAAAAGAAAAGATTCCAAGTAGAGTTATAGTCCACGTGCATGAAAAAGGATGGATGAATGAAGAAGGCATGCAACTTTGGTGTAACAAAGTCTGATCATGAAGGCCTGGAGGACTACTTAACAAACCGGTTTTGCTTGTTTTTGATCACTTTAAAGCCCATTTTACACAAAGTACCAAAGCAATCACAGTGGATGTGAGAACCCAACTTGCTGTGATAGCTGGTGGGCTAACCAGCCATCTGCAGCCTCTCAATGTGAGTAAACAAGCCCTTTGAGGCCCTAATGAAGAAAGACTGGGCGTTGTAGATGCAGTCAACTGTTAATGTTATGACATCTACTGGCAGAATCAAAAAAGCATCAAGAATCAAAATAGCCCAAGTTTGTGGTTGGATTCAAAGGTTGTAGGCCAGTGTCAAGAAGGAAATGGTTGAGAAATTGTATAAAAAAATGTGGTATCAGCAATGCTATGGGTAGACTGAGGACAGTGAAATTTACTGGGATCAGGAAAGTGACTCTTCACAAAACACCAGTAATATAGCAATTGAAGACAAATATGCTTTTGATATTGATAGTGAGGGAGAGCTCTTGGCCTTCTCTGATACATAAATATCGTAAATGTGTTACTGGTACATAAAATTTCTTGTACCTGTGTCCTTATGTTTTGTAATTATTTGTTATATAAAATTTCTCATACTATCTATTAAAAAATAAATGCAAAAATTCCTTTGTAGTACAAAAATAAGTACTTAAATATAAACAAAAATTTGAATTAAAAAAATGAAAAACTTTTATTCTAAAAGTTTGGACCAAAAATGTGGGTGTATGTTATATATAGGCATGCATTAAACATGCAAAATAGAGTAATTCATGAGACATTGGGTAGAGTACTCAGAAGAGTCTTTCCCCAACAGTGGAGAATAATTTGCCCTACACTAAACAGGGCTCTGGTCCTGCCTGACAAATCAAAAAGTAAGCCCTGGAAGGATCAAATTGTTTCCAGGTAACTATATCTCATTACAAAGCTCAAGAATATTTATAGACTCTGCACCTGTAGCACAGTGGTTTGGGCACCGGCCACATGCACCAAGACTGGCAGGTTTGAACCTGGCCTGGGCCAGCTAAACAACAATGACAATTGCAATAAAAATAGCTGGGCGTTGTGGTGGG
>NW_003852431.1:13411677-13414117 GCF_000181295.1 Otolemur garnettii
AAAAAAAAAAAAAAAAAAAAAGAATATAGAAACAGAAAAGTATTCAGTACTTAACAATGTAAAATTCACAACGCCTGGCATACAATCAAAGATTACCAGGTTTGTAAAGCAGGAAAATATGACCCATGATGAAGAGAAAAATTCAATCAAAATTGACCCCAAAATGGTACAAATGTTAGAATTAGTAGACTATAGCATTAGAATTGTACTTCATATATTGAAAAACATTAGTAAACCAGCCTGAGCAACAATAAGACCCTATCTCTCTATTTTTCAAAAAGAAAAACTAGCTGGGCATTGTAGCCGGTGCCTGTAGTCCCAGCTTGGGACTTAGGAGGCTGAGGCAAGAGGATCGCTCAAACCCAAGAGTTGGAGGTTGCTGTGAGCTATAAAATCACAGCACTCTACTGAGGGTGATAGAATCAGACTATCTCAAAAGAAAAGAAAAAGTTTAGTAGAGGCATGGAAGATGTTTTTAAAGACTCAGATTGAACTACAGATGAAATTGAGTGGTATGAAAAAGTGAGAAGGGCCCATCTCATGAACATGATGAATGCTACAAAAGTTGTCAGAAGGATTTAGATTTAACATTAATGGGTAACTAAATATTGTTAACTTGTCCATTCTTCCTAAAATAATAGGTGGTTTTCATGCCGTTCAAATCAGAATCCAAATGGAGTTTAGTTTGGGAATTAATGAAAAATTATTAAGTTCACCAGGAGTATAAAAGAAATTATATAAATGAAAAATGACAAAGGAATCTTTAAACTACTACATGCAGTATGAAGTTAGTAATTAAAATTGTGGCTCTGGGACTTTCAGGGGAGGGGCAAGATGGCCGACTGGAGCCAGCCTTCGATAGAAGCTATAATGTCCAGAAAGTACCCAGTTAAGCTGAAGACTGGGAGCCAAGCAGGGAGAGAAGAGTGATAACTGCAATTCACCTCTACTGAGGCAAGCTGTGTCTCCAAGAAAACAAACTTCAGCTAAGACTTCAAACCAGAGTCACTCATCCACTAGGATCAGACAGGGACCACCTAACCCCACCACACCAAGCAGGTTTCCTCAGCCTCAGACTATAATACTGTATGGGTCCTGTGCAAAGCTGTAGGAGAAAAAGCTGCAGTCACCAGTCCCAGATCCTTAACAAAGGGCTTGTTAACCACAACTCCAGGAGCTGCCAATCTAATTTCACTGTATCCACCCATCTAGCCAACCGGCAGAAAACAATCATGAGGCAGAATCAGCAGGAAAACTCTAGCAACATGAATAATCAGAGTAGATCAACTCCCCCAAGGAACGATGTAGCAGACACAACACAAGATCTCATTTATAAACAAATGGCTGAGATGTCAGAAATCGAATTCAGAATTTGGATAGCAAATAAGATTAACAGAAGTAAGGATGGAATTGGAATTTCAAGGAGTAATTCAAAAGATATCTCAAGAATTCAATGAATTCAAAGACAAAATCACCAAAGATTTTAACACATTGAGGCAAGAACTTGCAGCCCTCAAAGATCTGAGAAATATAGTAGAATCCCTCAGTAATAGAGTGGAGCAGGCAGAAGAAAGGATCTCTGACATTGAAGACAAAGCTTTTGAAGGCTCCCAAACGTTCAAAGAGGAAGACAAGTGGAAAGCAAAAACAGATCATTCTCTCAGAGAGCTCTGGCATAATTAGAAGAAAACTAATATTCACCTTATAGGAATTCCTGAAGGTGACAAGGTGGCTTCGAAGGATACAGATGCTCCTCTTCATGAAATAATCGAAGAGAATTTCCCAGACATGCCAAAGAGATTCTGAAATTTAGATAGCAAACAGTTTCAGAACACCAACACGACTCAACCTGAATAAGAAATCTCATAGACATACTACAATTAGCTTCACCACAGTTAATATGAAGGAGAAAATTTTGCAAGCAGCCAGACATGAGAAAGCCATAACCTACAAGGGGAAGAACATTAGAATGACTGCAGATCTCTCTGCTGAAACCTTTCAAGCTAGAAGAGGGTGGTCATCAACCTTTAATCTCCTTAAAATTAATTTTCAACCCAGGATCCTGTATCTAGCTAAATTGAGTTTCACCTGTGATGGAGAAATTAAATACTTTAATGACATGCACATGTTGAAGAAATTTGCCATAACTAAACCAGCTCTCCAGGATATTCTCAGACCTATCCTCATATTGAACAGCACAATCCTCCACCATCAAAGTAAACTCACTCAGAAACTTCTGATCAAATTCCAACTTCCACGGTGGCAGAAGGATTAAAAATGTCCACTAGACTTTTGAAAAACTTGATACCCAAGCCTCCCAAGTAGATGGGACCATAGGCACTTGCCATAATGCCCAGCTGTTTTTTGGTTGCAGCCATCATTATTGTTTTGGCGGGCCCAGGATGGATTTGAACCTGCCACCTTAGGTGTATGTGGCTGG
>NW_003852431.1:13415167-13416073 GCF_000181295.1 Otolemur garnettii
CTATAACAAGTTCTGAAATAGCATCAACTATAAGAAATCTCCCTAAAAAGAAAAGCCCAGGACCAGATGGCTTCACATCAGGTTCTACCAAACCTTTAAAGAGGAACTAGTATCTATATTACTTAACCTTTTCCAAAACATAGAAAAAGAAGGATACTTCCCAGCACATTCTATGAAGCAAATAGCACCCTGATTCCCAGCCCAGGGAAAGACCCAACAAGAAATGAAAATTATAGACCAATATCGCTAATGAATATTAATGCAAAAATATTCAATAAGATCCTAGCAAACATATTCCAACAACACATCAAATTATACATTATGACCAACTGGGTTTCATTCCAGGGTCCCACGGATGGTTTAATATACGTAAATATAATTCATCACATAAATAAATTAAAAAACAAAGACCATATGATTCTCTCAATTGATGCAGAAAAGGCTTTTGATAATATGCAGCATCCTTTCTTGATCAGAACGCTTAAGAAAATAGGTATAGAAGGAACATTCCTTAAACTAATAGAGGCCATCTACAGCAAACCCACAGCCAATATTATATTGAATGGAGTAAAATTGAAATCATTTCCACTCAAATTAGGAACCAGGCAAGGATGCCCATTGTGTCCTCTGCTTTTTAACATTGTAATGGAAGTCTTGGCCATTGCAATTAGGCAAGAAAAGGCGATCAAGGGCATCCATATAGGGTCAGAAGAGATTAAACTTTTCGCTCTTCACAGATGATATGATGGTATATCTGGAAAACACCAGGGATTCTAATACAAAACTCTTAGAAGTGATCAAGGAATACAGCAGCATCTCAGGTTACAAAATCAACACTCATAAATCAGCTTTTATATATACCAACAATATTCAAGCTGAAAAAACAGTCAAGGACTCTATTCCATT
>NW_003852431.1:13417635-13440009 GCF_000181295.1 Otolemur garnettii
ACGTGCACCAGATTGTTCATTGCATCTCAATTCATAATTGTCAAGTCATGGAAGAAGCCCAGGTGTTGATCAACCCATGAAACGATTAATAAATTGTATATGTATGCCATGGAATACTATATAGCACTAAAAAATGGAGACTTTACCTCTTTTATGTTTACATGGATGGAGCTGGAAAATATTCTTCTTCTTAAAGTGTCTCAGGAATGAAAAAAAAAATATCCAGTGTACTCAGTACTACTATGAAACCAATTATAATCACTCACACTTTCATATGAAAGATAAATCACAACTATAGCCTAGAATGAAAGAGGGAAGGAGAGTGGGAGGGGAAGGGAGGGGGGGTGGGTAGATGGAGGGTTAATAGGGGGACCACATCTATGGAGCATATTGCAAGTATAAGTTGGATCTATCAGGTGTAGAATACAAATGTCTTAACGGTGTAATCGGGTGAATGAGGTGAAGGCTATGTTAATAAGTAGGGTGTAAGCACTCCAATTTGTATAAGTAATCAACACATTGAATCTCATAATGGCATGAATGTATTCATGATCTCTGTACAAATGACTTAATAAAAAATTGTGGCTTTGATTTAAGGTAGATAGTTGGGTGGGCATGCAAGAAATCTATAGGTATATGGGAATTTACTGTGTGATAAAGGTGGCATTTTAGATGATTAGTAACAGGGTAAGTCAATAAATTGTGTTGGGGCAACTGGCTTATTTCTGGGAGGAAAAGTTAGATCCTATCTTTCATTCAAACACTGGGGAGTTAAATATTTAAGTAACTACGTTGGGGTAAATAAACTTTCAAGTGCTAGAAAAGAGCACTGGTGACTATAATCTTTGCATGAGGAATAACTTTCTCAGCACAATGCTGAGGGAAAATGATGTACAAAACAATAGGTAAAGATGCTGACAGTGGACTTAAAAAATTCTAAACACACTCTGGGAAACAACCATTGAACAAAGTTATATCCTGTAATGGGATTCCTGAAAATCGCTTTGGAAACCTAGATTTTCTGTGTTAGTGTTTCTCATGTTAAGAACAGATACTTCTTATAAACTACAATAAAATACAGTTCTATAAAAATGAAAAAATGTAAGCTTTCATTTTTATTATAAGATTCAACAGACATAATGATTCTGCCATCAAATTAGTAGAAAAATGTCTAAATGCTCTCAAATCCTTAAATATGTATTATTACTGACTGAGCAGTTCTAGAAATTTATCTTAATGAAATAAAAATTAATATATGTGTTTACTTACCACAATCTGATTTTAACAGGGAAACATGAATGCAACCTAATTCTTTTTGTTCTGCAGGGTTTTTTTGGAACATGTTCTCTCTTATGATCTAAGCTAGAGTGCAGTAGTAGTGATCATAGCTCACTGTAACCTTGAACTCCTGAGTTCAAGTCATCTTTTCACCTCAGAACCCCGTCCTTACCCCCTATAGCTAGGACTAAGGGTGTGTGTCACCACACCCAGCCAATTTTTCTTTTTTTTGTCAATAAGAGTTCTCTCAGTGTTGCCCAAACTGTCTCAAACTCCTGGCCTTTAAGCATTCCTCTTGCCTGAGCCTCCCAAAGTGCTGGGGTTAGAGATGTAAACAGCCATAACTCTTAAAGTAGTGGTTAAGTATAGTGTTTCCATGCAGTGGAATGTTACACAACTAACATTGCATTGCAAAACAATACTGAAAAAAGAAAATAGGAATGTCTTCATACCAATCCTGATTATGACGGATGAATTATTAGTTATTAAATGAATGGTAAAATACACACTAAGGTATAAAAGTAAGTTAATGTGAAGGGAAATTCTAAGTTTAAAATTTCTAAATCTAAGTAAAGGCCAGACAATATTAAATGCTGATTGCCAGATCCTGGAATGCTGTGCCAATTCCTTGTTAATTGTGCAGTAATAAATAAATTTAAAACAAGAGTACTATATGCATACTTTTAAATGCTGTAAACTTTTCTTAAAAAATTTTTCTATCTTTTTTCAGTTCTGCTTGAGATTTCAAGAATTTTGAATACTGGCTTAGATATGGAAACTTTGTCCATTTGTGTACGGCTTTGTGAACAAGGAATTAACCCAGAAGCTTTATCATCGGTTATTAAGGAGCTTCGCAAGGCTACTGAAGCACTAAAGGTTAGAGATTCCTATTATTAGTTCATTGTAAATAAAGATGCTTTTGTTTATAAAATGATTAATGATAAGCTTATGGGAAAGATTATACTTTTAACACCATCAGGAGAAACTCTGAAGAGTAGGAGCTTAATAGCATGAGTTCAGATTACAGAAATTACTACTATCATACACAGACCATGTTATCTTTTCCCAGAAGTCTCTGTTTTTAGAATTTTCTGTGTGGTAAATTGTGCCCATGCCAAAAGAGATATCTTCAAATCCTAACCCTGGTGACAATGAATATGACCTTATTTGGAAATAATGTCTTTGCAGACATAATCAAGTTGGGGTCATACTGGATATGTATGGTTAGATCCTAATCTAGTGATCAGTGTTCTTACAAACAAGGGAAATTTGACCACTGATACATAGAAAAGATCCATGTATGTGAAGACAGAGACAAAGGGGAGAATGCCATGTAACAGTAGACTCAGACATTGGAGTAATGTATCTAAAAGTCAAGTATTGTCAGCAGTCACCAGTAGCTAGGAAGCAGCAAGGAAGGATCCCCTAGAGCCTTCAGAAAGCATGGCTCAACTGACACCTTGATTTTGGACTTCTTATCTCCAGAACTTTGAAAGTTATTGTTTGAAGCCACTTTGTTCTAATTACTTTGTTATGGCAGTCCTAGAAATCTGATAGATTTTAGTACTGAAAAGTGGGGCACTGCTGTAATAAGTATTTAAAAATGTAGGTGTACAGGCCAGGTACCGTGGCTCACGCCTGTAATCCTAACACTTGGAGGCCGAGGCAGGTGGATTGCCTGAGCCCAGGAATTCCAGATCAGCTTGAGCAAGAGCGAGGCCCTGTCTCTAAAAATAGCCAGGTGTTGTGATGAGTGCCTGTAGTTTTAGCAACTCAGGAGGCTGAGACAAGAGAGTCTCTTGAGCCCAAGAATTTGAGGTTGCTATGAGCTTGACAGCACGGCCCTCTACCAATGGTGATAAAGTGAGACTGTGTCTCAAAAAAATAAAAAAATAGAAGTACCTTTGAGTTGGGCAATAGATAGAGACTGGAAAGTTGTAAGATACTTACAGGAAGGTTAGATGACCTTGAAGAGACTGTTGGTAGAGCTGTGAATGTTAAAGGCAGTTCTGGTGAGGGCTCAGGAAGAAAATAGGTATAGAGAAATCAATTGTTCTCGTTACATATAACATTCAGAACAGATGTTGTTTTATATAACAAGAACATTAAAAAAGTGCTTCTGGTGACATCTCAGGTAGAAACAAGGACATTGATTTATTGAACTCTAGAGGAAGGTGATTGTCGTTACAAAATGATAGAACTTTGCTGAACTATGTTCTACTATTGGAAAAAAATAGAACTTAAAATTGATGAACTTGGATATTTACCTGAGGAAATTTCCAAGCAAAGTGAGGAAAGTATAGTCTAATTTCTCCTTTTTCCCATTATAAAATATAACGGGGAATGAACAACTGATGATGAACCAGCACTTGATGCTTTGGGAAGTTAAGTTCTCAGCCTGTCTGAATAGCATGTTCTGGAGGTAGGGCCAAGAATGTGGCTTGTTTGTGAAGAAATTAGGTGTGTGATAGACCCAGTTAGCCATCTCAGCACAAACACTGCTGGATTTGAGTTAATGAGACAAGATGAAATGACAGAAAGCCATCAAATTACTGGGATTCTGCAGGCAGGAAAGTGGCTGATAGAACTACTGAGCTGTAAGCAAGTGTTAGCCTTTCTAAGAAGGAAAAAATGACTTCACGAGTGGCTTAGAGACTGGGGGCCTGCTGCTGCCTTCCTGAACCCAGAGGGACACTTTATCAAATTTCAAATTAACCCCCTTTTAATTGATAAGATTGCTTACACATACTCTCTAATTTAAAATCTCTTGAATTCCATGTTTATATAGCACTCATTTACAAGTGCTTCCCTTTTGCTAGACCCTATGCTCTGAAGGCCCATGATATTATTTCCTCTGTAGTCAGAACAGTCTCATGTGTTTCTGCAGGTTGAACATTTCCTAATCTGCAAATCTAGAAAGCTCCAGAATCTGAAACTTTTTGACATCCAACATAATACTCAAAGGAAATGCTCACTGAACATTTCAGATTTCAGATTTTCTGATTAGGAAGAAATAATTACAGTTGAGCCTCTGTGTCGATGGGTTCTACATTCGTGGATTCAACCAGCTGTGGATCAAAAATAGACCTTGGGGCGGGGAGAGGGGGGTGGTAGTGAAGAAGGATGGTGGCGTCTGTACCAAACATATACAGACTTTTTCTTTTTGTTATTATTCCCAAATTATACAATATGACAACTATTTACTTTGTGTTAGCTGTTGTTAAGTAATCTAGAAGGGATTTAAAGCCATGGTTCCCTTTTTGGCACCAGGGTCCAGTTTCATGAAAGACAACGTTTCCACAGACAGGAAAGGAGTAGGGTTTGGGGATGATTCAAGCACTTTATGTCTTCACTGCAGATCATCTTTCTGGGATTAGATTGTTGCAACCTAGAGCCCCAACAGGCAGTTTATAGTAGAGTTGGCACTGCTGTGAGAATCTGATGCCACCTTATCTGCCAGGAGGCAGAGCTCAGGAGGTGGTACCAGCAGTGGAGAACAGCTATAATGGCTTGCCCACCCTCACTTCCTGCAACCTGGTTCCTGATGGCCCACAGATTTAAAGTATGTGGGAGGATGTGCATAGATTATATGCCCTTGAACATCTGCAGACTTTCATGTCCAGGAACTAATCTCCGATAGATACCGTGGGATGACCATCTAATGCAAATTTTCTGAAATCTCAAAAAGATTTGAAATCTGAAACACTTCTGGTCCCAAGCATTTCTGGGAAGGGTTTTCAGTACTCAATTTTTACTGCTAATAGTTTACTACTAAGGAAACGGACACTTATGGTGATTAAGTTACTTATTCCAAGGGCTTACAGTTAAGTAGTTAAGCTAGGATTTGAAGTTGAGCTAACTTTGGAGTTGTTTACTTAGCTACAAAGTTTTCTCCTACAAAAAAAGTAGATATAAAGAATATCTGAGTAGCAAAGGATGAAGTGGCTATTAGAAGCAAAACAGTCATTGGGTTGTGGCAGGGGCAAATTCTGAAATTTAGTATTCTCTCATATAACCCTGTTAATAAAAATAAAAAATTGTAGTATAGTATTTCATCAGGATACTTCTGAAATTCAAGTGGGAGAAGTTTTATTTAATACATATATCTTTGACAACTGCAAGCACTTTTGTTCTTATTATACTTGAGTTTGAAAAGAGAATAGGCAGAATAGGAAGAGATTTCTGTGTGGGACTACAGTTTTGAGTTCTATAATGGAACCATAGTCAAATAAACCCAAGACAGATAACTGACAAGTGTTTTGGCATAGGGTTTTCTTAGGCGAAATGTAGCCCAAGGTACTAGGATAGGAGGTTTAGAAATACCTGTTCAACATTATTTTATCAACTTTGAGCATACCAGTTATTCCATCTCCACTGGAACATAGTGAGATATGGGAGGGGAAGTCAATAATTAAAATTGACAAAATCAGAATATGCTAACTATTTGAATGGAAGATCAGTCCTCTTAAAGTTTGTTTCTCCCATGATCTAAAACCAAGTTATCAGCATCTCATTAAAACTTAGGCAGATAGGAGATGCTGAAAAGTTTCTGGCAAAGAAGAAATACTAACTAGAATTGTTATTTTCTTTAAAATAATTTATGTAACCTCTATCATTTTTATATAAATGATACATGCTTACGATTTTAAAATATTCTAATCAGAAAATGCAAAGAATGAAACAAAAAAATCACTCAACATTACCCAAGAGATAACCAGTAATAACACTTGGTGAACATTATGCCAGATAATACCATGCTTTTTAAAAAGTAAAAATATTACACTGAATTGAAAAAGAAAAGCTTATTAGTGTGATTCTCCCTGGAGTAAAGTCTGTTCTCTCTTAACAGGTATATTGCGTCAGGGTGGGGAGCTGGTTGGTTCAGAATTGTACTGAGCCACACCTGTCTTTCTTCACTTACTTCACAAGCCTACAATTGCTACTAATGAATTTTTTCTTCAAAGTTTTTTTTTTTATTTTGTATTAAAATCAGGGTAAAGAGGACCTGTTCATGCTGTATTCTGTTCTTATCTAGAATTTTTAGCGTAGAACTTAGTAGACCGCTATTTGTTCTCTCTGTTTTAGAATGTATAAAATACTAATCAGGGATGTCTTGGAATGTTGCAAGAAACTACTGGTCTGAGGCATTGTTTTTCCTTTTGCTCTTTAGGTAACTCAATAGAAAATCGTAACAATTTTTGTGAATTATTTTGCCTTTCCCTTTCACAGATTTGCATATTATCTAAATTATTTATAGTAAAAGTAGCTAGCTGTGTGGTTCCCTAATTAGAAAAATTCCTTAACAGCAATAGATAGGCTACCTTATGTGTATCTCTCATAGTATAAAATAGTTTATATTTTATGAATGATTCTTTGAATTTTTATATCTCCTTAGTGCTAGTAGTTATGTGTAACCAATCATCTACATCAGTGGTTCTCAACCTTCTTAATGCCGCGGCCCTCTAATGCAGTTCCTGTGGGTCGCAACCGACAGGTTGAGAAACACTGATCTACACATGATTTGAGAAATTCCAGACAACCCACTTCCTTCTATCTTCTATTTAAGTGCCATGGTACTTTGAATTATATAGCCATTGATTTATTCCTGTGGACTGAACTTGCCCTTTCTCTTGCAAATGTCCTATTGTGTTACTAACACCTAGGGTAAATCTGTGATGTACACTGTGTAAAAAGGTGCGCAGCATGAGGATTTTGGAATTGTAGAAGTCGAATTTGGGAAAGGAATGAGTATTAAATAAAGTTCCTCCCCTCACCCATCTTCCTAAGGAGGGAAGTAAATGCTTGCACTGGAAATGAAACTTTGGAAGACAAGAGGATTACTAAAGATGATTTTTTTTTCCCGAAAGCTGATCCTTGCAAGTTTTTGGAGTTTTTAGTGGTAATCTGTTAACTATGTATAGGATTCTAGGACGGTACTGCCACCTTTTCAAGTAGAAAATTCTGCATTTGTGTAACATGAATGCTATATGACTGCTTACTTAGTTGAAGTGAAATACTTGTTTCATTGTATATTAGAGAAGAACTTATAAAATTGATATGAAAATGGAATGGGACAAGACAAATTAAATTGCACTTGAATTAAAGTACTGTTTTTTAAAAAAAACCAAAATTGTATATGGGTGTTCAGGTTGTCTTTGAATTAGCTAATACTGAGAATGGGGTTAGGGACATAACAAAATAGTTAAAGGGCATGTGGTCAAGCTAATACAGGTTCCTACATGGATAGAAAAAGTAAGAAATGTTTTAGAACAATGGAATTTTTTTCAAATTGTGTTCTGATTCTCTTGAGTAGTAAACCCAGAGGAAGGAAAGGCTAATTTAGAATAGGTCTGTGAGCCCAACTTTATTGAAAAACAAGGTTAGTTGTATTGGCTACAAAGAGAAAGTGTCAGCCTTATTTTAGATTTCATTATCTACAATTTTCTCAATATGTTAAAGCATTTTTACAAAAGAGCTCTGAATTTACACTAAAGCAAGTTTTAATTAGGAAGTAGAAATGTAAAGGAATCAAAATCTAACATATATCTAAAAATTGCTTAAAATTAATATTTTCATATTTGTATTAAGTTACTTTGTAAGGTGTGATGGTATGGTAGTTTTTAAAGTCTTTCTAAGAATATATATCAAATCATTTATTGATGAATGATAGGATGTCTTTTAATTTCTTCACAGATCATTTGGGGATGGTATAGTAATTGGGGGTATAGATGAAACAAGATTAGCCAGATGTTTATTATTTATCTTTTACGTTTGTGCTCTCCACTTGGTAGCATAAAAGATCTTTTTCATGGCTCGGTGCCTGTGGCTCAAGTGGCTAAGGCGCCAGCCACATACACCTAAGGTGGTGGGTTCGAATCCAGCCCGGACCCGCCAAACAACAATGACGGCTGCAATCAAAAAATAGCTGGGCGTTGTGGCGGGCGCCTGTGGTCCCAGCTACTTGGGAGGCGGAGGCAGAAGACTCGCTCGAGCCCAGGAGTTGGAGGTTGCTGTGAGCTGTGAAGCTACAGCACTCTACCCAGGGGAATAGCTTGAGGCTCTGTCTCAAAAAAAAAAAAAAAAAAAAGATCTTTTTCATTCTTTTTATGTATCTTTTCTTTATTTGGGGGGGAGGATCTCACTATGTTGCCCAGGCTATTCTCAAACTCCTGGGCTCCAAGGAGCTAGAATTACAGATGTGAGCCACCATACCTAGTGGCTTTTTTATTTTTATTGTTTGTTTATTTATTTTTGAGACAGAGCCTCAAGCTGTCCCCCTGGGTAGAGTGCTGTGGCATCACAGCTCACTGCAACCTCCAACTCCTAGGCTCCAGCAATTCTCCTGCGTCCGCTTCCCATGGAGCTGGGACTACAGGCACCTGCCACAATGCCTGGCTATTTTTTGGTTGCAGCCATCATTGTTGTTTGGCGGGCCCAGGCTGGATTCGAACCCACCAGCTCTAGCGTATGTGGCTGGCGCCTTAGCTGTTTGAGCCACAGGTGTTGAGCCGCTTTTTTATTTTTAATCCCCCTGTTCATACTACTATAATAAAACATATGGAGAAGATAAACTAATGAAGACAATGGGAACAAGATATGTTATAGGTTAATTTTCAAGTAACATTATATTTTTACATGTACTCATAACCATTATTTAGGATGATATAATTATTTTCTGTTAGCCTACCAAGTTCAAAAGGTAATGCTGATGTATAACAAAAAATAAAAACAACTACATTATCCTGATAAAAGCAGTTTTGTTATACATATATGGGGGAATAGTTGTTTGTTCGTGGCAATGCAATATTGACAAATTTATCTCCATGGTGTCTTTTTTTTATGGTTTTATTATAATGAATTTCACTTTCTTGTTCTAGGCTACTGAAAATATGACAAGCTGACTTTCTGGAGAAACTCTGATGAGAAATGTCAAGGTCTGCAAGAAGATTTGAAGATTGCTTTGTAGTCAAGAATGTACAATGAAATTATTGCATGCATCAATGTAGAAAAATTTTCCTTTTTAAAAGAATTATAAAACCATTGCTTTATAAATCAGTGGAAAGTGGCTTACAGAGAGAACTATCAGATGTGTTTACATCACACATCTTACTTTGTTTTTAACAGCTATAATGCTTTGGCATTGCTGTGTTCATATTTACGTATTCCTTATTTATAGCTCTGATAGCTTTAATTTTCTAAGCAGTCGTCTATCAGTTGTGCACATCTGCTGTGCCTGGGTGAAGTATAGTGGAACCCATCAGTAGTGATGTGTAGTAGTTATGACTTGTTGACATTTCCATTATAAACTTTAATTTTGAATTGTTTATGCATAAAAACTGAATTTATGTTGTATTGGGCTGGAAGTTGACAGCATTTCGGCTACCATTTGTGAATTTTGATTTAGATTCATTATGTGTATCAATCTAGTTTTTTAAAAATAAGAGCATGGGAAACATTTCTAGTCATTTCCTCTTTCACAAAGAAGATTTAGTTTTTTAAAACAATTAGTTGGGGATGGCACCTGTGGCTCAGTGGGTAGAGTGCCAGCCCCATATACTGACAGTGGCGGGTTTCAACCCAGCCTTGGCCAAACTGCAACAAAATATAGCCAGGCATTGTGGCGAGTGCCTGTAGTCCCAACTACTTGGGAGGCTGAGGCAAGAAATCACCTAAGCCCAGGAGTTGGAGGTTGCTATGAGCTGTGACACCACAGCACTCTACTGAAGGCGATAGAGTAAGACTGTCTCTTAAAAACAATAATAATAAAAAAATAAACAATTTGTCGGGCAGTTAATAGTGTGAACTAGATCATGTTTGTACTGCTTAAAAAATAAAACTTTTTAAAACTGATTTCAAGGGAAATGACAGTGCTTAGCCTAGCATTATTTATAGTTTGAATCATCTAAATCTAATGAAAATGTTTGTTGAGAATTTTTTTTTCTTTTTTTGAGACAGAGCCTCAAGCTGTCGCCCTGGGTAGAGTACTGTGGCATCACAGCTCACAGCAGCCTCCAGTTCCTGGGCTTAAGTGATTCTCTTGCCTCAGCCTCCCAAGTAGCTGGAACTACAGGTGCCGGCCACAAGGCCCAGCTATTTTTTTTGGTTGTAGTTGTCATTGTTGTTTGGCAGGCCTGGGCTGGATTCGAACCTGCCAGCTCTGGTGTACGTGGCTGGCACCTTAGCCGTTTGAGCTACCAGTGCCCAGCCTTTTTTATGTTTTATACCCTATGAATGAAGGTCTAAAAAGTGGGAGAGTTATTTGTACTCTCCCATTAACCTGAAACTTAAAAAAATAATAAGAGCTCTTGTTCTTGGTATAGGTACTTGTACCCAGGGAGTAGAAAGTACCTCATTTACAAAGAAATATTTGCTTTAAGCTGTCCAGTGACTTTGTGGAAGAACAGCTCAAAAGCCTGGCTTTTATTTAGACTAAATCAGAATTCTCCCAGTGGTGAGACTACTATCTAAGGGGGAGGCTGTTAAAAAATAGTACAGGAAAATGTGAACATTACTGCTTCTCGTGACAGTGGATAATTGTTGTTGTAAAGAATAGGTCAACAAAAACAGGAGAAAAGACTGGGAATAAGAATAAAAATAAATAAATAATGTATAAAATAAAAGGTAGCCAATATGCAAAATTCCTATTTACTTCTATTACATAAAAGTAATTTGATTGCTAATCCAATAAGTCTTGAGTGATTATTTAATAAATCACTATTTAGGTGGTATGTTTCAACTGATATTTAATATTTTCTGACGAAATAGGAATTCCCAGGCATTAAACAAAAACCGTTTAATGTTCTGTATCAGGAATTGTTAAGTATAGACTTTTGAAATAATTTTTTGTGTCATTTTTACCCTTAAAGCTTATACTCATTAAGGTGATGATTCAAAAATGAATTTTAGAAAATTTACGATAATATTGATTCTATCCTATACCAGAATCTCAATGACTTTTTTTGGCAAGACTTATGGATTTAATAAGATTTTATTGTTTCTTAAATTTCAGATTTGCTAGACACTATTTAAATGATGAGTGGTACCAACATTCAATCTTTAGTAGCATTTTTTGTTTTTCAGACAAGCTGAGTAGTTGGGTTTTTGGGGGGGTTTTTTGCAGTTTTCCCTAGAGCCGAGCTTGAATCCAGCACCCCTGGTATATGGGACCAGTGCCCTACTGCTTGAGCCACAGGCACCACCCAAGCTGAAGTTTAAATAAGACTTAGTGATATTTAAATGGCAACCTTCTCTGCTATTTTTAAATAAATCTAGGCTTTTGACCATTTTGACTTTTTAAATGTGTGACATTTGTACCAAGTGTATTGCAAGGTCTATTATTGATGAAGAGGACAGGTTAGGAGACAGTAAGAACTTACGATAAGTCACTTGATAATAAGCACTGCAAATACAGCATGTTTTTATTTATAAAATCATAAAGAGAACATTTGTTAACCTCCAAAATTTGTATATACTTTAGGCCATAGAGTTGATGTATTTATGACGTTGTAGATTAAGTTATTTATGTATGAAACAAAGCAGGAAAATATATTGAGAAGGGATAATGTTTACAGAGGACTTCTTTAATGTGTCACAATTCTTAAATGTAAACATATATTTTTAATGCATACTTAAGTAATATTTAAGAAACCACACAAAATAATGATACAGTTGCAGTATTGTGCTTCTTGTCAATGACTATAATAAAACCGTTTTGGTGGTATTGGCATGTACTTTTGATTTAATATGTGCTTCTGTTAACTCAGCTTGTATTTCTTTAGGTAATCTGTAAATTTACAGATGCTTATTATGTGCAATTGAAGACCATTTAAATGTAGATTATGTAATTTAAACTAAGATTGAGGGGTAAAATAGAATACTTTTCAACATTTAATTAAAATTAAAGATTAGTTTATCTCACTGCTTGTTGTAAATAAGGGTACACGGCTCTGCGCCTGTAGCTCAAGTGGCTAAGGTGCCAGCCACATACACTAGAGGTGGTGGGTTCGAATCCAGCCTGGACCTGCCAAACAACAATGACAACTACAACCAAAAAATAGGCGGGAGTTGTGGCGGGCACCTGTAGTCCCAGCTACTTGAGAGGCTGAGGCAAGCAAGTAAACCCAAAAGTTGGAGGTTGCTGTGAGCTGTGAAGCCACAGCACTCTACCCAGGGTGACAGCCTGAGGCTCTGTCTCAAAAAAATAATAATGATAAAGGGTACATAAGGTTTACTCTTTCAACCATTTTTAAGTCACACAATTCATTGACACTAAGAATATTTATACTGTTTTGCACCTATCACCAGTATTTATCTTAAGAACTTTCTCATCCTCCAAAATTGAAACCCTGAGCCTGTTAAGCAGTAACTCTTCATTCCTTCTTCCACACAGGCCCTAGGAAACATTTTTCTATTTTGTATTTCTCTATGAACTTGACTGTTGTGGGTAATCATATAACGGATCTGAAAATATTTGTCCTTTCAGGTCTTATTTCATATGCATAATGTCTTCACGATCCATCTGATTTGTAGCATGTATCAGACTTCTCCCTTTTGAGGGCTAACATGCTTTGTATGCGTGTGCACATTTTGTTTATCATCCATCAATGGACATGTGGGTCGTTTCTACCTTGTGGCTCTTGTGAGTAGTGTTATGAATATTAGCATACAGATGTCTGTTCAAGTCCCTCCTTTTCATTCTTTTGAGTATATATCCGGAAATGGAATTGTCAGATTATGAACATCTAAAAAATTCTGGATTAATTTCTGTAGGCATTAGAGAAAAGAGGAGACATGATCAAGCTATGAAGGGAATTGCGTTGCTAATGAAGTGCAGGTCAGATTCAAGCAGCGAGAGACTAGCAGAGAGGTGTGTTAGATGCTGACAGTAACCCAGAGCTGAAAGTGCGCAATTTGGGAGAGTCAAAGGATGTTACAAAAGAAAAATGGGATTTAATGGAAGATTATGAGGAAAATAGAGAAGAAACTATACTGAGATTCTAAACCCGGGTAACAATGATTATCAGCAAATGGAAATCAAGAATGGAATCTAATTTTCCTGGAAAAATAATGACTTATTTTAGAATGTTGTGTTTAATATACTGAATCTCATCCTTGCCTAACCCTCCAAAGACCCTTACACGTCAATATAGGACCCATTTTGTCCTACATGGTTTATTGCCGTCTAACATAATAAACAATTTGCCTAATTACTATATTTATTGATTATAAATATATACACCTCTACCTGAAAAATTTCCACAGGGTAGGGATTTCTTTTTTATTTTGTTCATTGATGTATCTCAAATGTCTTGAATTGTGCATAGCACATAATAAGTGCTTGATAAATATATATTGACTGAATGAATGTATAGACTGGGAATCTAAGAGGCAATGTCTACCATGTGGTTGAAAGGTAACACTAAGAATTTGCTATATGGAAAGTGTTAGTTTGGGTGCTTTAAATGCGTCACTTAGGCTTAGAGCAGCAGGAGATAGACAGCATCATCCCTTGCAGTAATGAAGCTGAGGTGCAGAGTGGTAAACAGATAGCTTAATCATGGCAGTGGTAGGGCCAGGATTTGAACTCAGGTAAACTGACTTTAGGACTCAGACGCCTTAGTACCTGTTACTAAACATTACTTTCTCATAGGGAGAAGAGGCAATAAGGGAGAAAGAGAGTCGAAGGGGTTTGGGAATCAGGTGACCAGAGTGCTGAGTGGTAGTTGAAGGTCTGGAAGCCGTTGCTGAGAACAGAAGGGGAGACCAGTGGCAGGTGCTTATCTTCCTCAGGGCTGTCCCATTCTTTTCCCCTTTGAATATTGCTATTGCTGGTGATGTTGGGCTGGTGAATTTTGGTGGCATCTCAACAGATCTATATTACTGCCTTTTAATCAGAACAATACAAAGAACCCGCTTATAGCTGTTTACTTTCCAGATATACTATATTTAAGGATCCCAGCTCTAACAAAAAAAAAGATACCTCTTTTTATGAAATTCAGTATTGGGTTTGTATATACGGTGTTGAAGTATTTTAAGTGTTGTAAAAAGATGATGCATCTGACAGCCCTAAATAACAGCCTCAGGAATCTATCTTTTAACAGCACTCTGTGCATTAGAATGGGGTAGAACACTGAGGTATCTTACAGATCCTCAGTAGCTGAGTGGAAATGTAGGTAGTTATATTGGAAGTGGTCCACGTTATCACCTCTAACTGCTGAAAGCAATAAATCACCAGATGTACACTTGGAGAGTTATTTCAAAAGCCTTCAAAGAGGGGGATCTAATATGAACACTTTCCACACACTTTGGAAAATAGTTTCACCTGTTAAATTTTTATTTATTTATTTATTTATTTTGAGACAGTCTCACTTCGTCGGCCTGGATAGAGTGCTATAGCGTTACAGCTCACAGCAACCTCAAACTCTTGGGCTTAAGAGATTCTCTTGCCTTACCCTCCCAAGTAGCTGGAACTACAAGCACCAGCCACAACACCTGGCTATTTATAGAGATGGGGTGTTGCTCTTGCTCAGGCTGGTTTTGAACTCCTGAGATCAGGCGATCCACCCGCATTGGCCTCCCAAAGTATTAGGATTAGAGGCGTGAGCCAGCGTGCCAGGCCCTGTTAAAGTTTTTAGAGACAAGTCTACCTACTCTCCCACCAACAAATAGCCTTTTTATTATATGGCTTATACTTGAATATGCTAACTGCTATACACTGAAATATCTAAATAAACTAATGCAAATTTTATAAAAACATCTGATTTAATCTGAATATTTAGTTTATCAAAAGAAATCTAAACTACCACCCACTTTGGCTCAGCGCCTAGGGTGCCAGCCACATATACCGGAGCTGGCGGGTTTGAACCCAGCCTAGGCCTGCCAAACAACAATGACAACTATGACCAAAACATGGCTGGGTGTTTTGGTGGGCACCTGTAGTCCCAACTACTTGGGAGGCTGAGGCAGGAGAATCACTTGGGCCCAGAAGTTCGAGGTTGCTGTGAGCTGTGATGCCACAGCACTCTACCATGGGTGACATACTGAGACTCTGCCTTAAAAATAAATAAATAAATAAATAAAAAATAACCACCCACTTCAATGTCACACCATTCAGCAAGAAGAAAACAGGAACTATGTGACTTCTGTGGAAGGAAACAAGACTAGTTTTCTTAATTCTAGTCTATTCATTAGGCAAAAGATGTCTGAGGAACCTTCAAGAAAAACAAGGAGAATGGTGGAAATTGCTCATGAGTAGGTTAATGTTAGGTTTTAAAGGACAAAGGATCATATTTCAGCAATTTGGGAAACTTTTTTACAGACGCTTAACTACATTGCTGTGCACCTCAATTTCTTCAGTTGTATCATGTGAGTTTTTGCCTAGAATCTCCAGATCTATGCCTCCAAAGTCCAGATTTCTTCAAGCATCTTCCTGTTTGCTTGTTTTTAACCAGATCGGTGTACCACTGAACTGCTTTTATAAACATTTTTTTCTTTAAATAGGCTCACTTTTTAAAAAATCTAAAGTTTGAGAATTAAAATGTACATGACTACTTAAATGGAAGACAGGCATCATTTGCCATAGCTATAAAAGTCATTTCAATGGAAATTAAATATGGAATTAGATATTTCCTAGGTATTGTCTTTTAAAAACTGATTTTGAGACCCTTAACTTTGATATTCTTTTTTTTTTTCTTTGAGACAGAGTCTCAAGCTGTTGCGCTAGGTAGAGTGTTGTGGCGTCATAGCTCACAGCAACCTCAAACTTCTGGGCTCAAGTGATCCTCTTGCCTCAATTTTTCTATTTTTAGTATAGACAGGTCTCGCTTTTTGCTCAGGCTGGTCTTGAACTTGTGAGCTCAAGCTATCCACCTGCCTTTGCCTCCTAGAATGCTAAGATTACAGGCATGAGCCACCACGTCTGGCCTTGTATTCTTTTTGATAGAAAAACAGATGAAGTGAGGTGCTATGGCTCATGCCTGTAATCCTAGCACTCTGGTAGGCTAAGGTGGGTGGATTGCTTGAACTCAGGAATTTGAGACCAACCTGAACAAGAGTGAGACCCTGTCTCTACTGAAAAACTACGCTCAGTGCCTATAGCTCAATGGTTAAGGTGCCGGCCAGATACACCAAGGCTCATGGATTTGAGCCTGGCCCAGGCCTGTTAAACAACAATGACAACAACAACAAAAAATAGTCAGGCATTGTGACAGGTGCCTGTACTCCCAGCTACTTGGGAGGCTGAGGCAAGAGAATTGCTTAAGCCTAAGAGTTTGAGGTTGCTGTGAGCTGTGATGCCACGGCACTCTACCCAGGGCGACATAATTAGACTCTGTCTCAAAAAAAAAAAAAAAGAAAAGAAAAACTAGCCAGGAGTGTTGGTGCCCGCTGTGGCCATGCCGGCACTGCCAGACGGAACCAGCCAGTAGGAAATTGAAAGCACAAGTTTGCAAGAGGTGGACTCCCCAGAGGTGCAGGAGAGCCGAGCTACCAAGTAACCTCCCTGGTGGCTGCAGGAGTGCCCCGAGCTACCTCCGCTATCCCACAGGTGTGGGGGAGCCCCACGTACAAGGACTACGTGCTTAAGCATAGCTATGTGCTCTATCCCATGGCTCTACTCCCACCATGATGCACTACAAAAGTCCAAAGTCCAACACCTGCTTGCTAACTAGCGACTGATCTTATCTCTTTAGAGCACTTAGTTGCTTAAGGGCATGTCTCCAGGCAGCAAAACATCTCCATGCCAACTAGGAGATTGTCCCACTCACAGCGCTTCCCTCAAGAACCAGGCACTGTTCTTAAAACCTGATGCTCAATCTACTACACATGGGGTTGTGACAGGTGCTAGTAGTCCCAGTTGCTCAGGAGGCTGAGGCAAGAGGGTCACTTGAGCCCAAGAGTTTAAAGTAGCTGTGAGCTATGACGCCACAGCACTCTACCTAGGGTGACAGAGTGAGACTATGGGGGCTGGCAGGGGGGAACAGACCAGCTAGTGTTAGAGACAACACAGAACTGCACCTCCTCTAAATGTTTTCAGAAGAATTCAACAATGGGAAGAAATTTACTTCTTCACTCTCACATTTACTGCATTTTAAATACCGTGCCTATATACCACCTTCTTTGGTACCCATCCTACACTTTGGAAAACACTATCTTGGATAATCCCTAAGATTCCTTATGGCTCTAATCATACAGTATAGCACGCGGCTCAAGCTCCTGTGTGAGGCAGACTGGGCTTCTGTGTTCCCTCAGAAGGAAACCTTATCCTAAGGTTATCTAAACCTTAGGATAAGAAGATGGAGCTCACAGTGTGGTGAAGATTAAATGGAGATGATGGATGTAAAATCCAGCACATACTACCTGGCACATAGGAGGGACTTCATAGGTGTGAAACTCCAATTTATGTTTTGTGTGAATAAGACTTGTTTAGCAACTTGATTTCAGGAATGGCCCATTGTTAAGAAGTGACATATACATGTACAAAAGGTACCTTTTTCTTACTGATGGAATCAGACCCAATATTTTCATAAACTCTTATTTTTGTATAGTTTTTTGGGACACCTAAACAAAATAACTATAAGTATATTCTGTGCTTAGATAGGAAGATTGAGACACCATACTAGTAAAAATGAAAGTTTAATAAATGTAGCTAAATTTTAGTGTCGAGACTTGCATAGCTAATTAGAGAAAGGTGCCCACAGGGATGAGAATGTGTTGGGAGAAGAAGTACAGATTATGAATAAATTTTAAACCTCTGTTTTCAACATAAAAAGAGCTCATTGTTCTCGGTTGCTTCTGATAAACCCAATGGGAATATCAGTGATCTTTGTTCCTGCTGAACACTGAGAACCATCATGTAAAATAGGAGTGAACAGCTGGCTAAATGAAAGCTTCCTTGGAAGTCTACTGATAGAAACTTGTAGGGTGAAGGTGCGCTCAGGGAAAGAGCTCTTTTCTCTGAAGCCCTGGATAAACACCATTCCTGCTTCCACTGGCCTCACCTAACAGAAGTGGGAAGGATCTTTATCAATCAAGGCTAAATGCAGAGAGACAGAGGGAAGCATTTTGCATGGAACAAAGACAAAAGCTCTTTAATTTCACAAAATAGCACTCTATATACTGAGCTATGCTTACTTTGAAATGCTGTTGCACAGAACCTTGAGGGCCCTAAGGATTTAGGAAAGAGCTTGTGTGAACCTTATGTTTCAAAGTAGCAGCCACTGGCAGGACTTGGATACAAAAATAGTTGTGATGGATTATTATGACCTCCACGTTGTTACTTTCATTAGTTCCAAAAGGTTTGGGAATCTGCGTTGAGGTTTAGCAGTAAATTTGTTTAAAACAAGGAGCTCCTAAAGGAAAATAATTTGTTGGAGGGAGATGCTTTCTCATCTGAGATTTCTCAGGTCTTCTTTTGCTTTCAGCATCTTGTGCCAAGTTTTTTTGTTTCTCTCACAAACTCCATTCAGACCAAAGGAATTCACACTGAGATGTTGTTAATAATGTATCTCTCCTCTCTGGGGAGAGGCAAATCTTAAAGGGAACATTTTAACTTGAAGGAAGGCAACCCACTGAGCATAAGGGAACAGATGAGATTGTTGGGTGGAAAGGGGTTTTTGTTTTGTTTGCTTTTGAGAGAGGGTCTTACTCTGTCCCCCAGGCTACAGTGTATACTGGCATGATCATAGCTCACTGAAGCCTCAAACTCCTGGCTTCAAGCTGTCTTTTCACCTAAGTGTACTGAGTAGTTAGGACTACAGGTGCCTGCCATCACACCTACCTGGCTAATTCAGTTTTTGTTCATTTGTTTTGTTTTGTTTGTAGAGACCAATGATCTCACGGTGTTGCCCAAGGTCTCAATCCATCTTCCTGCCTAGACCTCCTCTCATAATGCTGGGAGTTTAGGCATGCGCCTCCACATCAGGCCAGTGGGAGAGGTTTGTTAAGGTCCTTTGAATCACTTGACCGCTGGACCCCGCACTGTGCGCCAGCTGACATGAGACCAGCTCTTAGCACTGGCTACATGATCCACAAGTAACAGAGACCATAGGTGTGGCACTGCTCTCTTTGACTTGGCTCGTTCAGCTTAGTCTTGAGTTTCCCATTTCACATGTGATTTGCTGGGGCTCAGGGATCCCGAACCCAGCTGACCTGAGTTTAACTGAGGCCTGGCGGTAATTGAAAGTAAAAACTAATGGAAACCGGAAATAAAACTGGAGCAGCACAAGCAGCAGGACTGGAGAGCAAAGGTAACCTCCACAAGTCTCCCCGGGACAAAGAGAAATTTTCTTTAGGAAGAACAAAGATTAAGTTTAGAACACTTCAAAGGGGGCTGGAAGTGAAGCCCTCTCAGATGGAGAGGTGAGGGAGACGGAGCCGCAAAGACCTGCAGGGTATAAATACTGCCTCCCGTGGAAATTGGCTGCGAGTCTTTCACTGGCCTCTCGGGGCGCTCGGCAGTACTGCCCTTTCCTATTGGCCACTGAGTATCTTGAGTATCGCCGTCTATTGGCCACTGGTTACCTAGGTTACTTCACGCGGCATTCTGGACCCTCCACTGTCCGCGGGGCGCACGCCAGGCTCCCTCCCTCCCTCCCTGAAGCCCTTTCTGAGTGTTCCTTCTCCTGACTCACGTCCCCTCCCTTACTCAGCTGTCCCACAGCCTATGCGTTCTTCACAATCTAGTCCGGTAAGTAAAATTCCAGACAAATGGCCGGAGTAACTGCACTGAGCTGGAAATGAGGTAGAAAAATAGTGTTGTTCCTGTAACTCTTCCAGAAAAGCCAACTGGAGCTAGCTTTCCACACACTGTTCTATACATCTAGTTTGACACAGTGGTTCAACTATCCAGTCTCACTCTCAAAGAGTTCGTTTATATAACTCTCTTTTCTCTCAAAAAATTGACCATTTTATTACTATAAAATATTTGAGGCACAAACATAGTCTACATAATAAAACAATTCTGTGCCTCCTTCACAGATAAAGAAACCATTTGAACAACTTTCTTTCCTTACTCAAGGTCTAATTTGGTTTTGTCCCATACACATCAATAATCTTCTTTAAATCAAACATCTTATAGTGTTTGAGATTCTCACCCATCTCTCTCCATCCCTGCATAGGTAAACATTGAAACTGACTTGTGAAAAATCAGTCCCTTGTCCCCTGGGGCCACCTTACCCCAAGGTAATTTCTGCTCTTGATCCTAAGATTCTAGCACCTATCACTGTGCACCACATGTAGTGAATACTATCAAGTGAGCAATTCAACAGTGGCACCCAGGTGATGGTAATGTTCACAGGAAATCTTCCCTCTGCCTTTCCTGGGATCCTTTTATCTGTGTGGTGGGGAAAGCGTTATTGATTGACCTGTGCTGTTCTTATTTTAACTTTATGCTCTTCCTATGTCTCTTACCCCTCCTCTGGCTTCTTACTATAACACTCTGGATATGTACCTATACATGTTTCTGTGGTGGAAGCAAGATAATTCTACTCTCCTCTATTTTCCCCATGAAGCAAACTGTAAACTTCAATAAGGTAGGCATGGTGTCTAGCATGGTACCTGGCATATCGTGGATGCTAAATTTAAAAAAATTTATGGCCAGGTGTGGTGGCTCATGTCTGTAATGCTAGCACTCTGGGAGGATTGCTCAAGTTCAGGAGTTTATGACCAGTCTGAGTAACAGCAAGAACCTGTCTCTACTAAAAACAGAAAAAATTAGCTCAGTTTGTGGTGCATACCTGTGTTCCCCGCTACTTGGGAGGCTAAGGAAGGAGGATTACTTCAGCCCAAGAGTTTGAGGCTATATGATGACACCACTGCTCTCTAGGTGGGGGAACAAAGTGAGACCCTGTCTCAGAATAAAAGGTTTATGAAAGAACTATCTAAATGCCTCTTGACACTCCCAGTTTTCTTAACACCAGGACAGTCTATAGAGTCGCATTCCATACAATCCAGGAAAAATGGAAAGGAGCTAAGAGTTTGGCACCTGCTCCATGTCAGGCACCTGGCTGAATTACATCATAGAGTCTTTGCAGCAACTTCCTGAAGTATTATTATTCTAATTTTACAGATGAAGAAACTGAACCCCAAAGGTATTTATTGTGAAATAAATAAGTGCACATAAAAGTCTTCTTCCTCGAGGGATATCCTTTCTCTTCCTTTTGCTTGAGCACGCCACACTCAGTCTTTGCGACCCAAATTAAGACTGGTGGAAGAAAGTTCTACTTATACATCTGAGAAACGGTATTTAAAAACTTTCGTTTTTGGCTATCTTTTCAAGAATGCTTGTGTAGCAAAGGGCCTTGAAACAGAGAGTATCTTTCAGTAGGGCCCAGGGCAGACTTGTTTTCTTTCTTTTCTTTTTTTTTCTTTTCAGACTTGTTTTCTGACCAGGATAATAAACATTATGTCTCCCTATAGGACAGAGATTGAACAGATTTGCTAATAACCCCTTCGGAGCGTTGGGGTTTCCTTAGCTTAGGGTTCCTCTGCTGTGATAAAGACTCACAGACTGTGCAAAATCTTGCTGGGGTGTGTGTATGTGGGCGGGGGGGGGTTCTTCTTATCACCACTATAGCACTTGGAGGATAAGGAGAAAAAATGTAAACATGAAATTGATGGTGCTTCCTGGGCTGTGAGTAATAAAGTCCTTTGTCTCTAACCCAGGAGTTTTGCTTTCTTTGCTAGCATCTAGAGAATGCAAATGTGGCTGATTAAATTTTTGTTTTATAAGTAGGGTAAAATCTCAGACTTTTCTGAGACCTTTTCTGAGGTCTTCTTGATAAAGACCTTCCTCCTTTGGGGGCCTCTTCTAACTACTCTAGTTTATGGTGACACAGCTAAGACATATTTGGCAGAAAATACAACCTCCTGAGTAATGTTAATTGTTTTTGAACACTTTTTTCCTTCACACTTGATTATACTCTGTAGGAGAAAAGGATGGTCACTTTCACTTCTTTTTTTTTTGAGATAGAGTCTCAAGCTTTCACCCTGGGTAGAATTGCCATGGCATGACAGCTCACAGCAACCTCCAATTCCTGGGCTCAAGCGATTCTCCTGCCTCCACCTCCCAGGTAGCTGGGACTACAGGCACCTGCCACA
>NW_003852431.1:13440903-13449626 GCF_000181295.1 Otolemur garnettii
TAGAAATCATTGTTAGTAGGCTCTGGTTATACCTCTTTAAAATGCTATATGCAACAAGTGTGTTCAAGTAAACAGACATATATCTTACACTTAGAATAGCATCAAGATGTTCCCTGCCCACAAGTTGTTCACAATCAAGTGAGATGGACACACCAAAATGTAACGTAAAACTAGACATAAGCATTGAATAAAATAAGGAGTGGCATAAGGGGTGGCATAAGCATTGAATAAAAACTGAAGTTCCAGTTAGCAAACCATGGGAGTTCATCCTGCTGGAGGCCAAGGGAGTTTCTTGCAAGGAAATTGCATTTGAGCTGGTATTTAAGTGATAAAAAGGATTTCCACAGGCCAAAAACAAAGAAAGCCCAGGAAAGAGTTTGAGTAAATGCATGTTCTTTTTTTTTTTTTTTTGAGACATCATGTCAAGCTGTCACCCTGGGTAGAGGGCTATGGTGTCATAGATCACAGGAACCTCCAACTCCTGGGTTCAGGCAATCCTCTTGCCTCAGTTTTTCTATTTTTAGTAGAGATGGGGTCTCACTTTTTGCTCAGGCTGGTCTTGAACTTCTGAACTCAAGCAATCCACCTTCCTTGGCCTCCTAGAGTGCTAGGATTACAGGTGTGACCCACCACAGCGGGCTCTAACTACACGTCCTTTGATGATAAACAAAAACAAAAAATTAATGAATTAATAAAAGGAGAGTTACTTCTGTATTTTTCTATATTTAGTCCCTTTGGCAACGTGGGGAATGCTCAAGATTATACGCCTCTGGTCTGCGTACAGACCAAGTCAGAAATGGGGAGAGAATACATTATTTTTGAGATTTCAAGTAAGCCTTTGCTAAATATTTTAAGAGACAATAGAATTAAAAATTGCAAATGTTGACGTCTCATGGATTTCATTTTTCCACTAGATGGCAGAAAAAGCACTTGTAATGGGAATTACAATGTCATTTATTTAATCAATTCTGCAGACTTTTTTTTTTTAATAAAGGGAGGTATATTTCTTTTCACTTTGAACCATAGAATATGATTATAGGACAACTGATTATTCCATCTCTAATTTAATCTAATCATATTAAGCTTAAAATTAAAGGGAAAACTTTAAACTAGTTTGTGTTTGTATAAGTATGTATATGTTCAAACATCTCAATTAAGATATAAATGATGGGCTTTCGTTGGCTTTAGAATACTGCTATGCTCTCTTTTAATGCAGAGCTTTAAGTAAAAGGCAGCATTTAAATGCACTTTTAAATTAATACAGAAACATTTTTATGTTACACATGGATATAATTAGGTATACAACTGAGATATACTTAATTATTATATATTGCAGGTAATGATAATAACTTAAGTTTACAAAGTAACGATACAACCATGGCTATAAACTCAAAATAGGTTTCTTTAAAAAAAAAAAAAACAAGAATAAAAACTATGTGAGCTAGGTAAATGTAATACAAAAGTTAAATGTTGCATATATTTTTTCTTACCATGCTAATAATTCTAATGTGTTTCTTTTTACTTTGTGTTTCTGTGCCATATTATCATTTGTCAAAAATAATTCTTTAGGGACATTTGTAATTAGAACACCTCACTAGGTACTTGAGAAGAACTGCATAGAAAATTGTACCCTTGCTCTGGTTCATTTACAATCAAAGAGAAATTTATTGCATATACCTACAAAGAGCAAAAGGGTGAATAAGCGAGTTACACAAAAGGCCATATGTTAGGGAACACTGGCACAATTTGATATCACAATATCAAATTATAATATAAAAACCAGTTCATGGAAACTAAGCATTTTGACCCCATTTCTACCATTGCTTTGCTACTGCTTATCTTAGAACCGGCTTTCAAAAAGTCAAAAAGTGAACCTCTGGCAAAAAAGAGGGAGAAAAAAAATGGTCAATGGGAGGTGATGAAACAGAGTAGAATCCAATCATTAGTGCTATCCGTGAACATTTGTTGGACGATTGCTCCAGGCCAGGCAACAGTGGTAGGAACAGAGACATGGCTTCTCGCAAAATGAGAGCGTAATAGAGTCAGGAGAGGGGAATAAATGGGAAGCAGTAAAAGAACTGATGACATTATGTAGTTACCACGGTGGTGTGGTGGTGGTATATTAGCTCACCCCTCTCCCAGCTTTGACTGACTGTTTCTTCCTCGACAAAACAGAGACAAAACTGTGGAGCATGTTGGTCATGCCCCCAGTCATCAGGAACCCAGGGAGAAACTTATGGTATGAGAAGGTGAGTGGAAATCCCACCTGTGGTGACCCCTAGGCGGCTCACCATCCATGTGAAGTAAATCATGCCCAGTCCCAGGGTCTCTAGCTTGGAACTCTGCACTGTAATGACAAAGATGCTTGGTCTTGTTTTAAATCAAGTTGAGTCAACAACTTTCTGGAAATAAGCTGCTCCCATGGAACAGTAAAATTAGTTTCCAGGACAATATAATTTCCGAGTAAATCATCTTCCCTGGTATGAGCAGAACACTATCTTTATGTTTGTTTCTTTGTAAAGGCACCTGTGAGTTTAAAAAAATAGATGAAGTAAATTTTAAAATCAAAGGGAATCTGATCCGGGGTTCTTTTTATCTAGTGACATTATGGTGGATGTGCAGGAACATTTTTTAAAGAGTCAAACATTAGAAAGTTTTTATGGCCCTCTCCCAGGTACCTTGAGTCCTGCTGCCTGGTAAATTTGGGGCCCTGATCAGTCTGTGCTTCAGTTAGTTAGACTTCCAGCTTGAACATTCTCTGCATGAGAGAAATAGAGGCTGCTGCAGCTCACTCTCCGGTCAAAGTCAACTGACAAGAACTCTGGCACAAGGTCCCAGTGCCAGCCCCCTCATCCCTACTTTTGAGGTCTTCAGCTCCCCTTTTGTTTTCCAATTAAAGAAATAGAAATCTGGGGCTTTCTGCATAAACTCTTGGGTTCTTCCCTTCTCAGTGGTGTCACTGCAAGTGTCTTTGTAAATCTACAACCTGAGCCACTTACTTTAAGGACGTAAGATGGTTTTCCTTTGCTGACCCAGCTCTGAGGAGTCTCTGCCCCCAATGCCCTGAGTGGTTTGTGTCTTCCTGTTAAACCCAGGAAGAATGTGGGGCAGGGCCCCTCGGAGCACACAACCCTGTGGATCTACACTCAGCACATCTTTAACAGGCTCAGCACAGTGACAGCTGTGACGAATACCATGGCAATTTCCCAGATAAGATTGTATCCGAGTAGGGGCTACATTTCCTACAGAGTTGCAGGGGCCATTATTATTCTTTGGAGAGGAATTCTGAGGAGGAAATAGCTGATTTAAATGCCTGCTGTCAGTTGCCAAAGAAATTGTTACAAAATACTGCTATAATGACATGGAAAACTGCCCATTGCTTTGGATTCCAGTTTTTTCGTGCTCTCCTCCATTCATCATCTGAGATTTCCCTTTTAGCCAACCAGGTGCAGGAAAACTGGCACAGTGGAAAAGACACATAAGGCCCAAGTCTCAGTTCTGGGTTCTTTTCTATCTCACATGATGGTCACCCAGTCATTTCTCGTGACCTCTTAAACTCTCTGCATTCCTCTGAGAAACTCTGTTTAGCTCAGAAATACCAATCCAGTGTGCCTGTGTATTAAATTTCACTTGTTCAACAAGTACTTGTTGAGTGTCCATTATTTTTTCACACAATGGGGGGCAGCAGAGAGTAGTGGTTTAGAGGCAGGCGCCTGGAATCAAACTGTCCAGATAATAATCTTGGCCCCACTGGGATTACTAGTTGTGACCTCGTGTTGTGGAATGTTAGTATTAATAATAATAATTCATAATATTAATAGTTCATAGTAGGCATTCCCTATATCTGTAAATAAGATAACATTATTACCATGAAGGAATTTACGGTCTGAGGTCTCAGAGAGGACATGTACAGGGATAACATAATATAAAACAAGACAGTGTGCCCCAGAGTGACCTACTAAAACCTGGAACAAACAAACAAAAAGCAAGGAGCCAAAACAGAAAAAGTAAAGGTTGAAAAATTCGACAATATAACATTTCAAACTTCTTGACGTGCAACAAATGTCTCAAAAATCCATAGGTAACAAAACAGAAGAAAAAATAAATACTTGCCACAGTTGACGAAGGCTGTGAACCATGGAAAGCTGGAGGGAAATTTTAGAACCTCAGAGGACGATGTTGATTGCAAGCCAAAGCGTTTGGATTATGTGACAAAAAGGAGTACCCAAAGTTTTCTAGTATCAGTATTGTTCCTCAGGGAGATTAATCTAAGCATGTTGGGTTGGCTGAGGAGTAAAGACTAGTAAAGACTAGTTAGAATGCTAGTGGGGTGAAAGAGTTTCAGCCTTCCCTTGGAATGCAAAGGAGAGAATAGTAGGAACATTCACTTGGGTGGATAAAAAAGGATGACTGAGGTTCTTCTGAGGATTTTGCTCCCAAGTAATTGGAAAAGTGGTGGTCAGTAAAGTGAAGGCAGATAGGAGTATGTTTGGGGTGGGGGAGATACAAGAATATGAGGTGTTAGCTTTAACACTAGAGAAAGGAGGCTTGGCCTGGTGGTTCATGTTGGTAATCCCAGCACTTTGGGAGGCGAGGGGAAGAGGATCACTTTAAGCTGGGAGTTTGAGACCAGTCTGGACAACATAGTAAGACCCATCTCTAAAAACAAATTGTTTTTAAAATTAGCTCTGCCTTCAGAAAGCTGAGATGGGAGGATCACTTTAGCCCAGGAGTGAAAGGGTACAGTGCGCTATGATTGTGCCCCTGCACTCCAGCCTGGGGGACAGAACCAAACCCTGTCCCCATTAGAGAAAGAGTGGTTAACAACTGGTTGGAAATGTAGCTACAGTGCTCTAATGTAAATGTAAACCAAGAGATATATGATCAGGATCCATCCTAACAGAAGTTGAGGCCAGGAGCATAGATGAATTCACAGAAGTGTTTTTGCTGAGTGCAAGTCTAGGCTGAAGGACCACAGCGGGGAAGGGCTTGTTGAAATGACAGACTCCCAAACCCTATTTATATCTACTTAATCTGAATTTGGGGATAAGAATAAGCACTCTGTATTTTTAATAAGCTACCAACATTTTTTCTTTTTCTTTCTTTCTTTTTTTCTTTTGCAGTTTTTGGCCAGGGCAGGTTTGAACTTGCCACCTCCAGTATATGGGGCTGGCACCCTTACTCCTTGAGCCACAGGCACCGCCCCCAGCATTTTTTCTGATAAAGTTTGAGACTCTCTGTCTCAGGACATGAAAGATGCTGAGAAAAAAAATATCAAGGTGCTTGCAAGGCAGAAAGCAAATCTGCGTGGCGAAACTAAGGAGGAAGGGGATTATAAGGAGTGGGTATCAAATCTTCAGCTGCACCATGGAAGAGATGAAAAGCGGCTTCTGATTTGTACGTTAGAAAGTGGGTAGAAGCCTTCCCTCCTCTCCTAGTGCACTGGGCTGCTAAAACAGAATCCCGGAAACTGGGTGGCCTGTCAACAATGAGACTGGAAATCCAAGCTCAAGGCGTCTGGCATGTGTGGTAGGGGGGCCTCTCCTTGCCATATCCTCATGGCAGAAGATGTGAATGAGCTTCCTGAAGCCTCTTTTATAAGCGCATTAACCCCATTCATGAGGGCTGAGTCCTAATAAACTTCTAAAGAACCTTCCTTCCGCTACCATCATCTTAGGAGTTAACATTTAACCTGTGAAATCTGGGGGAACACAAACGTTCAGATTGCAGCATGAACTAATGGTGAGAAATTCTTAAGGCAAGGGAAGATGATCTTAACAAATGTGTGTGTGTTAGGGGATGCTGAAGGTGTTGGTTTCGTTTACTTTCTCCCTTACAGGTTTCCTTGTTGTAATCATATGTGCCCATGCTCCATAGAAATCTACAGCCACCTGCTAGGCTCCTGATCCAGACTCAGTGATCTGCAGGTGAAAGTGAAATTAGGTGTGGACTGAGCAGCTGCCCTTGGGCATTCACTCCCTGTCTCCCCTCTGCTCAGTCCCAAGGCTGCTGGGGCTCTGAGGAGAGTCCCTACCCCAGTGCTGCCCGGGCCAGGGGAGCAGCCTGTGGGGGCATCATCAAACCAGTGTGACCAGTAATAGTTTTGTGATGTCTTGAGCTCTGCTGCGGTTTGGTTTTATTAACCATTCTAAATTTCATGTTGAAATTTGATCCTAATTTTAGAGCTGGGGGCCTAATGGGAGGTGTTTAAGTCATGGGGCAAGTAGATCCCTCATCTTTGTGCCATCCTCCTGGTGATGAATGAGTTCTCGTTCTATTAGCATTAGTTCCCACAAGAGCTGGCTTTTATTTTTATTTTATTTTATTTTTTGAGACCGAGTCTCACTTTGTCACCCTCAGTAGAGTGACCTGGTGTCACAGCTCACAGAAACCTCAAACTCTTGGGCTTTCTCTTGCCTCAGCCTCCCAAGTAGCTGTGACTACAGGCTCCTGCCACAACACACACTTTTAAACACACTTTTAAGATGGAGTCTCCCAGTGGCTCAGGCTGGTCTCAAACTCATGAGCTCAGGCAATCCACCCGCCACCCTCTCCCAGAGTGCTAGGTTTACAGGGATGAGCCACCACACCTGGCCTAAGAGGTGGTGTTTAAAAAGAGCCTGCACCTCCCTCTCATCTCTCTTGCTTCCTTTCTCGCTATGTGCATGCTCTCTGCACACTCTGACTCCCCTTCCCCTTCTGTTAGGAGTGGAAACAGCAGGAAGCCCTCTCCAGAGGCAGACGCTGGCCTCATGCTTCTTATACAGCCTAGAGCATCACAGGCTAAATAATCCTCTTTTCTTCATAAGTTACCCAGCCTCGGGTATTCCTTATAACAACACAAATAGACTAAGACAGGGTCTTAGTGCAAATATGTAACATTAGTTTTGAAATTCTGATGGAGTTATTTGTGATTAAATAATGTGGCTATATGATTCTAAAGGGTTTTTTTTTAAAATACATGCTTTAATGCCTGCCATAGCTGAAATAATTCACAAAGATACTAGCTTATAATTGCAGACACGTAGTGATCATTTAAAATCATGACATACGTTTTTAAATACCATTCAAAAATGATGCAGAGGTTTCATTTAAATTTAGCAAGAAATTTCCACCTTTTATTAATATTAATAATAATTTCTGTTATTAATATTAATATTTCTGTTGCAAACTTGGATCTTAATAGGCTAAAAGCAAGGTGCTAACAGAGCTACATCCCTTCTGGAAGTTCTAGGAGAGAATCTGTTTTCTTCTTTTGTCTAGGTTCTGGAGCCCATCTGTATTTCTTGGCAATGACCTCTTCTTCCATATTCCAAGGGCATCGCTCTAATTTCTGCCGCCATTGTCATATCACCTTTCCCCTGACTCTGGTTCCTCCTATATCCCTCTTATAATGAATTGTGATCACAATCAGCCTACCCAGATTAATTCAGGATCATTTCCCCCTCTCCACATCCTTAATTTGATCACATCTGTAAAATTCCTTTTGCTATATATGATGGTTAATTTTACATGCCAACTTGACTGTGCCAAGGGGTGCCCAGGTTAAATATTCTTTCTGGGAGAGTCTTTGAATGTGCTTCCAAATGAGATTAGTATTTGAATTGGTGGACTGCGTACACTAGAGAATTCTCCCCAATGTGGGTGTGTCATCCAACTTGTTGCAGGACTAGATAAATCAAAAGGCAGAAGGAGGAGGAATTTGCTCTCTTTCTTCTGTCCAACCACTTGACCTGGGACAGCTCATTTCATCTTCTGTTTCCCTCAAACTGAGATTCACACTATTGACTTCTGTGGGTCTCAGGCCATGGGACCCAGAATCAATTATACCACTGACTTCCTGGGTTTTCAGATTGCATGTAACAGGATATGGGACTTCTCTGCCTCCAGAATCATGTGACTCAATTCTTCATGGTAAATATGTCTGTATCTATAGTGTATTGGGTTTGTTTCTCTGGAGAACCCTGAGTAATGTAAGGTAACATATTCACGGGTTCTAGGGATTAAGACATGAGTATCTTTGGGAAGCCATTATTCAGTTTGCCACAACCTCTGAGGTAGACTTGAGAATGTAGCTGCTTCTGTGAGGGACCCTCTGCACTGAACCCCAACTCTTCTCTTAGGACACTCTAGATTCTGGTCATCACAGGTGACATAAGTAGATTTAGCAGAATGTTGATATTTATCTGTGCAGTAATTATTGGTTATTAGTTCCATTATTTTCTTTCCACATGTCTTTTGATTGGAACGTGTTCTAGAATACAGTTAGCCCACTTTAGCAATCCATGAGAGTGATGGTTAATTTTATGTGTCAATCTGGCAAGACTGTATTACCCAGTTATTTGGTCAAACATGAAAGTAGATGTTGCTGTGAGGGGTTCTTTCTTTCTCTCTCTCTCTCTCTCTCTCTCTTTCTTTTAGATGTTATTAACATTTAAATCAGTAGACTTTGATCAAAGCACATTACCCTCCATAATGTTGGGTGGACCTCATCACATCAGTTGAGGGACTTAAGAAAAAAATGCTGAGGTGCTCTAAAGAAAAAAAATTCTACCTCCAGACTGCACTCAGACTCAAAACTCCAACATCAGTTTCTGAATTTCTAGTCCACCAGCCTGACCCGAAGATTTTCAGACTTCCTGACCCCCATAATTAATTGAGCCAATTTCTTAAAATCTGTCTCTCTTTTCCTATCTCTACACATACACACACACACACACACA
>NW_003852431.1:13449716-13450668 GCF_000181295.1 Otolemur garnettii
CCACAATTGGTATGAGTTACAGAAACACTTTCAAACTGTGGAAGGGCATGATTTGAGGCTTTATAATAAATCCAAAGTTAAAGGGAGATATTAATAAATTTGGAATCTCAATGTAGAATAAAATCTAGGCTTACCCATTCTGTCTCTAAAGTGGTACTACCTTTTATCAAGTGAACTTGAAATATGAATTCTGTCGTAAGTCTTGCTTAGAGGAGCCTTAATTCTGGTAAAAAACTATTTAAAATATTCTAAATATTGAGATTGTAGGAGAGCTAGGAGGTTTTAAAATTTATCTTTTTAAATGACCTTACTGGCTTTATGTATAATACTTTAAATATTATAAAATCAGTTGATATCAATGTTATAAATACCACATTTCCTTTCATACAATTGTTTTATAATGATTAGTTAATTAAAACTCTAAAAGCCCTGGTATTAAGGAAAGAGAAACCATGGCTCACTGACTTCTGCAATTGAATTAGGCATTCACAGTAATATCACATTGTTTCAAGGAAGAAAGCAAGAAGAATGACATTGGAAATCATGGGAGGAGCATGAACAGGTATAATATAATTGCTTGGCTTGGAATTTTGCCAAAAGACAAGTGCTAATAATTTTTGCCATAAAAAGTACCAAGGATGCTCTTTAAAGAAAACCACTATTGCAAATTTCTGGGTCCTGATCCCATCAGAAAGTGATATTGCAATCAGAAAGAATCCACTTATATTTGAGCATTTGTTAAATACTGACTCATAAGTGGTGAGAAATATTCTTTAATCCTTTATAATGAAAGATGAGAAAAATATATGTCAAACAGCAGTTCCCAAGCAGTTTGCTCTCCTTGGACCAGCCTATTTGTTGGTTCTACGTTATGTGGTGTCCAAAGGTGAAAGTTGGGTCTGGAGGGTGGAAGAAGAGGCCTTGGTCATGTGGATTGTCTGCTGTCCCCGGT
>NW_003852431.1:13450745-13452076 GCF_000181295.1 Otolemur garnettii
GTCTTGTGTTCAATTGCCTTTTCCATCATTTTACAGGCAGGTTAGTATTGGGTAAGAAGTGAGTGCTCCTGGTTTGGCATCTGATAAACACAGGTTGGAATCTAGCTCTACAACTTACTATCTATGGTACCTCAATACTGCTGCACAACAAATGTCTTAGACAGCCTGGGGTGCTATCACAAAATACCACAGACCAAGTAGCTTAAACAACAGAAATTTATTTCTCACAGATCTGGAGGTGAGAAGCCCAAGGTCAAGGTGTGGCCCATTTGATTCCTGGTGAGAGCCCTCTTCCTGGTTTGTACATTACCTTTTGCCTGTGTCCCCACATGGTGAAGAGAGAGATTCTCCCTCTCATATTTCTTCTTGTAAGTGTACAAATCTCTCATTCATGAGGGTTCTACACTTATGACCTAATTATCTCCAAAAGGCTTCACCTCCAAATAACATCACATGGAAGATTAGAGCTTCAACATATGAATTTTAGGGGTAGACAAATATTCAGTCCATAGGAACAAAGTACTCCAAATTTTAGTGGCAAGAAACAGCTATAATTGATTCCACTTTTCATAGGTCAATAAGTCAGTGATTACATTGGTTCTGCCAGGCTTTGGGTTCTAGGCTACAGGTTTAACTTGGGTTCACTTGACACTCTGGGATCAGCAGTTCCTAGGCCAGGAGTTCTGCTCTGTGTATTTTAGTATGTGGCCTAGGCTGACAGGGTAACATCCTCCTGAAGCATGTTCTTCTTGTGACAGATCTCTAGAATACAGGAGACACGTCAAACTCACTGGGCACTTAAGGCCTCTGCTCAGGTCACATCTGTTAACATTCCATGGACCCAAACAAATCTGATGGACCATGCAGATATTGATATTTCTTACAATATCAAGAATGTAAGAAATTCTATTCTGCTCACAGTGGGAAGGATAGAGAGTATTTTCTGAACAATAATCTAAACATTTTACCTGTTGAACTTGAATAAATAGTTAAATATTAGTCAGCTTTAGTACTCTCAAGTCTTACATAGAGAGGATAATAATAATAGCTATCTTTGGGTTATTGGGGAAAAGATATGATCGGTGAAGAAAATGACACAAGCTGAGAGTGGTAGCTCACAACTATAAACCCAGCACCTTGGGAGGCCAAAGTGGGAAGATCACTTGAGGCCAGAAGTTCAAAGCCAGGCTGGGCAACATAGAGAGACCTCATATCTACAAAAAATAAGAAGAATTAGCGTGCATAGCATTGCACACCTGTAGTTCTGGATACTTAGGAGGCTGAGGCAGGAGGATCTCTTGAGCCTAAGAGTTTTTGAGGTTGTAGCAAGC
>NW_003852431.1:13452183-13505291 GCF_000181295.1 Otolemur garnettii
CCCTTATTATGAATTTTGTTTACATGTATGTAGGGGAGAGAGGAAATAGGAAAAGCAACATGATTAGGACTTGAGAGGGAATTAAGGGTTGCCATCAAATGCACTATGATTAATTTAAATTCTAAATTCATAAAACGGGGAAAAGAGAAGGGATAATTTGTGTTCATTTAAGACAGCGACCCACAGGAACTGAAGTAAAGGACCATGGCATTAGGAAGGTTGAGAACCACTGATTTAAGTGGTCAATTCATAATTATGGTCACATATGCTATTCTTAGTTTTAGGCATTTGCTCCTATTATGCTATGTGTGAAAACTGAATGTATATCATGCTACATAACAATGTAGCAAAAACCAACATCTTGCTTATTAGGCAATTTGGCAAGCATGACAAAACTTTACACGTGAAGAAAAATGCATAACATGGGAAAATACCAGTAATGAAACAAAAACATGAACCATAATGAATATATTTAAGAAAGCATCTATGCTTTGTGGAAACCCTATATTTTAAGCAATTATTTAATCTTCAAGAGATTTGACCATCTTACCTGAATTGTGTTTCCTTTTAAAGGAAGACGAAGACACTGAATTTTGGATTATAACCCAAGTCAATGGGTTGCTGCAAAGCTGACCAGCTTGTTTCTGTGACTGAGTTAGATCAGAGCCCAGTTGACGAGGTTCACTGCTGCTCTGCTACGTCATGGAGACAACACAGTACATTGTGCTCACTCCATTTTGGCTGATTTGATTGCCGTATGTAGATACGGCCATAGTTCTCACATTTAATCTCCCCATTCTCCAATATTACTTCCTTCCGTCTGATAAAACCAAGTTTAAAAAGCTAAGAATCCCTTAGTTCTCTTGAGCTGTCTCTTAACTGTCTCTTAACTGCTCAGCTCTGATTTCCATAAATGGAATATAGTGGTATTTGCTTATCTCTAACTCTGAAACTAACCCCTTCCATAAACACACTGGATGACCTAAAGCTATTTTTAACAGCAATAACAATGATAAAGAGAAAGGGACAGCTTCTCTGCCATTTCGCTGCATATTTTCAGATGGGGCTTAACACATGGCCTACTTAGTGGGCAGGAGGAGGACTTACTCAGAGCACACCTCAGCTTTCTTTCCGCTCTTAGAATCGCTCCTTCCTTTTCCCAATTCACACTTACCCAGTGTGGCAGTCAAGGACAGATCCGCCCTCTGTAAAAGTGAGCTTTATTGGAGTGTCCACGGTTTGGGTTTCACTCCCTATTTGATCTACACCTGTATGTGTACTAACTCAGTTTATTTGGGCTGCTGTAACAGAACACCACAGACTGGGTGCCTTATAAACAGCAGAGATTTTTTAATTGTTCTGGAAACTCGAAGTCTGAGATCAGGTGCTGGCATGGTTGAGTTCTGGTGAGGGCTCTCTCTGGACTGCAGACTGCTGACTGCTAACTTTCCATTGTCTATATTTGCAGATGGCAGAAAGGTTGGGAAAGCTCTCTAAATCCTGGAGGACTCCACTCTCATGACCCAGTCACCTCTCAATGCCATCATCTTGGGGGTTAGGGCTTCACCATATGAATTGAGGGTTTGGGGAAGTACAGAAATATTCAGTCCACAACATCTGCCTAGCTCTATGCTTGCCTTCCTCAAAGACGCAGAATGAAGCGCTTTCCTTAACTAGATGCCTGCTCTCTTCCCAGTTAGAGATTTTGCTCTGACACTCTGATTTCCTGATTCTGCCAACCTGCCTAAATAACCTAGACAGAAAGGCTGCTTTCATGTTGCCTTTTGAAGCCTGGACCAGAACTGGCTCTTAGCAGTCAACTTTGTGCTTAACTTCTTTTCTGGACCTCACATTAGCTTCCCTTTATTCTACAGGGATAAAAGGTCAGGGTGCACGTAGGTACAAGTCAAAGCAAAACAAGGAGAATAAAAAAGGACTGAGGACTTACTTTTTCACCTCCCTAAAGTCATTGCTTTTGTTCATTCACTATTAAGTGAATGAACTGTTCACTATTTAGTATTAGTTTAGTATTTACTGACTACTCCTACGTGCAAGGTGTGACACACAGCACTGCAGGTACAAAGGTGAGCCAGACACTTTCTCTGTCCTCAAGGAGCTCACAAACTAAGACAAAGGCTTAAAACAAGCCATTTCAATTCTTTGCATAATTTTTGTAAGGGAGGCAAACATATATCTATTTGGGAAGCATCTGGAAAGTTGTTTTCTAGAGGTGCTGATTTCTAAATAAAATCTATTCATCAGATTCGCCATGTACTAGAGATTTGGTTTGAAAAAAGGAGTCCAAAGGAAATAATGTGTGCAGAGGCCCAGGTGCTTTTTCATCATATGTGCATAACACCATTTTGGTTCTTGAAGGCTCCTTCCTCAAAAGATTGGAGAAACGTGGAGAAGGCAAAAGTGTGACCAGCAATCACTATGTCTAGGATGTATCAACTTAAAATCTAAGGAGGTAGAGCACCAAATCTTAAGCCTGTTGGACTCTCCCTGCTTTTTCTTCCACTCATAACACTGTTCCAAGCCTTTTGCTGCCATTGGAGAAAACACGTTCTTCTCATGATTACTCACACAGGTCCACCTTGTGTCTGGAAAATAATTCTGAACGGGCCTTTTGGTACTTACTTCTTTTCATCTTGAAAACTTTAATCCTGGCACAGAGTGTAGTAAAGTGCATAATGTTTAAACATTGTTAAATATGCTATTACACTTGCAACCTGGAATCTTTACTTGCAACCGACATCCTTGGAGTCTTGGGCCTTGAGCCTTCAAACATCAGAAGGAAGAGTCTTCCCATTCTCTTTGTTGGAGCCATTTTGCCCCCACAGTCCCACTTATGTCTTTTCCATAATCCTTAATGTTTTCTAATGTGGCTAGTGACACCCACAATAACTACCATACTTTGCAACCTGCCTGCTCCCCCTCCCCCAGAACTTAGAGGGACTCAGAGAGTGCAGAAATTGGAAGTCTAATCGGTACTATCTCAATGACAGCATGGGCAAAAGGGACACTTGTGGGCTTTCCTGGATTCCTATCCACCATTGACAAGACTTGTTTCTTTTGGGGCCGTGCATTCTAATTTGGAAACAAAGTATTCTCAAATTAAACCTGCCTTCTTTAACCCTCCTTATAAATTAGATGTAAAGGGTAACAATAATAATGTCTGACAACTATTGAGTGACTATTATGTACAATGTCTTATTCTAAGAGTTCTATGGGTGTTAAATCATTTAATCCTTAAAGAAATCTTATGAGGGTGCATGCTATTATTATAATCCTATCCATGCTGTGAATGAGAAAACTGATTCAGACAGACTAAGTAACTTGCCTAAGAGAAATGACTGGATTTGGATTTGAACTCAGGCAGTTTTTCTCCTCCAGAGTCTATGTTCTTAAGCACCCCTTCAAACTGCCTATCTAGAAAAGCCTTTGAAAATTATTTTAAAGAAAGCATTTTGGCAAAATACCATGTTGTTTAAGACACCAAGTAAAAAGTATAACCTCCAGTAGACGCAGGGATGATTAGGTAGTAAATGTTTCTAAATTCCCAGAGAGATGAAAACTTCTGTTTGTGTATTATTGTGTTTCTAATAATAATTCCTAATCATAATGTAAATTTCTTGCAATAGTTAAAAGGATTAAAAAGTCTCTTCTGAATAGATTTGTGCGTTCTTATGTACATATATATACCACTCATTACTTACTAGATGTTCATTCATCTCAATTTACCCTGGAGTAATGGAAACTGCTTACTAAAAATATTATTAATCTACTTATTTGGAAATTACACAAAATATTTGCATAAAATAAATTTCAATTGGTGTCAAATTTTTAAAAAATCCTATATAAGTACAGGGTGGCATTAAATTTCACACAAACTTTATGACCACACTGTACATAAGACTAATTGACCACATCAATGCAAAGTGGTACAGACACTTTGGAAGGCAGTTTCTTGCAAAGCTAAACATATTTGTACAATACAATCCAGCAATCTTGCTCCTTGTCATGTCTCCAAAGGAGCTGAAAATATACGTCCACACAAAAGCCTACACCCAGATGTTTGTAGCCACCATACTTATAATTTCCCAAACCTGGAATTAACCAGGAGTAAGTGAGTGGATGAATAGATGGTAGAATATTGATCAGTGCTAAAAAGAAATGAGTTATCAAGCCACAAAAAGACATGGAGGAAACTTAAACTCATATTACTAAGGGAAAGAAACTGATCTGAAAAGGCTACATATTTATAACTCCCACTATATGACATTCTGGAAAAGGCTAAACTATGGAGTTTGTAAAAAAGGTCAGTGGTTGCTAGAAGTTAGGAAGAAGGGCAGGGTGATGAGGAGCACAGTGTGTTTGTAGGGCAGTGAAACTACTCTCTAGGATACTATATTGTGGATACATGTTACACACTGTCCAAACCTGTAAGATGCACCCTAGTGTAAACTATGGATTATGGGTAACAAGGATGGGTCCATATAGGTTAGACAATTATAACACGTTTACCACTCTAGTGGAGAGATTACAGTGGAGGGGGGCGTACTTTATGGGGGCAGAAGGGATATAGAAAATCTCTGTACTGTCCTCTCAATTTTCCTGTGAACATAAAACTTCTATTCAGAAAATAAAGCCTTTAATTAAAAAACATTTAAAAGGGGGCTCCCTATCTTTCTGGAGAGTCCACATGGAAAAGAGAGATTCTGGGAGATGAGGGGCCATAGGATGAACTGAGGATTCCCTGGAGAATGAGTGTACTTGGAAGGTAACCAACAGTGGGTCCTCTCCACGCTGGGCCTTGACATTGGTTACACTCTATGAGAAACTCTGGCTAGAACCACACAGCTAAGCTGCTCCCTGGTTTCTGATTCAGTAACTGTAAGTCAGACTCAGATTAAATACAGAGGATAGAGTGAAAGCTTAAGTCATGGCAGCAAGTTGTTGTTTCACTATAATTAAAGTTTGTTATAGGAAGTCAAAGTTCTTGTGCTAAAGAGTTTAAGACCTCTTGAAGACCTTAACACCAATATTTTCCAAAGGTCTAACCTATAGGTTACCTGCAGTATAGAAATGGGGATATAAATGGCAAGGCCTTATTTCCAGAGGTCCTAAAGAGTTTCTGGGACTCCCTGGACCTCTGTTTATCTTGTGTCTCTCATTCTTCACATCTTTCCCTTGAGGTGCCTGGATAAATTGAGAAGGTGAAGGTAACTACTCTGAGACCATCAGTGAAGCATTTAGACTCATCAATAAGTGAGCTGTCATTTCCTTGCCTCACTGAAATAGTTTCCTTTTTATTTTGGAAAAAATATATATATAGATTCATAAGAAATTGCAAAGATGGTATAGAGTTTTTATGGTCTGAAAATTTGTGTCCTCAAAATTCATATATTGAAATCTTAACCCCCAAGGTGACAATGGTATTAGGGGATGGAGGCTTTGGGAGGTAATTAGGCTAGGGCAGTAGAGCCCTCATGACTGGGATTAGTGCCCTTGTAAAGAGACCCCAGAAATCTTGTCCACTTCTGCCATTATAAGAAAACAGTAAAAGGTGACATTAGAACCAGGAAGTGGGCCTCAGTTGATATAGAACCTGCTGCGCCATTGATCTTGGACTTCCCAGCCTCCAGAATCATGAGAAATAAAATGCTCTTGTTTATATTCTTCATGCTACCCAGTTAACAGTGTTTGTTATAGCAATCCAAATGGCCGCCGATGTATCCTTTATCTAATTCTACCCAATGTTTATGTCTTAGATGACTATAATGCAATACCCAAACGAGGAAAATAACATTGGTACAATGTATATGTGTGTTTTGTGCCATTTTTTCACATGGGTAGGTGCTAAGATAGAGAACTATTCCACCACTACAAAGATCTTCCTTTGCTGTTCCTTCACCCCCATTATCCCTAACAACTGTTCTGAGAAAGTCAATGAAAGATTGAGTAAGCTGTCATTTCCAAGCCTAACTGAATTTTTTTAATCTTAAAAAAATTCAGATTATTAAGGGGCTATAGACAATTTCATTACATAATTTGCTTATGTAAGGTTAAAGTTAGAGTTGTAGGTGTGCAGTCTACCTGGTGGGTGGGAATTTACCTGTTGCCTTCCCCCTCCTTTGAATTTCATTGAGTTTTGCTCTCACATGTGCATATAGGGCTTAATTTACTAATTCCAGTTTAGTACTGAGTACTTGTAATGTTTGTTTTTCCATTCTTGTAATACTTTGCTCAGAAAAATGGTCTCCAATTCCATCCAGGTTGTTACAAAAGATATTAGATCTCCATTTTTTTTTTTGTGGTCAAATAGTATTCCATGGTATACATATACTACAAATTTTTAATCCCTTTATGTATTGATGGGCACATGGGTTGTTCCCACATCTTTGTGATTGTGAATTGAGTTGTTATAAATGTTTGAGCACAAATGTCTTTATGCTAAGATGACTTCCTTTCCTTTGGGTAAATACCCACAAATGGGATTTCAGGATCAAATGGTAGGTCAACTTTTAGTTCTTCGAGGAATCTCCATACTACTTTCCATAGAGGTTGTACTAGCTTGCACTCCCACCAACTGTGTATGAGTATTCCTTTCTGTCACATCCATACCAGCATCTGTTGCTTTGGGACTTTACAACATGACATGAACCATTCTAACTGGTGTCAGATTATATCTCAATGCATTTTTGATTTGCATTTCTCTGATTGTTTAAGTTGATGAGCATATTTTCATGGTTTGTTGGCCATTAGTCTATCTTCATCAGAAAAGTTCCTATTTATGCTTCTTGCCCATTTTTTTTTTTTTTTAAGACAAAGTCTCAAGCTGTTGCCCTGGGTAGAGTGCCGTAGCATCACAGGTCACAGCAACCTCCAACTCTTGAGATTAAGCAATTCTCTTGCCTCAGCCTCCCAATTTTGCCCAATTTTTGATGGGGTTGTTTGACCTTTTCTTGTTGATTTACTTAAGTTCCTTCTAGATTCTGGCTATCAGCCCTTTATTGGATGTATAGCATGCAAGTATCTTCTCCCACTTTGTATGTTATCTTTTTGCTTTGTTGATTGTGTCCTTAGCTGTGCAAAACTTAATTTGGTCCCATTTATTTATTTTCATTGTTGCTGCAATTGCCAGTGGGATCTTCTTCATAAATTCTTTCCCTGGGTCAATATCATTAAAAGTTTTTCCTACATTTTCTTCTAGGGGTTTTATGGTTTGGGGCTTAGGTTTAAATCATTTATCCATCATAAGTTAGTTGTCGTGAGTAGTGAGAGGTGTGAGTCCTGTTTCAATCTTTTACAGGTGACTAACAAGTTCTCTCAGACTATATTAAGAGTAGGATTCTTTTTCCCAGTTATATGCTTTTGTTTGCTTTGTTGAAGATCAGATCGCGATTTGAGGCTGATTTCTTCTCTGGATTCTCTGTTCGGTTCCATAGGTCTATGTCTTTATTTTTATGCCAATTCCATGCTGTTTTGATCACTATAGCCAGCCTAGAGTCAGGTAAAGTCATGACTCCAGATTTGTCCTTATTTTGTAGAATTGCATTGTCTATTTGGAGTCTTTTCTGATTCTATACAAAGTGCAGAACTATGTTTTCAAGTTCTACAAAATATGATGCTGGTATTTAAATGAAGATTGCATTGAATCTGTAAATCACTTTGGGTATAGACATTTAACAATGTTGATTCTACACCTGCATGATATATTTTTCCATCTGTTAACATCTTCTGTAATTTCTTTTCTTATTGTTTTGTAGTTCTCTTTATAGAGATCTTTCACCTCCTTTGTAAAAAATATTCTGAAGTATTTCATTTTCTTTGATGCTACTGCAGAGGGTATTGTGTCTTTTGATTTGATTCTCAGCTTGACTGTTATTGGTGTATATGAAGGCAACTGATTTGTATACATTGATTTTGTAATTAGGGATGTTGCTGTATTTATCAATTTTAGGAATCCTTTGGTTGAGCCCTTGGGGTTTTCTAGGTATAGGATCATGTCATGAGCAAAGAGTGATAGTTTGACCCCTTCTGTCTCTATTTGGGGGACAGATATCCTTCTTGATATCCTTCTCTTGTCTGATTGCTCTGTGGACTTCTAGCACTATGTTGAATAGTAGTGCATCCTTAGCCCGGTTCCAGTTCTACATGGGAATCCTTTCTGTTTTTCTCCATTTGTGTGTTTGTGGTAGATGGCTTCTATCAACTTAAGCAATGTCCCATCTATGTCAATTTTCTTGCTAAATTGTGTCAAATGTGAAATGTTTAATTGGGAAACACTATTCTCCAGAATAGTATTATAATTTGAAGATAAATAATCTTCCTGCCATCATAAATGGAGATGTTTAAATTTATTTTAATTTTTATTTTATGTTAATTTGAGAGTACAAAGAATTAGGTTATAATATTTGCATTTGTTAGGTATAGTCCCTGTTGATGTTATTGACCAGAGGACACAAAACTTTCTACAGATTTTGTTTGAAAAAATTTCAAACAATCATTTGTGCTTTGGAATTAAGAACATTTTAAATTGGAATTAAGAACATTTTAAAAGATAAAAAGGAACTATATATAAAACATCCTAGTAAGGTTCAGGGTAACATCCTATAATCAAACATGTTAATATAATTGTGCAGCAAAGCAAATGGATGTTAGCACCAAGCAGGTTAAATAAACACTAAATAGCCCACTTCAACATAGATCAGTTTTTCAGCCAGATGAGTTCAGATCAAATCAAATTCTCTCATTAAATAAGTTCTAAAAAACAAGCCTCAAGTTTTCAGACCTTTTTAGATTTTAGAATATGGATAAGAATGGTGGACTATACTCATGTCTTAAAAACTGTATTATGGTAAAATACATATGACATAAAATATGCCATTTTAACCATTTTAAGTGTATAATCTTGTGTTATTAATTATATTCACAATGTTTTGCAATCATCACTACTAACCAGTTCCAAAATTATTCCATCATCTCAACAGGAACTTTTATGGCCATAGAAATAACACCCCATTTTCCCTATCAGTCCCTGATAATTTGTTTTCTGTCTCTGCCTATTGTACACATTTTGTTGAGTGAAATCACACAATATTTGTCCTTTTGTGTGGCTTATTTCACTGAACGTAAGGTTTTAAAGGTTCATCCATGCTGTATCAGGCATTATAACTTCATTTCTTTGTATGCTGAATAATAATGTACTTACGTATTTTTATTCAGAAGTTTTAGCATCAACCCATGGGTTAAGAGTGACTATGATATGTGACTTAGTGTTCTTCAAATAAAGAAACATAAGGGAAAGGAAACCAGCATGCTGAGGGCTTCTCTATATAGGTAAAAAACTCTGAAGGAGTTGCTTTCATATGTGTTTTATAATTTAATCCCTGAGCAAAGAAGCAGAGAGAGCCAGCAATCAATGGTTGCTTTGCTTCATTATCTCATTTAAAAGAGGAAAGGCAGCCTTGAAAGTAGAGATTATGTTTTAGATTTCCTAGGATTAAAAAACAAATTTTAACCTGTGGTCATGTAATTTTTTGGAAGGGGGATGAAACTATATTGATTATTTATTTGTTTATTTAAATTCATATTAAGGCACATGTTTAGGTTACAAGTTTTTTTTTTTTTTTTTTTCCTGGGGCAAAGTTCAAGTTGTAGTTGAGCCCTTCACCCAGGGCTGAACACCCTCACATGACTCACATTAGGTGAGATCCCAATCACATTCCCAATCACCTTCCCTCCTTTCCCCTCCCTTTCCCCTCCTTTTCCTTCCTCCTCTTCTCCTCTCTCCCTTGCTAGAGTATACTTGTGTTTTTCTTTTCTTTTTTTAAATTTCAGGTTAACATGAGGGTACAAACAATAATATTTGAATTTTTTAGGTAGAGTCCCTCTTGTAATTAAGTCAAGCACCCCCAAATTGCCATACATCTCTAAATTGTGTCCATTCAGTGGGAGCACCCCAAAGCCCCCCTCCCCTCTTCTCCCTCTCTCCTACTTGAATTGAGTTTTTCTCTTATGTGGGCTTGAATTAGATTGTCTACCGGCTTCAAATTAATATTGAGTACATTGCACATTTGCTTTTCCATTCTTGTGATACTTTTCTGAAAAGAATGTTTCAGCTCCATCCAGGTTAATTCAAGAGATATGAAGTCATCATCTTTTTATGGCTAAGTAATATTCCATGGTAGGCATATACTACAGTTTGTTAATCGATTCCTGAGTTGATGGACATTTAGGTTGTTTCCACAACTTGGTGATTGCAAATTGAGCTGTGATAAACAATCTAGTGCATATATATTTATGATAAAATAATTTTTTTTTCTTCTGAGTAGATGCCTAGTGGGATTGTGGTGTCATATGGAAGATCTAATTTGAATTCTTTGAGGATTCTCCATACTTCTTTCCAAAGTGGCTGTATTAGTTTGCAGTCCCACCAGCAGTGTAACAACATTCCCATTGCTCCACATCAGTGCCAGCATCTGCAACTTTGGGATTTTTTGATGTGAACTAATCTTACTGGGGTTAGGTGATACCGCAGGATAGTTTTGATTTGCATTTGTCTGATGATTAAGGACAATGAGAATTTTTTCATATATTTGTTAGCCATTTGTCTGTCTTCCTTAGAGAAAATTCTGTTCATGTGTCTTGCCTGGGGATAGATGGGATTATTAGCTTTTTTTTGTTGAATCATGTGAGTTCTCTATAGATCCTAGTTATCAAGCCTTCATCAGATTCATAATATGCAAATATATATTCCTATTCTGAACTTTGATTGTTGTGTCCTTAGTTGTGCAGAAAATTTTCAGTTTAATTAAGTCTCATTTGTTAATTTCTGTTATTGCATTTGCCATGAAATTCTTCATAAAAATCTTTCCCCAAGCTGACATTCTCAAGAGTTTTTCCCATGCTTTCTTTAGGATTTTTTTTTTTTCCATTTTCTATCTTAGATTTAAATCTTTTGTCCATCTTGAATAAAATTTTTTAAGTGGTGAAAGGTGTGGGTCAAGTTTCAGTCTTTTACATGTGGATACCTAGTTCTCCCAGCACCATTTGTTAAATAGGGACTTTCCCCCCCCCATATATATGTTTGTTGGTTTTATCAAAGATAAGATGGCTATAGAGATTGGTTTCATCTCTTGGTTTTCTATTTGGTGCTAAATGTCTATGCTCTATTTTTGTGCCAATACCATGTTGTTTTGATCACTAGAGTGTAATATAGCTTAAATTCTGGCATGGTGATGCCTCTAGCATTGTTTTTATTACTACTAAAAATTGCCTTGGCTATATGGAGTTTTTTCTGGTTCCACATGAAATAAAAAACTATTTTTTCCAAATCTTGAAATATGATGTTGGTATTTTAATGGGGATTGCATTAAATCTGTAGATTGCTTGGGGAAATGTAGATATTTTAACAATGTTGATTCTTCCCAACCAGGAGCATGGTATGCTCTTCCATTTGTTAATTTCTTCTGCTGTTTCTTTTCTTAGTATTTCATAATTATTCTTATACAGATCCTTCACCTCTTTGATTAGGTATATTCCTAGGTATTTCATTTTCCTTAAAGCTACTGTAAAGGGAATTGTATCTCTGATTAGTTTCTCAACTTGGCTGTTATTGGCATATACAAAGGCTACTGATTTGTTTGTGGACATTGATTTTATATCCTGAGACATTACTGTATTTCATGATCACTTCCAGGAATTTTGTGGTTGAGTCTCTATCATCAACAACGAGCAAGAGTTTGACCTCCTCTGCACCCATTTGGATGCCCTTTATTTCCTTCTCTTGCCTGATCGTATTTGCTAGAACTTCCAGCACTATGTTGAATAGTAGTGGTGATAGAGGACAACTTTGGTTCCAGTTCTAGGTGGGAAAGCTTTCAGTTTTACTCTATTCAGTATGATATTAGCTGTGGGTTTGTCGTAGATGGCTTTGATTCATTTAAGAAATATGTCACCTATATTCTTCAGTGTTCTATATTCTTTAGTGTTCTTATTAGAAAAATATGCTGAATTTTATCAAATGGTTTTTTGGCATCTATCAAGAGGATCATGTGGTCCTTCTTTCGAATGGTCATGTAGCTGTTTTTATATTGGTTTAATATTAGTACTGAGTATAATAGGCAACCTAAATTTTTAAGTATACTATCAAATTTGATTTTTTTGTTTACAATTTCCTCCTCTATTACTCAAAAAGCACTCATACTTCATTTCACATATTACTTATTTGCTCAATTGAGCTATTCTTAAGAAGTAATAGAAAGAGGGGAATACCTGTAAAAATCTCTGAAGGGTATATATTGGCACAATTAATTGATACCACCAACCCTGCTTTAACCCATATCATTTATTAATAGGGGCAAAGTTCTGTGATGTTCCCTACCCTTTAGAATTCCTTTTGAAAATATATTTTTCCATGTAAGCTCACACTTTTGTTAAGGGTAGAAAAGATAAAGCAAGAAAAGAAGAAAAAGAAAAAAATATTTATTTATTCTTTCCAAGACCTCATATCTCCTTATCATCATTTGATCTTTGATAAGCCCATCAATAATATAAACTGGGGGAAAGATTCCCTATTTAACAAATGATGCTGGGAGAATTGGCTGGTGACTTGTAGAAGACTGAAACTAGACCCACACTATTCACCAATAACAAAAATTGACTCTCACTGGATAAAAGATTTAAACTTAAGACACGAAGCTATAAAGATTCTTGGAGAGAGTGTTGGAGAAACACTTGAAGAATTTGGCCTGGGAGAATACTTTATGAGGAGGACCCTCCCAGGCAATTGAAGCAACACCAAGTACATTACTGGGATCTGTTCAAACTAAAAAGCTTCTGTACAGCCAAGAACACAGTAAGTAAAGCAAGCAGACAGCCCTCAGAATGGGAGAGAATATTTGCAGGTTATGCATCCAACAAAGGTTTGATAACCAGAATCCACAGAGAACTCAAACTTACTATTAAGAAAAGAACAAGTAATCTCATTTTGTTGTGGGCAAGGGACTTGAACAGAAGCTTCCCTGAAGAAGATAGGCACATGGTCTACAGATACATGAGAAACTGGCCATCATCTTTAATCAACAGAGAAATGGAAATCAAAACCACTTTGAGATATCATCTAACTCCTGTAAGACTGGCTCACATAACAAAATCCCACAACCACAGATGTTGGTGTGGATGTGGAGAAAAGGGAACACTTCTGCGCTGCTGGTGAGAGTGCAAGCTAATACATCCCTTTTGGAAAGAAGTATGGAGAAAACTCAGGGATCTAAAAGTAGACTTGCCGTTTGATCCTGCAATTCCTCTCCTAGGTATATATCCAAAAGACCAAAATTACTTTATAACAAAGATATTTGCATCAGATTGTTCATTGCAGCTCAACTCATAATAGCTGAGTCATGGAAGAAGCCCAAGTGCCCACTGACCTATGAATGGAAATTGTGGTATATGTATACCATGGAATATTATGCAACCTTAAAAAAGATGGAGACTTTACCTCTTTTAAGTTTACATGGATGGACCTGGATCATATCCTTCTTAGTAAATTATCTCAAGAATGGAAGAAAAGGTATCCAGTATACTCAATACTATTATGAAACCAACTTACAATATACTCATGCTTTCATATAGAATAAATCACAGCTATGGCCCAAGATGAAGGAGGGAGGAGGGGAGATGGGAGGGGAGGGAGGAGGCCAATCAAGGGAGGGTGAATGGGGGGATCACACCAATGGTGCATAATGCAAGAGTACATGGTGGATCTATTAGTATAGAGTATAAATGTCTTAACACAATAATTAAGTAAATGAGATGAGGTATATATTAACCAGTGTGATGTAAGTGTTCCTAATTCTATATGAAATCAGCACATTGTACCCCATAAGTGCATTAATGTATACATGATCTGTGTGTTTATGATTTAATAAAAAAAAAAAAAGAAAGGTTACCCACAATTCAATTGCAATGTTGATTTACATGAATGGTCTCAATGCCAAGAACTGCTTGAGTTGATTAGATTGATTTGAATGCCTCTATTTGACACTGAGATGTTCATGAAAAATTATTTAACAAAAACTCACAAAATAAAGGATAAAAAGGTAAAATTCATAACTTAATACATTTTGTATTAATTTATATAATTCAAGGGTCCTCATTTGCTAATATTCATGTTCAGTTTTTTACTACTTAGAATATGATTTTATATTTTAAATTATTATAGCACATCATTGTTGCTATGATTTTAATGAAATTTGGTCATAGTTATGATTTGTTCAGCAAAGTTCTTATAACAAATATATTTCCCTGTCTGCTGCCCTGAAACACAATTATAATGAAGACTGAAAAATATGGCCTGATTTATGAGGACATATTTAGGGACACATCTAAGAATGCATTTTCTAAGAATGCATGGCTTTAGAAAACAACTCTTTCTTATAGTGAATATAATTTGGTACTTTTTGGAGAACCAGGCCATTCCTCCTAACACTGCTACTTTTGAGTTCTTCTATTTACCTTTGCTGTGGTTCATTTTTCTGTCTCATTGCAAGAAGTTATCATTTTCAATATCAAAAATAATTAGTTTCATGAAGCAATCATGTATTTCACTGCTTTACAAAAGCAGTACACTGGAAAATGTAGAGATTAAACAAAAGCAAAAATGAGCCAATATGGAAAGTCAACAGTCCCACCCACAAACGTAACCAATGTTAATATAGTTTTCATCATAGTTGATAAATATTTACATGGATATGTGTGTACACACATACTCATACATGCAATAATTTTTTTATAAAAAGAAAAATCTTAATTTACTTTGTCACTTGCTTTTTCTATTTAAATATGCGATTATTACCTATTAAATTTCTTCTGTATCTGTGCTAATGTCTATTTTTAAAATCATTGCACAGGTATTTGTTTACTAGAAATACCCAAACAATATCGATATGTGTATCACAGAAAGTAAATATCATTATACTCTCCTGTACCGTAAGTCTAATCCTATTCTCCAGAGAAAACTGTCTACATTCATATTAGAACAAAAATGTCTAATATGAATGTTTACTCAAGGTTTCAAACATAACTTTAAGTTACAAAAAACAGAAAAGATAGTGGAAACAGTTATAAAATACTACAGGTTAATGACTCAAAGGTGGGACATGCTACAGGACAAGTGGCAATGGTGTCCTCAACAATGTCATGGGAACAAAAATGGAAACTGCACAAGGAAGAAGAAAACTGAAGCTATGTCACCATACCCCAATTCTCAGAGACAACAGTTGTTAAAAGTAGCTTTTCACTTAATGATGGAGATTCATTCTGAGAGATATGTCTTGAGGTGATCTTGTTGTGCTTATATAAACACCCTCTATAAAGTAGCATACTGCACACCCAGGCTACGCGGCATAACCTGTTGTTCTTAGGTTACACACCTGCACAGCATAATACTGTGCTGAATACTGGAGGCAGTCTTCACACAGTGGTATGTGTGTTTCTAAACCTACCTAAACATAGAAAAGGTGATACACAGTGCTATGCCATTGTGATGGCTATGATGTCACTAGGTGGTCAGAATTTTTCAGCTCCATTATAATTTACGGGACCACCATCATATGTGCAGGTTGTTGCTGACAAAAATATTGTTATGGGCCAAATGACGATCCTAGATTGGCACACATTCCTCTAGGCTCTTGTCTGTAAAGGTGATGTTTTCTTACCTCATTTTTAAAACCATAATTTTGATCATACTGTCCATACCGTTCTGTAACCTGCATCCCCGTTTGACTCTCCATTAAACAATTGGCTTTGTAGAAACCTGTTTCTTAACTCCTTTAATAACTGTGTATTTTTCATTGTCTGTTTGTATTATGATTATTTTTTCACAAATGAACATATGTTGCTTTTCATTTTTCCATATTACAAGTTATCTGACTATATCTTTTCAAAGATTTTTATAGGGTAAATTACTATAAATAGAATTGTTAGGTCAAAGAGAAGCCGTGTTTTTAAAGTTTCATAACAGTATTTATTTCTTTTGGGATTTTCTGATTTTTGTTTTACTTAGTTCATCTTTTATATACATTACAAATATTTCTCACATGTTGTTTTTTAGATTAGTTGAGAATAGCTTTTGTCAAACAAAAATTTTACGCTTTTGTGTAGTAAAAGCAATAATTCTATTTTTTTGACTTTTGGAGTCTGTGTTCATAATACATCTTTATATTACAGTTGGCAATTTTAATCTGTGCTTATAGATCTTCTTTTATTTTTAATGTTGTGTTGTTTCTCTCTTTTTCTTGAATAAAATTACCAAGAGATTGTCTGTTTTATTGACCTTTTCTAAGTATTGGTTTATGGATGAAGTTATTAATTCTAAGGTTTTCTGGTTTATTTCATTAATTTCCGAATTTATGTTTATTAATTCCTTTTTATTTTCTTGAGGTTTTTTTTTTAGTTTAATAAACAATTAGTTTTTGTTCAATTTTTTTTCTTTCTTAGATTATATAAACATGCAGGATTATACTTTGTTTTGAAAGTTCTGCTTTAGAGATATTTCATGAGTTTTGAGCCATGATGCCTTTTTATAGTTTCTCATTTGAGACAGGATTCGCTTAGGGAGTGCTTTAGAATTTCCTGCTTTTTGAGTGTTTATATAAATTTTAGTATTCATTTCTAATTTTATTTTATTTTTACTAGGTGTACTATACACTAAAAGTTTTCTGCTTTTATGCTTTCCCAGAGATTTATTTAATGTCTCATTCATGAATTTTTGTAAAATGCAGAGAGAAATAGGAAAGTTTATTTTTTTGTTTTTAGAGTAAAAGTATTACTGTTTACTTAACCCATGATGTACTATTGAAGTCTACACACATTTTTGTTTGTTTTACAGGTTATAGATGGCTTTGAATGCATAGAAAATGAAAGAATATCTTTGGTTAAACGTAAACATTAATATTCTATATAATAGAAAATGCCAAGAATTGGCACAATCATACCTTAGTGATATTTTATTAGAAAATATATACTCTGAGAATGCAGATTATGAATAAAACACTGAAGACGTTTACAAAAAATTATATTCTCTGTCCATAGATTTCTAACCCAACTCTAGAATTAGTCCACATAATTAACTCCAAGTTCACTTCTTATTATATCTGTACACAATCCTTGTTGTCCTCTGTTGTTTATCTTACATATTTACATATTCATATGTTATACCCAGCCTGTAGTAGAGACTTAGCAGGTTAAAGAAAAAACTAAGTAAATATGTAAATGTACATACTGAGGGGGTCATTCACAGTGGGGTGTTCTAAGGGCATAGGTTGACTTTGTTTCCATGTTTTCTATGATTCTTTTTTTCTGCCACTAAATATCTCAAATGGAATTGGGCTTAACACACTTTGTACTTTAAAATGTTAGTGAATGTCTCTGAGCAACAAATCTTACTAACTTTCATAGTAAATTAAAAAAAAAACTAAATTATAAAGATACCTTATTAGGAACCAGCATTTGTTTCAAAATTGGCATTATTTGATAGTTCTGGAAGTTGTATTAATCAAAATAGAAGTAAAAATAGAAAATTATAAATTTACAAGGGGTAATAACCTCTGAAAACTGATCTTTTGTAACTACTGGGACACACTAAAGTTTCTTACATGTTTCTGAATAGTTGAGTTAGAGTCTTTAATAAAAAAGAAAACCACCAATCTAGCCAATAATTTAGAATTGAAGCTGTGTTGATTTTATAATGAAAACAGCACTAAAACTCAATTTGCTTTTTCTGGATTTTTTCCCAGTTTTTTTTTTTTTTTTTTGAGAGGAAATAACGTTTTTCTTAATACTAACAAAACATTTCTTTTCTTTTTTTTTAACTAACAAAGATAATAAATAAATGTCAGAACAGTTTGTTGATTTTCATGGATGGGAAACATGTGCCTTCCTATAAAGGTTACTTTGTATCTTAGATACATTTAGATACTTAAAACCTTTGTAAATGAACTTCCCCAGAGAGTTCATATATCACAATATTTTAGTTTATAAAAATAGTTTTAGATTAGTTCTACTGTCTTAAAATTTTACTTCCAAATTTGAGTTTTGTCCTTGAAATGTTCTTGTGTTTGTCTCTCCAAATAAAAATTGTGCTTATAAATTATGAAAACGTCTTAATCCTTCCTAGGATTTTCTTCCTAAAATATCTCACTTGAAAATAGTTAGAAAACAATTAGAAATTAAAACAAATTAAAAACTCTCCTTTCCCAAAGAAACAGAACAAAAGTAAGAAACCTCAAACTCTATCTTATTATTCAGTTAATGTTCCAAGTGAAATTAAATACGTAATGTGAAAAAGAAGGTGAGATGTACTTAGAAAATGAATGAAATGATACTGAAAAGTTTAAAAAGGGAACCTGGAACAGTAAAATGGAAACCATCCATAAGTGTTTCTGAACATGGTCAGTAAGAAGTTACATAACGGTGTTTTTCTAGTCCTCTCTCCCTTCCTCTGATCTTTGAAGTGTGTCACTCTTTCATTTTGCCATTCAACAGTCTGACATGCAAAAGCTTTGTTCAGACAGTTTAATTTAATCACTGCCACTGGTTCAACAAGATGATAAAATCCTCTGTGCTGTACAACATCCAACATCCAGCTCACTGTTATCTGATACTGTTTGAAGCTTCTCTCATGAATGCATACTGATAACACAAGAACTGCAAACATGTCATAAACAATATATTAATGCCCCGGTTGGAATGCCATTAGAACAAGAAGTAGATGAAGTTTAGGCCATTCATGTGGGCCAAGGTAATAAAATGTAATTTGGACTAATCTTCCCCAAGAATGTTCTGTGTTTGAAGCTGACAGTCTCCTATCACGTGCAGAAGTAATTGCTTGTTGACTGCACCCCGGACTTTTGAATCATGGTCTTTGTACTCCATGCATCTTCCAGGTGTCTCAGCTAGAAGACAATTTACCTCTTTGTTTGAATGGAAAGACATCTAAACTATAGATAATAAAACAAGCAGTGGGTACTTTGATGAATATTGGTCATCAAGATTGGAATTTGTGGAAATCTGAGACACAAATAAAGTCAAAACACAACAGAAAACTTATTATTTGAAGTGTTGGTTTCCATGATAGCATCTTTACGCTTTGCTAATTTAAAATATGTGAAAATACCACAAATATTTAAGCACAAAAGCCTTACTCTATTTAGAAAATTGAAAACCATCAGAGGAAAGATGCAATGATAGTTTTGCAATTTAACAAAAAATTTGTGAATGATTTTTCTTCTTTTAGTACTTCAAAATATGTCTAATCTGTGACAGGATTGCTGACCTGATTAACTTGAATGTTACTTGTTGAAGAAGGTATTAAGAAAATAAAAATTTTGCTCATGGTCACTGCACAATAAATAACGCTATGAGAAGAATTTACACAGAACTTACTATGTCCAGGCGCTGTTCTAAAGTGTTTTACTTGTTTAGACTCTGTAAGTCTTAAAACAACCCATTTTATATACAAGTGAAGCAGAGAAGCTGAGTAGTTTGCTCCAAGTCTCAGAGATGTTGGTGGAAATGGATTTAAACTCAGGCAGTCTGTTCCAGAATCTGTACTCTAAGCAGTTAACATTTCTATTGCACTCAGACAGGGTTAGATTTCTGATAATATAAAGACTATGTTTTAAATTTTATTTTGTTGAACACTGAAAGTTGGGGATGACTGATCTACACTATTGCCAGAGAGATCTAAGATGCAAATAGATTCACGTTCACTCCACGTGTAAATCTTATCCATCCTTCTCCACTTGTTGGCACTCTTTTGGGGGGCATGGAAAAAACCTTTGCAAATCTAATTTCACTTTGTGGGTTTATTCCCCATGTTCCTAATGCTCCAGTGACAGCAATTATTTGTAGTCCATGGAATTAATTTTGCTATTTAAAATAATTTTTTAGATTATTATGGAGGTGCAAATGTTTTGGTTATATGGATTGCTTTTGTACTGTTGGAGTCAAATTTTTGTTGCCTGGCAAGCTCCTTTTAGTCTTTTAAGAAGCACCTCAGGCTTTCCTTCATCACTACCCCATTTCCTGAATAATTTGTTTTCTTCAACAGCACCCTCTGTAAACACCTCTGAAGGCCCGTTTCACACGATTGCACTTAATGGATTTATGTAGTACCCGCCTCTTTGCTGGACCCTGATGTTTCAGTTCTATTTCCAGTAACCAGCACTGTTCCTGGCATTTAATAAGCTCAAATTAGTATTTGTAGAGTGAACAAAAGGGTGAAGTCACTTTATGTCCAACTAGTGATCTTAAAATATGTAAAAATCAGAAAATTGTGTGGAAAACTGGGGCTTTGATTCAAACGAGGAAAGCTGCATGCGATGCGCTCTTTTCCTGAGAATTCCCAGGTGGCTGACTGATTACAAACTCATTCTTACACTTTCGTGCATCCGAAATGGAGGGTGAAGATGAGAAATCAGCTCATTGGTTATAAAGTGCATTTTCCAGTTTTCCCACATCCCTTAATTCTATTACCTGTTACCTCCTGTTGTTGGTTGAATTGTGTCCCCCGAATAGAAATGTTGAAGTCCTAATGCCCAGAACCTCAGATATGATCTTATTTGGATATAAAGTCTTTGCAGAGGAAATCAAGATGAGACGTCAGGTTGTGTGCTAATCCACCATGACTAGATTCCTTGTAAAAAGAGGAAATTTGGATACAGAAAGAGACATGGCATGGAAGGAAGACAATGTACACGGAGAAGAAGGTGTGAGACTGGAGTGATGAACCCGCAAGCTGAGGAATACCAAGGGTTGTCAGTAAAAACTGGAAGGTCGAAGATTTAAGGAAGGATTCCTTCTGGAGCCGTCAGAGAGAGCCCGGCCTTGCCAACACCTTCATTTCAGACTTCTAGCCTCCAGAAGTATGAGACTATACATTTCTGTGGTTTGAAGCTACCCAGTTCTGGGTACTTTGTAGAGTGAACAAAACTTTCTCCATGTCCTTCCAGTAGTAAATAAATGATCCCATGACCACACATTCTTGTACTGCACTGAAGCTCCGTTGTGTTAAGATGCATGCACTCTAGTCTCTGACTGCTTAAGTTCAAATCCTAGCTCTAAGACTTACTGTCTGTGGGACTTTGAGCAATTCATGCAGCCCTTATAAATCCCAATTTCCTCTATTTTAAAATTGGAATAATAATGATGATGTCTACCTCAGGTGTTATCATGAAAGTTAAATGAAATAGTGCATGCCAGACATTTAGAGAGTGCTTGACATGGTTAATAGACAAAAAAGATTAGCTTTTAAAAGCCTGTGAAGGGTCCCAGATGTGTAAACAAGAACTGTAAAATTCACTGAGGGATGTAGGATCAGCTGCAGGAGTGCCACATCCACAAAGAAGTTTGAAAGTAGGATTCCGTGAACTCAGAGACCATTAATAGTGTGGACTCAATAGTGCATGATGGAAAATTTTTTTAACTTATTTGTATATTCCTTTGTCTAGAAGATTTCAGTAAAGCAAAAAGGGGTTAGACTTCCTTTTTTTTAAAAAAGTGGTTTTTTGAGGTATCATTGACATGTATATATGACACATATGTTTACATATATATACACACGCATACAGAGTGCACATAAAGTTCGTGTGCAATCTGAAGTTACAACTATTTTAAATTGCACACGAACTTTACATCCACCCTGTATACATATATACATACATACTTTATATATAATATATACATAAATTATACATATATAATTTATATATAAATTATGCTATTTTATATATATAAATTATGCTATTCGAGATTTATTTTTTTTTTGCAGTTTTTGGCCAGGGCTGGGCTTGAACCCACCACCTCTGGCATATGGGGTCAGCACCATACTCCTTTGAGCCACAAATATATATATTATGTATATATATACATATACTTTATTTATAATATATAAATTTACATATATAATTTATAGATAAATTATACGATTTGAGACATTTCAACCTGCAGAGAAGCCATAACCAAAATCAAGATGCTGAACATGTCAGTCGTGCCCACTCATTTCCTCATACAATCCCTCCCCACTCTCCTGCTGTCTCTACTCCTGTCCCAGGCAACGGTGGATTGATCTGCTGTCTGCCCCTCTAGATTAGTCCGCATTCCCTAAGAGTTTTATATAAGTGGAGTCATACAGCAGTGTCCTTATTTGCCTGGTTTCTTTTATCCACCATAACTATTCTGAGAGTTATCCATTTCATTGCATGTATGGGTGGTATACCCACCCACCCTCCGGCCGCTGATTAGTATTCTATTGTATAGATACACTACCACTTGTTCAGGGATGTTTGAGTTGTTTTAAGTTTTAGCTATTACAATAAAGCTACTAAAAACACTTACACAGGTTTTTGTAGGGACCTGTGCTCTCATTTCTGTTGGGTGAGTATCTAGGGGCACAATGGCCGGGTCGTATGACAGGTGTCTATGTAGCATTTTAAGCAATAACCTAAATGTTTCTGAAGTGGTGATACCATTCTACATTGCCATGGGCAGCGTATGAAAGTTCCAGTTACTGCACATTCTGTGGATACTTAGTATGGTCAATCTTTTACATGTTAGCCCTTCTATTAGCAATAGGTATGTAGTGGCATCTCACTGGGGCTTTAGTTTCCATTTCCTTAATGACTATTAATGTGTGGGACCTTCTCATGTGCTCATCTGTAATCAGGACATCTGCTTTAGTGAGTATCTGTACAGATCTTTTGCCCATTTAAAAAATTGGGTTGTTTTCTTATCATTTTAAGAATTCTTTATATTTCTAGACTTATGTTCTTTATAAATTTGAGATATATATATATATATATTTTTTTTTTTTTTTTGCAGTTTTTGGCGGGGGCCAGGTTTGAACCCACCACCTCTGGTATATGGGGCCAGCACCCTACTCCTTTGAGCCACAGGTGTCGCCCTATAAATTATATATTTTGCAAATATTTCCTCTAGATCTATGATTTGTATTTTCTTCTCTGACCAGTATCTTTCAAAGAACAGAAGATTTTAATTTTGATAAAGTTTCATTTATCATTTTTTTTCTTTTATAGTATATGCTTTTGGTGTTTTATCTAAGAAATCTTTGCTTAATCTAAGGGCAAAAAGATTTTTTTCTCTGAATTTTCTTTTGGAAGTTTTCACATTTAGTTTTATGCTCCATTTTGAGTTGAAATTTTTTTATATGGTAATGAAAAGATTTACAAATTCAGATAACTAGTTTACTAATTTGGATTTTCCTTTTTCTGGGAGTTACTGATAAGGTAAGAAGGGCTGGACATTAGTTTTTAAGTTCTATTGTTACATAGATGAGCCAATGCTAACAAATTTTTATTCATTTATTTATTTTTTGCAGGGTGTCACTCTGTTGCCCTGGCTAGAGTGTAGCGGTGTCATCATGGCTCACTGCAATCTCTAACTTCTGGCTCCAGTGATCCTCCTGGATCAGCCCCTCCAGTAGCTGGAACTATAGGCACCACCACTCTGGCTTATTTTTCTATTTTTTGTAGAGATGGGGTCTCTGATTCCTGAGCTTGAGAAATTCTTTCGCCTCAGTCTCCCAAACTGCTGGGATGATTGGCTTGAACCCCCAAGCCCAGCCCACAATTTTTTAAATAACTGACCTTTCACCCAACTTACCATTCTGTTTAAGATTCCAGCTCTGTGTACAATAGAGGCAAACTCACACCGTGGACAGCCAGTATTTTCTCTGGGGCATGAGAGCTTGGAGTAATTTTCACTGCCCAAGGCATTCCTGGGCTGCAAGTTTTTGAGTTAGGAGATAACCTTAACTGCTACTTTAAAGTTTCTACCATAGCCTAAATGGATTATTAGCATCTTGAAAATTTCATTGTGCCTTTCTAAAAATTTGAATGATGAATAGGAAATAACTGGTACCAGAGAGAATCAGATTCAGATTTCTTAACATTTTCCTAAGATACATTGTTTATATTTTCTTTCTCATGCCAGTTCCTGCCCATCTGACTGGTGTACTGAGCAAACCTAAGTCCTTAGTTCACTGCATTCTCATAATGAATGAGCAGCAAAATTAGATTAGATGGTGTAATGGTTCTTTCCTCCTATTTTTTTCTTGAATCTAAGACTTCACTTGGCTATTTCACTGTCCAGTCTTTTTTCTGTACTAGCATCCCTTGAGTACAAGAAAACAGCTTTAATGTTACTAATTTCAGCAATTTCAAGTAAATAGAATTAGCAGTGTTACATACAAGTCATTATAATGCCAGTGTTTTGCATATTTTTAGCTTCTTTTAACTTTGCTTGCAACACCATTACTATATTATATCTTAGGGGACAAAACAAACTACCTAATATATGTAGCTTCAGCCTCTCAAATTCATAGCATATATCAACAGCTATAAAAACACTTTTCAAGAAAGAATCCTAAGAGATTGATTGTTTCACTTTCTCGCTTAGGAAAGTGACCCCCAAAAATCAATCACAATTGTTTTATAAATATGCCTACTATGCACCAAATTTTCGCTTCCTCTTTTAACAAAATTTATCCATCCATTAAGTCACAGACAAGTAAACAAAAATGAATTGTCATTTGCGTTATTTTATTAGTGTCATATGAAATTATGGCATAATATTGACTTCCTCAAGAATATTTTACTTGAGAGGCACAGTTTAACATGCACAAATCAAAATCAATATTGAATATGCATTAATTTTTTCAAAAACGCTGCAAGGCAATTTTTCTCTACAAATCCCCTGTTGGTATTTATAGTTCTATAAAAAATTATCATTGTGACCAAATGATAGTTTAGCTAAGCTTTAATTATAAAAAATGGATTGTTATTTGCACTGCTGCTTTGCATCGCAGATGTATTTACTGGCCACTTAATTTATTTGCTCACCCTTTGCCAAAATAAGTCTGCAAAGTTTGAAGCATTTTTGCTGACTTGATTTATTTTAATACCAGCAATTTATTTGTTCAGTCAGGGATTCCTCGTAGTATAGGGATTATTACTTTTTACCCCCAGTGGATACACTGACACTTTCTAAAACCTAGGCCATCCTGTGATATGAACAGTCCCTGCCATCGTATGGGCTGTTTTCAACCATGTGCAGAGGATTTAAATAAAGAGATACTAACATTCCAAACATATTTTGGACTTGGTGGTTCTAGGCAACCTAGTGTTTAGTTAGTTCCTGTGTTGCAGGTGTCAAGTGCTCTCATGACAGTAGGGGTTAACAAGGAAAATATGAGGCCATGTCAATTCAAGGTAACGTTGCATGTATGTCTTTAAAAATTCCTTTGTGTGTCTCATTTGGCTCAAGTTACCCTTTATTCCTTTCAAGGGGCTACTCATCTTCTCTCAAATGTGTTCTTTAATCATGCTTGGGTGACACTTCGTCTAAAAAAGGATGTCTTGTCTCTTTAAATTTTCTCCATCAATTTCAGGTGTCCAAACCTTATTGAAAGGCCTCTCAGATTTTCTAACTATAAGCACATTCTTTCCCTAATTAGACAAGTCTTATGTATGACAACCGCCCAATAATTCCTGCTGAAGAAATGACTTTCTTATTTTCTTTTTAAAAAATGGTTCGTAGTCATTCTTATCTTTATGTTATTTCCTCTGTTTCCATGTCTGTCTTCTTTCAGGAACACGAAATGGGAAAGAACACGGTAAGAAAGTCTGAGTGGCTCTGCCATGAGACACCACAACGAAGTTGATTTTGTTGAGTCCAAAATCTCTTGAAAACCACCCGTTACTTGTTTAGTTATGCTAAGGGTGAGCCCAAGCTCTAGTTTGCCCAGCGTAGCGCCAGACTGTGGCTTGTTCTCATGTTTCATCTGTCAGCACCTCGTTTCACTCTCCTCCTCCTTGTGATTCTGCCCTGGTGTTTTTGCAAAATTGGACTCTCTTGGGTAAATGCTCCCCTTCCTTGTTTTCTGCACCTCTGTACTTTTCAGGGGTCTTCTCCTCCTGGCCTGCTCTTTTTCTGGGCGTTGGTTGGCTGCCTTCTTAACATTCACATTCCACTGGTTCTGTTTTTTCTATCAGAATGTGTTCAAATCAGGTGGTTTCAAACCACTTGCTGTTTTCGGGAATTTAGAAACGCATACGTCCTGCATGGAAGCTCTTCTGAAGTCCAGTCCTGCCCCTCAGCATCTCCACTGGACAGCCCGTGCCTCACAGGCTGTAACATGTCCCCATGTGTAAGTCTTCCTTCCCTTTGAGCTTTATCCAGCTGTTGTTTTGTGTTTTGGATAAAGCCATCAGTAGGCCCAAGCTCCATAAGAATTGAAACCTTGAATGTTCTCTCACAACAAAGAATTCCAGCAGCCTCTATGAAAATCCCATCATCTGAATTTGACCCTTTCCTTTAGGTCCTTTTTACCTATCAATTTGGTGAATTGCAATAGCTTCAGGATTTCTAGTCTCTGGCTTCTTTTTCCTTTTGTTCAACACTTTTGTCAAGAACATGTTTCTGAAACCTTCATTGACTTTCCAACTCCTAAAGAATTCCATTGCTATCTTAGCTTGTTATTCAAGACCCTATGTAACAGGTCTCCAAGGGCACCCCTTCTTACTTTCCAGGCCCTCCCCCCCCAATAAAACACTCACTCCATTTACCAGCCCGTCTGTTCCCTGGGTCTGCCTCAGGTGTCCAGCCTCCACCCTTTTGCCCTTGGCCAGATCTACACTTGTCTTATTATCACTTGTTGAAATTTTCCTCCTACTTCACCTGTCAACTTAAATTCCACTTGTTCCACAAGCTAAAAATACGGCTTTCCTCTTCTCGTTCTCTTAGCTCTTATCCAGAGCTCTTTTGTGGCATGTACCTTTTCCCGTCTTGCATCCTGGTTGTTTATTTCCCCTGCTAGGTTAGAAGGTCTTTGAAGACAGGATCAGAGCCAGTCTTTGTGTATAATATCTGCTTAGCAAATCACCATAATTTTACATGATCAACAAAATAATAAAATTAATCGTAAGGCCGTAGTCCTGCTGAACCTCTCTCCATATGAGCTTTATCAATTCAGTCAGTCAAAAGCTTCAGCAATATGTAAGAGAAAAAAGAAATCACTTTAGGGTGGTGCCTGTGGCTCAAAGGAGTAGGGCACTGGTCCCATATGCCTCAGGTGGTATGTTCAAACCCAGCCCCAACCAAAAACTGCAAAAAAAAAAAAAAAAAGAAATCACTTTACAAATCTATCTTTTCACATACGTGCTGTGGGGGGTGGGTAGTTTATTGAGTGTTCTATACTTTGGCAATGCATGGTAAGGCTATTCAATTAGGATCCAATGCAGTATGTGCGAACCTTTTAGCTCCCCATAATTTTCTAATAGCCTAAATATAGCTTACTTGTATTTTTCTCTTCTTATTAGTTTGTTGGAAAGTGTAGGCATTAACAGGTAAAATGCCATTTTCCTTTAAAATATTCTTATATGAGATAACTTTGAGTTTCAAAGCAGTGTTAATCATCTGTTTTCACTAGCTGTATGGCCTTAAATAAATTATATAAACTCAATATTCCTCTGTTTTTTAATCTGTAAAATGGGGATAAGAATAATGTTATCCTCATAGGACATTGTGAGGAATACATGAGCTACTTAATGTAAAACACAAAAACAGACTGTCACATAAAATGAGCTTGATACTTTGAAACTATTACTATTATTATTTTCTTAGGTGACTATTAAACCTTTTATAAGAAATAGTAAGGTTGAAAAAATGTACATTTTCAGATTAAGTTTTAAAACTTAAGTTTTGAAATGAAAAGTTCAGGAGAAATTTTCATTTTAATTCTCACTTTTGGGCTTTAATTTTCTATAATATATATCTGTTTATGTATGAATGAAATACATAATGGATTAAGAGATATGATATTGAGTGGGACCGCATAATTCACAAATGGAATCTTTCACCAGGAAGTTGTTAAGAAGGGACAAAAACGTCCTTCATTCAGGAATTAAAAGTTAACAATTTGGAAGACCAACGTTTTAATGAGACTAAAACCTGAATAATGAAATCTGCATCATTCATTCACTCACACACATTTGTCAAGCACTTGCTATAGGTGCTGGGGACAGAGACTGATGGGAAAGAACACTGGTCCTTAAGTAGCTCTTTGGTGATGACAGAGAAAGGAAAGTTCCCAACCGTGAGGGTGCAGGGTAGTCTACACTGCAGCAGACATGCACACAGGAAGCCGGAGGAGATGGAGAAGAGGGATTCTAGAGCTGACATGTGAAGCTCCATGTGCGAACTGGACCAATAAAATGAGGAAGGTCTTTCAAGATGAGGGGAAAGCTTGCTAGGTTACTGGGTGTGTGGAAGAAAAGGTGGGAAGAGAAGCTCACGGCAGTGCTCTGGACCAAGACATTCTGACTTAACTGAAGATCAGGAGACCTGGTGGTTAAATGTAAAAATCCAGCTGTCCGATGAAGATAGGTTCTCATCCTGTTTTTATCACATGCTGACTGTGTCAGAACTGGGCTGGCTACTCAGCCCAGGCCTTAATTTCTTCCCTTATAAAATGGGCATAACAATAGTAACCACCTCACGGGCTTTTTGTGAGAATTAATGGAACAATCTACGTAGAAAGTGCTTAAGTGCCTGACAAAAGCAAGGCCTCAATAAATATTAGTTATCGCTATTATCATATCAGAAAAATTTGCAGAGCATGAGCAGAAGGTGTGATTCATTCCACCAGATTTGTGCCAGGATGTGCTTTATCACAGGAGTGTGCCAAGCCAAAAAAGGGAAAGAGACGTGGGCCATCAGGTTAGAGGCAGTAGCAGAGAGATGTGGAAAGAAGGGAGTGTCTCAGGAAGATGAGTTTTCTGTGGTGAGCACAGAGGGCTATGTTGTAGGAAATGAAGTTCAAAGGTGACCTGTGGGATGTTTTCAAGCCGGTGAATGGCCCAGTTAGCTCTGAGCTTTAGAAGGATAACCCTAGTTGGCGTCTGGAGGGAATGACGTGCACGGTGGTGGCAGGTGGGAGATGTCTGAAAGCAGAGAGACAAATTAGAAGGCTGTTATAACGGCTCTTCATATCGTAATAACAACTTAGTAGCTGAACTCAGAGCAGCATAGGAGAGAATAAACACATGAGTGCACTGATTTGATGTGAGGAAACAAGAGGGAGAAATCAAGGGCGACAGTGAGATACCTAATATGACCTATTACCTTACTTATATGACAGTATTGTCAAAATAAGCTAGGCTTTGCTGCATTAACAAATCCCAAAATGTTAGTAATTTACTATATTTGCTATGTAAGGTTTATATCTTCCTCATCCAAATTCTAAAGCAGGGCAGGTGACTCTTCTGAGCAGGTCTTCTCCAAATAGTGACCCAACCTGAGTTTGTCCATTTTGTGACCCTACCATCTCAACGGTGGCTTCCAAATCACTGCTGAGAAGAAACAGCAGCTCCGACATCTCACACTTGCTCCTACTCCTCCAGTTGGAAGGAGCACATGCCTTTGAGAACCATCCTAATTATAATTTTAAAATCCATTGACAGAGGAAGCAGAAGACATATAGAAATACCCTGAAAGAAGAAATGTATATAATTTGAAAGATTAAAAGTATGGTTTTTAGAAAATATCACCTGTGTGGAAATAGTTTATTTTTTAAAAAGTTAGATTTTTCAATTCTTTAGCTTATTCTTTCCCCTTTCTAAATTAGTGCCATTTTATGGTGCTAAAAATGTCTTTAATATTGATAAAAGTTGTAATGGTCCCCCCCCCCCAATCCCCTCTGCCTTGCTGATATTTTTCAGCATGTGCTTTAGAAACTTCTCGCCCTCTGGCCAGCTTTTTAATGGTTTCTTTAAAAAAAATTTTTGGCTTAATGTAAGGGTAGGTACGGTTAGGTTACATTGTTTGCGTTTGCTAGGTAACATCCGACTTGTAGTTGAGTCCTTCACCCGGGAGGTGTGCCATATACCCCTACGCTGTACAGTTAGGAGGGAGGGAGCTGACTGAGCCCCCTCCCCCTCCCCCTTCCCCTTCCCCACTCTCGCCTTCTTGAGTTTAATTGTGATTTTCTTTCATGTGGGCTTGTGGTTGCTCATCTACTAGCAGACCCATCAACAAAGGAAACAGACAACCTTCAGAATGGGAAAAGATATTTACATGTTTCTCAGAGTTTCTTGAGTGTCAGGAAGGATTTTGGCTTGTTATCTTTTGGCTTTAGTGGACTAAGTATTTTAATTCTGTATTGTTCATCTCTAGGGCAATAGATAGGAAAGTAATATTCAAAGGTCACATAGAAATCATATGGTAATTTAGTAAAAGTTTATTAACCTAGAACACATGGGAGAACAGCAAATCTGTCTTCATGTACAGTTTTAACACAGACTATTCTAGCTGAAATGCATTTTTAATACCTTACAGATTCAGTACATATTATAAACTAAGTTACAAATGGATGACACATAAAATCACATAAGTTAATGAAAAAATAGGTCTTTAATGCACTATACAGTAATGTATCAAAAATATGTCTTTCAATAATTTCTGAAGTACACTGAAAGTATTGTAAAACTTGTGAGCCTTTGGTTTAAAATACCTAGAGCTAAGATGTATAGAGGAAGAAATTATTTTATAAATTTTGCTAAATTAGGATCATATGCTTCCTATTAGAAAATACAGATTACAAGGAAGCGGAAATTTTTACTATATTTGATCATTCTTTTGGTTACATGCAGGATATTAAGTTATGGCTCATTTTGAGAAATCCAATGTTTAGTCCTTTTCATATTAAAATGCTTTTGAAATAAGAAAGGGATTCTTTATCAAAACAAACAGATGAATTATGAGTACCATTTATGACACTGATACTTTATTTCAGCCTTTTGGAGTGTACCACTGAAGATTAATGTTGGGGAGGTCAGAAAGATGACTATTAGTAAATATGAAATGTGAAGGAGCACTATGCCTTAAGCTTTGTTTAAGTTTGTACACTATTTACTGCTATAATTGCAGTGTTGTCTTGGTGAACTACAGAACCTCTGTAGCCGTCTGGAGTTTGTATGTTATATACTTATTTAACACCATACTTTTTTCATTCTTTTTGTAAACTCCCCCTCTTTCCTAAATGATTTTCACGGTGTAGTATTGACACATGGAAACTGGGGGTTTGCATATTTCCTCTAGGAAATTAACCAACAGGAAGAGTATCTGCACACGCAGAATGATGAGGAGTGTTGAGCCACTACTCAAGATAATTTAAGGTAAGCACATTATTTTAACATCTCACTTAAATTACCAAAATTCGTCCTATATTGATCTGATTCATCACTATTTCTCTATTCTCCTCTTAACGGAAACCATCACTACGGCTTTTAAAACGTATTAGTTCTTAGACATCTTAGAAAATGAAGAGAAGAAATAGAAGATTTCAACTGTTTTAAATTACAAAAATGGCAATTTTGTTTTGTTGAGTCCAATACTTTAAGAACAGGACATAGTGAATTTGTCTTCGGTACTAGATTCCAGAACCAACTTGACTCAAAATTTCCAAAGGTCGCACCAAAGTGAATTTTCTATCTATTATCTTAATGGGACAGATGGCACTACTGGTCCTGTAGTTCACCAAGACAACATTGTAATTATAGCAGTGAATAGTGTACAGCATTAAAGAAACAAAGATTAAGGGATGGTCATCTTTCACGTTTCATATTTGCTAACAGTAATCTATGTGCCCTCCCCAACATTAACACTGAATTTAGGTAGGAGGGAGTCTGTTTAGCAGGCTCGTTCCGACTCCTCTGTCCTAAGAAAGCACGTGAGTGTTAATCATTTGTGGGCGGTGGGTCCTCAAGCAAACCCCTCATGGCCAGTCGGAGCTCATCTAGAAAGTGAGCCCAGGCAGTTCCAGCCTGATTCCTTTTAATGTCACAGTTCATTTGCAGAACCATAACTGGAATCAAGAATTAAAAAGCCTTGTATAAAAGTCAGTAACATTAAACCTTTAAGACTCATGTTTCATGTGTCATAAAAAGTCTATGAAAGGATTTTATATTCTGTACAGTGTTTTAGCACTTTCAATCACTTTTTTTTCAACATAACTTTTGTGAACACTTTTATAGCCTCTAAATGAAAAACTAAACTATGTGTCATTCAAAAAAACGTTTTATGGATCACAGAATTTAATAAAAGTTCTGCACCATAACAAGCGCCTGATAAACCTTTATTAAAATTCATTAAAAATATTGAAAAATATTTTAACAGAAATTAGACCTCACGTTTTGGTAAACATGACAAATCACTCTTCGAAGTGTCTACTTGTTTATCACATATGCAGATCCTTGAGTGGGGAAATAACAGCATGTAAGAATAAGTGATCTATATTCAACCTTAGGAAAATAAATTTCTTTGTATGTGGTAGTAATAATGGTCTTATTTTCCTGTCTGCAGAAATCTCCAATAATTAGGAAATATGTAGTAGAGTTTACTATATGCAAATAAAAAGAAAGGAATGGAAAATATTTCTGAAAATATATGTTATATTAGCCTGTGTTTTCTTATATTAGAAACACACCAGAGTGGCTGGCCCATTGTAGTTCTCAGGGTTTGGAGAGCAGAGAAGACTGGTTCTTTCTAACACATTTAGGAATGCAGGCTCAGAGATACAGTTCCTTTTTTACCATCTTATTTTTTTCCATAGGATCATGTATCTATTAAGGCTTTGGATCACTGGCGAAGCAGTGTGTGTAATTATATATATGTATGTGTGTGTGTGTATGCCCATTTATATACATATATAAATTAAATATCCAGGAATCTAGACATCATATAGATAAATATGTACAAGCATATAGCTATATACATCTACATGCACATAGATATATGTAGATACATGCACAAGAAAACACCGACATTTTTGGGGGGGTTGTTTGTTCTTTTGGAGTACAGTGTTTTCAGGATCTGTGTGTATGTTTTATGTAGATTTGAAAACTTCTCAGTGTATCAAGGACGTCTGACCTTTGTTTTTCTCTGCTGCATGTTGGAAGAGTGAGAGTTGTGTTGGGCCATGCGATAAATACACAAATGCCAGCAAAAGCTAATTAGGCAAAAACAAACAAACAAAAAAGGCCTGTGCACACTTTTCATGTTATTTGACACCATAGATAAGCCAAAAAAAAAAAAAATCCTTACAATATCAGCATGTGGCCCTCAGTCTGCAGGTTGGACACCCCTGATGGGTCATTTTAGAGCTCATCTAGTCTAGCCCCTTGAATAATGGATTTCCACTGCAACAGTTAAGTGGAATGCACCTTTCATTTGTACACAACTCCTTGCTGTGGACCTCTGTTTATGAGGCCTGTCGTTCCAGGCAAAAACATATCTGGTCAAGGTTTCCAGGACTAAAATTGTACCCAGTGGAATAGTTGATATGGGTGTGGTTTTACCTAGCACATGACAGTTGAAACATCATATTTTTAAGATGTTGGACACATTTCCTTGGACTTGTACAAGGTTAAAGATTTCTATTAGCACAAATTTTCATAACTTTGTTTTTTTATGCCTTCTAGTTTATACTACTGTCTCTTTCAGTGGTCTTTAATAATTCTCATAAGACCTTTTAATACCAGTGCGGCATGTATCGAGAGGAGAAATGACCTGGGAAAGAGGCAGCACATGGCGATTCACCTAGGTTTCTTGTTCAGAAAGATGAAATAACTTTTCGGTGTATTATTTGTGGAGGAAACACTCAAGGTTCACAATGATTTCAGGTAGCATAAACGTAACCTATTTCTGCAATATGTTCTAACTTTCACTGTTAATATCTGTTGTCTTGACAGCAGCCATAATTTATGCTTTTAATTATACTTTTTTAAGGCTGTAAACTCATATTGTTTCTTTACAGTGATGAGGTCACTATGCAGCCGTGTCATTCTCATAAAGTGATGAGACATAATAAGAACATGATTGGGAAAAAAATCACAAGCAGAGAATGATACAGCATATTTAAAAGTGAATGGGAAAAGTTCCATAAGTAAATAAAAATGATAGAAGATATGAAGACAAGATGTGTATATCATTAAAACCTTACAAGTATTATACATTATTTCTATGTACTGCTTGTGTCCACATTTTGGTTTTCTGTTGAAATCATAGTATCAAAAGGACAGATCACTTTTGGATTAAGCCCAAACCATCGGATACCAAACAAAGACGTTGCCATCTCATTTTTAAAGACCTCCAAAAAAGAAGATTGTATGAGCTTTCTTGATAAATCAGTTATAAACATATTAATATTGTCAGAATTCTCTTTCAAACCTAAAGTGCTCACACTCCATTTTCTTTTAATCAGCATTTTCCCCCCCTGACTTGCTTAATAGTTCCTGCTAATTTTTACCTCTCCAATACCTTTCCTTTCCTGAAAAGTCTGTTCTGACTTTTCAAACTTCCACCCTAATTCTGTCCTCATACCTCTATAAGAAAATACTTCTTAAAATGTAATCCAGTGTAATACTTCTTAAAATGTAATACCACTTACACCTCTGCTTAAAATTCTCTGGGAGCTACATCTTGCCTTCAGACAAAATTTAAACATCTTCCTAAGATAATCTCAGAGGCTCCCTGCATAATATGGCCCCTGAAAGCCTCGCTACTTAATATTTTGTTTTCTGGAAAATTAATTTTAGGTCCTTTAATTTTTTCTTAAATAAAATAAAAGCAGCTGGCATTTTGCTGACCACTTACCACATGTCAGGCGCTCTGTGGAGCAATTTCCTATCTTTGCGGGCTTCTCTATGACATTACAAGTTGTTCTTGATTTCTGACATAAAAGAAAACTGAATTTTCTTTTCTTTTTTTCTCAGCAATACATTTTGTCCACCTATTCTCTGTCAAGAGCCGGGGATAAAATAGTGAACAAAAGAAAACAAAATCCCTGCCCTGATGGAACTTACCCTCTGATTTTGTCTCTGATCAAATACATTTGGCAATTCTTGGTCTTCTCATGAACACACAACTTTTCTCTAGGAAGGGGGATGAGCGATGAAGACAAATTTGAGGCAAAGGGACTGGGAGAGTGGTGTGAGGGAGAGGGAAGGAAGAATATTTATGTGTTTATTTAGTAGTTCACTGTTTCGATCTGAAAAGGTCTATGAACTCAGAAAAGCTGTGGTTTCCACTCCACCTTCACCTCATACATGTTCCATGGTCAAGTTTCCCAGAATTCTAGGTGGTTGCCCAGACCCCAAGGGTCTGTCATTGCACTTTGCCTCTGCTCCACACCACGCTTACCTCCATCAGCGTAGGCATCACGGAGCACTGTGTCACCAGCCTTTCCTGAGCCCATGTCTGCCAGTGGTGTAATAGGAGCATGAATCCAACCCCATGTCCTTCCTAACCTCCATGCAGGCTCACCAGTTATTCTGAAGATTCTCCAGGTATGTCAGACTATGTTCAGTAAACCCCCCATCTGGTCCGTCCTGTGTCTGTTGCTCACTTATTTGACACTTGCTTGAAGCCCTAATGTCACCAATGAGAAAATGCAATGAATGTTTCCTGGACCTACCAAGGTCTAAAAGTGGTCCAGGTCCTTGAAACCGTCACCATGGGAGCAGAAGCCAGGCCACCCTGCTGCACTCTGCACCACAAGGCCTTCCATTCACCAAAGCAGCAGGACTGGTGCTGCTGAGGGTCACGGATGCCTCTGAATTCTGTTCTTTGGATACTTAGCTTCTTGCTGTTCTTTCCCACTTCTCCTCCCCTACCACCTCCCTTGACCAAGCCTCCCCTCACCTGCAGTGAACCGTCAAGTCCATTCCCTAGTCATGGCCTGAGCCCCCCCTGCAAGTGCGACTTTGTGGTTGATTTTGATGCTTCTCCCAGTAAACTGTAAACTTTCAGGAAGAGGAGGAGGAGTTCCTCTCCTGAATCCCACCTCCCACTGCACCTGTCTCTGTTTTCTCCTCTGTATTTTCTTTTCCTTCTTCTCATTTGTTTACCCAGATGTGATGGTTAATTTTGTGTGTAAACTTGGCGAGGCCATGATGCCCAGATAATCTGCTCAAATATCAGTCTAGTTGTTGCTGTGAAGATTTTTTTTTTTTTTTAATGAGATTAACATGCGCGAATCAGTACACTCAGAGTAAAACTGTGTGGGTCCCTTGGTGGTCCTCATCCGATCAGTTGAGAGCCTTAAGGTAAAAAACTGAAGTTGCCCGAGAAAGAAGGGATTCTGCCTGAAGAATGACTGGGTTTGAGCTGCCTCTGCTCTTTGGGTTTCCAGCCATCTGACCTACCCTGTAGAATTTGGATGTCCCCATGTGTGAGCCAGTCCCTTAAATCAATCTCTCTCTCTCTTCCCCAGATAATCATTGTATTGTCTATTGGTTATTTTTGTTTTGGAAAACCCTTATTAATACACAAGACTCCTTTTAGATCTATATTTTAAATATAGTTGGATGAAAATTCAACTTCCTACATCTCTTCCTTCTCTTCTCCTACCTACCCCTTCCCCCTTTTAGCCACTGCACACATTTTTGGACTTAGGCTGTTAACCTAAAAGAGCTATTGTTTTTGTTGTAGACAAAATATATTTTCTTTATAAGAAAGTGGTAAAAAAAAATAAAAAAGAGAAAGTGGTATGAGAATCGAATCGTCACAAAGCATAGTATGGGACTTAGCATCCAGACTCCTTGGATTTGAATCCTGACTCCAGTGTATGAGAGTGTCCTGAATTATTTAAAACTCTTTTGTTTTTCAGTTTCCTCACCTGTGAAGGGGAATAATAATAATTTCTATTTCATAGGTTGATTCTGAGAATTGGATAAGTTATAGTTGTAAGAAGCTTAGCCAATGCTTAAAACATAGTACGTCCTAATGACAAATGTTGGTGACATAAATAGTAATTTTATAGCTCCCAACCGAACTGGATTTGCTAATAACCATTCATCATTTTATAGTTTATTCCCAGAAAAATGAAAATGAACATAATTATTTATTTACCTTTTTTCTCACCATGATCATTTATTTTTGTTTGCAAAGGAGATGGAAAACATAAAGACCTCAGGAGAAAATTAATGCTTATGTCTAAATCTGTAGACCAGGAACTTACAAATTCTTTCTGAGGCCAAATAATACTCTAGATGTTGTTGACCATACAGTCTGTGTTGTGATTATGCAACTCTGTTGTAGCAGAAAAGTAGGTCCATGAATGGGCGTGGCTGTCTTCCAATAAAACTGTGTGTACGGAAATAAGCCTTGGGTCAGATTTGGTGCCTTGGGCCACAGTTTGCTGAGCCTGCTCCATAATTACTGTTCACACATTAGTGATAATTCTCTTTTCTCTGTTCACACACATATTTGTCAAAATCACTGTAAATATAAATTCTGCCTTTACAGTGAATATTTCTATTACAGTGTAAATAACTGGTAAATAACTTTAAACACATACAGTAGAACCTCTGTAAGTTGACCACACAAGGGACTATAAAACATAGGAGGTGGTCAACATAAGGAGGTAGGCCTATTGTACTGACGTGTACATGGGGTGCATGTCTGTTCTGTGAAAATTAGGTCAGCTTAAGGAGGTGGTCAACTTTAGAGGTTCTACTGGCTTGGGTTTTGTTTTCTGCTCAGTTCCCTATGATAGATGAAGAGCACTCGTGTGAGCTCTCACAGGGAACACTCAGAGGTGGGATAGGAAGGGGAGAGGCAGGCTGAGTTCTTACGGGGGTGTCATTGTGGGCTGGGCTCTCTCTGCTCAGAGGCTTGTAAGGGGTTAGCCCTGTCCTGCTGTCGGTCCCTGTGCCATGGCTGGGCTGCCTGTCAGCACTAGGGACAGCTCCCCAGGGGCTGGGCATCCCCATGGGTACAGGGTGCCTGCATTTCTGGTTGAGGTGGGTTGGGTTCCCTTAGACAGGGACACTCAAAGCAGCAGGTCTGCCATGTGGTCTTTATACCAGAGATCATATTTAGGGGGTCCCTCCGCAGGATCACCCTCTGAGTACTGACCAGGCAGCGAGTCTAGGTAGGGTTCAGAGAGCAGCCATGGCTGGGGCTCTTCACCTCGGTAACCCTCACTTCATTCTGGTCTTTGCTCAAATTTCACCTTTTCAGTGAAGCTACTGAAGCTTTAAAAGCTTTAAAATAGCCACACACCTCCACCTCCTCCCCAGCAAATACAAATAATTTCTTCATAGCTCTTACCAACATCTGTGTAATTATTTGCTTGTTAATTGTCTGTGTCCCCCCACCCCTACAACTCCAGCTCCACGAGGGTAGAGGTTTCTGTGTTTATTGTCAGGCACAAATCAAGTGCTCGAAAGAACGAGTGGGTCATGCTGCTACATTGCTTACCGGGCACCTACTGCCAAGGTATTTCTGTCTTTCCGGTACTGAGAGACAGGCCTTTCAGGTGGAGTACACACATGTCCATCTCATCCCGCCTTTACGACTGTTATCTAGTAAAGTCTGAAACTTTGGGGGGAGGGGGTGTCATTTTACTTTAAATCACTTCCCTTTGATTACCACTCATTTCTTTTCTTTATTTTGTTTCTTCGTCCTTGGCCCATTTTGGAGAGATTAATTAAAACACCTGAAAAGTTCATTCTTGATCTCTTTGCTTCCTTCAGTTTGTCTAATGAGCTTTACATTGGGGCTTTTTGGAAGCAAGAACATGAGTGTTCAGCTGCTCATAAGGGGAGGAGTTCACGCCAGCACATTCTCTGCAGCTGGGAAAGTCCATTTCAGATGGGGCAATAAACGTTATAAATATTTTGGCTAACTTTATGGACGTGCATTAAAGAAGGTGGGATTTGGGCAATGTCCCAGAACTTTCAAATACTAAAACTACACTAACTTCAATTTTCCTTCTTGTTCATGGGGTGCCTCCTACTGATCTGGACAACATTGTCACTTCATCTTGTGACTACTGACTGATGCCATATGTACATGCCAACACAACCATTATAAAATAGTATGTTGAAAAACAAAACGGGTTCTTAAAGTGATCATGGTCTTTCCCCTAAGAATATTGAAGTTTACAGCAAAAATATTATTTAAGCTGATAAACATATTGTTTCTCAAGTATAGTTTTAATCCCTATCTCCCGATTCATCACCAACGTGGCAGTATATATAAAATAATGATTTATGTAATGTATACTTTCAGGACATACTTTTCTTAGCATTAAAAATAACACATTAGAAAACCATCCGGATCCACACTGGAAATTTCAGGTGGGCATTTCTGTGTACACACCCATTTCCTTTGTGTCGTGAGTTAACAGAATGCACTACTGGAAAATAGGGATATGTGGTGGATGGAAATGAAAACATATATTGATGTGGGTTGGCACGTTTTATACTTCAAAGTCTGCTTTATTTGCAGATAAATCCTTTTCTCCTTCCCTTGCTCATAAGCACGCTCTTACAATAGAGACTTGTAACAGATGATCACAAACAGCATTGAAAAAGAAATAAATATTTTTATTTTAATAGCAACTATCAAATTTCTACAACTCAGATAGCTGTGCATTTTTATAATAGCCCACTCACTCATCCATGCTTGCATTTCTATGCCTGTTGAATTTTTCCTTAAGAATAATCGAATACAGCTCTTTGCCTATACATTTTACATTTTTCTGTAACTAAATTAAAACTGTGTTATCATCTATTCCAGCATACCCGTTGTTTCTTTCTTTTTTTCTTTTCACATATCAAGAGATGATTTTAGTTCAGCGCTGATGTGTTTTTCTTTGTTTAACCACAAAATAGTCATTGGGAGAGCTATTTCTAACCTGAGCATTACTTTTAAAGCGACTTGTACACATGCCAGTTTTTCTGCATGTTTTGACAAATGACACATTTTCTTTGGTGCTTCCTTGTGGGTAACAGTGTGTGAGGATGTGGTGTTAGAAAAATTTATTACAGTTATTTTGTAGTTGATATTAAAGAATGTGATGTATTATACCAGGTGTCTGACCTTTAAAGATCTTAGGACCTAATTCATTACAACATAAAATTTACATATTATTCAACTTCGCTGTAGAGCTTTTATGAAGGAGCCATGGTGTGTATGTATATCAGGATGGAAAAAACAAGTCAAAGCTCATGCAAGGAGTTGAGATCTGAACCCCAAGTTTGGATCTTTTTGTGGTACTTCTATGGATTTAAGTGAGAGTGAAGTAAATAGATAGTGGTCTAAATTGAACCAGGGGCGGGAAGAGCATTTACTACAAAGAGGACATTTGGTGAATTAGTGCAGCACATCTGTTTATGTATTTCTAACTTAGTCTGCCCTACTCTGTGGTGCAGTGAAAATCAAGTCTAAGAGAAACTGAAAAAGGACTTGGTGTTAACATTGTATCTCTAAGTAGGAAAGTCTGATACAGCCAACAGAATAATACTAACACAGTGATTTTTCATGTCTAATTTTAAAATACAAGAGAGAAATTAAAAGAAAAAAATTCCTATGAAAAGTCCTAGAGAGACAATACATGTATTTGAAATAGCATATGTATTAGAGGTTTTATCTTTTTTTGTGTGGTTTTTTTTGTATTACAGGTTTTAAAAGAACAAACATTTGCCTCAGATTGTAGCAAATTAGACCTGAACGTTAAAAGATTATATGCTATTAGAAATCAGATAATGCTATTTTCATTCTTTTAAACATGTTAAATATTTCCTTTCGAATAACTGCTAGAATAATCTTTTTCTCATAATTTATTTTCATCTTTTGGGGGCTTTGGAGCAAAGAATTACCTATTAAATCAGAAAGCTTTCTTTAAACCCCCCCCCACATATCTGGTATTCAGTATGATGGCAGAAGGAATGCTCATTTGTGAGGCGCTAGTCCACTGTGATTTCATATGACTCAAGGATCCACAAACCCCTGACTGATAATAACATCTTTCCTGGAGGACTCTACGATATTATGGCAGAAAAATAAGTCTAAATCCTTCTTTATAGAGAGACTATAAAATAATGTGAGTTAATGCAAATGGGTTATTAATATCAATATAATCCAAACACTCTTTAAAGATTCGGTTTGCTCTCAAAGATAATGTTTCTTATTCTGCAGTTTAATTAGCAAGGAGGAAGCATTTTATCTCAAATACTGATTTTCTAAATTAGTTTGCTGGAAGGTAGAGAAATGTGCTGCAAGTTTTTCTTTTGGATTTTACTAATTTTTAATAAATGTGTGGAGGCAGTTGAAACAGGACAAAATTTAAAAAGCCATAATTATCCGACGGGTGAGTTGCTTCCAGCAAATGCAAACCAGTCGCTCGGACTAATGGCACATTCAGAGGAAGTGCTGTGTGTTCGCAGTAGAGGGCGCTGTCTTCTAGTTCTATCACCAGCTGAAACAGAAGGTCACTCAGTCTATTGATAAATCACACCGCCGTGATTCCTAACTGACAGCTCAAACTAACATCAAGCGGGATGAGGGAGAACAAAAGGCCATCAAGCAGCCATTTTCTTGACACTTTTATTCAATCACCAGCAGATTGCTTACGACAGCAATAGCAGCTGTTTTGTCTTCATCTTTCCACATTTGATAAAAGGTGTCAACTCAAATTTTTGTAAATAATTCACTTACCCCCACTGCACATCCCGGCACTGTTCAGCATATGTATTTTGTGTGAACAGATCACTGAGGCAGGTCAGAGCTCAATGATAATCAGCTGAAGGTCATCTGTGATCTAAAAGGAAGCCTCGAGAAAACTACATAGTCCCTCAAGGTCAGAGATAAAACTCCGTGTAGATATTTGTGATGGGAACCAAAGGTTAAACAATAGGGAGAAAACGTATAAAAATGCTTCCTCTAATATATGGACGCTTTTCTTTGTTTAAGAAACCTCGTTCTCAGCTCCTGGGTCAGTTATCGATGTAGGGTATTTGTAAACCCACCTAAGAGATTAAAAAATCTAAATTGTTCTTTCAAAAGTTGGAAAAAAAAATTATTTGTAGCATGCTATTCATCACGACCATTCAGCAGCCAAAGCTGCAATTCGTTTCTGTGTTCTTTTTTAAAAGAATCATAAAAAGAGTGTCAAAAATTAATACAGTTAGATAGAATTTCATTTATCTAGTTCATTTAAAATTCTACCCTGAAATGCATTTAGGCTTGAGAGCTGGGAAAAAAATAGAGAAAGAAGGGGTTTTATATCATAAGAGCTTCATTTGCTTTAAGGGCTTAGAGAAACTAATAGAGAAATCCTTGAATTATTGCAATAAGATACTCTATCTGGTGTTGGCAGTAGCGAAAAGTGCTGAGATTAAAAATGATACATCCTTCAATGCTGGGTTGTTTTTTCAGTTACATTACTCACAAAATAAATCTAAACAACAAATAGTCACTATTTGGTTTATATTTTCTAATAGGAAAAGTCCATGTGCTTTTGAGATTCTGTCTGTGCTTCAACTGCAGGGGGATTTATTACTTGTAATTGATGTACGTGGAGATCAAAGAGCAGCTTCCTTATATTTTCTCTATTCTTTCTACCTCGGACGTCGGGGAAGGGGGGGCAATAACTCTTATGATTCCATTGGAATATGTGCAGAAGAATGAAATGAATCTGGGTAAAGGACTGCCACAGTAATACAGGACATTGAAAACATTTTAAAAAATCCAAATAGGTAATCTGATTTCTGGATGAGAGTTAATTTCCATAAAAAGAAGTCATATTTTCATTATTTAAAGATGAATACGTTAAGAGACATGGTAAGATTTGGAATAATGTTTTAATATTCTGAATTTAAAAGCACCGTGTCCCCTTTTCACATTTTCTCTAAGTTATTATAGTATAGAGTATTTATACCTCCTGCCAGTTAGTACTGCCATTTTATACTGTAACTTGTCTTCTTCCCTACATTTCTTCTCATCTGGGTTGTGGGACCACAGAGCAGGAAACATATCTTAATAACTGCATTACATCCAGAGGTGGTGCCTGTGGCTCAGTGGGTAGGGCGCTGGCCCCATATACTGAGGGTGGTGGGTTCAAACCCGGCCCCGGCAAAATTGCAACAACAACAACAAAATAGCCAGGTGGTGTGGTGGGCATCTGTAGTCTCAGCTACTCAGGAGGCTGAGGCAAGAGAATCGCCTAAGCCCAGGAGTTGGAGGTTGCTGTGAGCTGTGTGATGTCATGGCACTCTACGGATGGCGATAAAGTAAGACTCTGTCTCTACAAAAAAATAAAAATAAAAATTGCATTACATTCATACTTTTGTGTTTTCACAAGGCCTACAAAGCACTCATATCATTTATTTGATGTTTATAATCAGTGGTCATATTGAATGGAGATTATTCTCTCCAGACTGTAGATGGGGAAACTAAGGTCTAAAAATGCATAAAATAACTCTACATGTATGTTAGCAAAGACAGTATTTGAATTTGGATCTTTTGGCATGTAATCCAGTGCTCTTTCACGTAACCTGAATATAGGCTTACAAAAAAGGAAGCCCTAGCACACACAGATGGAATACACCCTTGACAGTGAGTAGACACTCAACATATTTTGAATGAATAAATGATAACCATATGTGTTTAGCCCAGAGATGTGTAGCAGGTGCTAAAAAGTGTGCTATTTTTATTGATAATGATTGTTTGGGTAGGAGATGGATCTCAGAGTAAATATGTCTTGTGGTCACGAAAACTAAGAGACGCATAATGCCTTTGGTCTAGAGAAGCTTTCATTCTAGGCAGGACTAGATGTGTTTTCTTGACCAAGAGTTAATTTCTTTAACAGTAACATGGGGATAATAATCACAGGTTTATTTAGCTTATCAGATTATTGTGTAGATGAAAAGAGACCTTGCATTTGAGTGTTCTGTAAGCTATAAAATGCTAAATGCATGTGACCTTACTAAAAAGGTGGGGCGTGGTGGTCAACTCAGTGCAATGCTCAATTCAGAGGCAAGAGAAGGTCCTACCTAAAAAGAATGTGGGAAATTTTGAAAGTATGATAGAAAAAGTCATTTCAAGAAGGCAGGCAGAGAAATGTAAGCCCATAAGGCTAGAAGTATAAAAGATTAGGACGTGTTTTAAAAGAGTCCAAGTAGCTTCAGAAATGTTTACATACAGAAGGTAGCAAAAGTATTTATGCCTGGAAAGATAGGTTAGGTTGTATTTGGGGTGCCTTGCAGTCCTGTTACCAGGTAAGGGAGTCTGATCGCAAATAGAATTATGAAACTTATTGTGAAGATGGTGAGTGCTTTCCATTTAGCTAATTGCATAGGAGGAAATCAGAGAAGACTTTTAGGAAGCTAACCCAATTCCTAAAGGAAAAAAAAAAATGACTCCCAGGCACATAAGGGAAAGTTTAATTATTGTGAGAGAAGAGGTTCTCCAGATATTGTACAGTATTAAGGATAACTTACCCTGTTGGGTGTGTGCTATATGTCTCACATTGTTCTAAGTAAATACAGTAATTTACATTAGCTCATTTAATCTTCATAATGGGAGAAACTATTGCTTTTTAACAGATGAGGTTCCAGAAACCTAGAAAGATTTAATAGCCAGGCTTGGTGGTGCCGATCTGTCATCCTCTATACTCAGGAGGCTGAGAGAAGGATCACCTAAGTCTAGCAGTTTGAATTTAGTCTGGGGAACATAGTGAGACTCTGTCTCTAAATAACCTCTTTAGGGCCACATTTAGGAAATCACAAAGCAGAATTTAACCTCAGGCCGTATGGCTATAGTGCCTGACTCTGACGCTGTGCCGCAGTGATGGTCCTCATGAATTGCTAAGTCCAGTTGTAGAAATTCATTAATGCATGCGCTTTTTTTGTATGGATGATATTCTCTAATAAGAGCTAAGTTAGTGAGATAATTTTAAAAAGCACTATATTTACTCATAGAAGAAAATATTGCAAAGATATACACAAACTGTTAACCTGATTATCTGTGGTTATTAGGGAATATGGATCATGGCAATTTTATTCCTTTTACTAGTTTCTGTTTTCTAGATTTTTGGATTAGCTCAAGATTCATATTATGATTTAACAATTACTATTAGTAGTATCATATGTATTATTTATCTCATGGCCAAAGTAATCATTCAAAATTATTATTATTTATCTAATGGTCAAAATAATCACTCAAAAAGTTTTCATACTATTTATGGCCATTTTAACAGAAAATACATTTTAGAGAGGTATATAACTGGTTTAAATCATACACAATATCCAGCATATAATTAAAGGGGTTAGGATTTGAATCCAGGACTGATTCCCAAGCGCAGGAAGAAAATGAGGGAGAGAATTAAGGGATGTAGAAAGTATCCTAGAAGAAAGTTCTAATTTGATGTAGGAAGAAGACACTTAGCAACAATCCTTGAAAAATTGCTAAATAGAAAGAAAACAAAAAACAAGAATTCTATTCACAAAGGCCAGTGTGGTTTGAAGGTTTTGACTCACCCGTGAAGTCTCCTCCCAACCAAGCTAAATAAATCATCGCATTTTGTGTAAGACTCTGGGAAATCTTATTCAAAAATACTGGTTATTCCTTATGAAGCATTTTGTCTGTTTTTGTTTTTATTTTGTTTGACCTGCTATCCCCCGAATATTCCTTTTTCTTCTTCAAACAATGTCTCATTTTTCCAGACATTTTATGGTTACTAATTATATGCATTGCCAAATAATTTGTGTCAGTGCCAAATTTAGAAGAGCTAAAGTGACCAAAACAGTGAAAGCAGTTAAAGTTTCAAGTTTTTTTTTTCTGCAAAATTGGACAGAGAAGTAAAGAAAGTGATGATGCATTCTGGTGAGTACAGTAGAAAGGGAGAATCATCAAGTTCTCCAGTTTTAAAATAGACAAAACCAGAAACTCTTGGCATTTGACCTTGGCCAGATTACTTGAACTCATTGTTCCCGGGTGTACCAAGCCATAAAACAGCATAAAAAGATATCCCCTGGACGGTGCAGACGCTACATCTGACATGAGGTGCTCCAGATAAATAAATTATATCTTTACTAGTTGAGGCTGGGACACAAAGGTGAATACAGTTCTCTGCAAAGAATGCTTTAAAGATTCATCCTGTTTTTTCTCCCACCATTTTTCTTTTTTATCCACGTGGCCATTTCATAGTTTATTGTGAAGCTGGCTATAATAATAATAATAAACACTGATATTTTCTTTCAGTGGATAAGGGCACAGATGGGCAAAACATGTTTTCTAAATAACAATTTCGCTGGTATTTTTCCGTGTTGGGAAACAAATAGTTCTGAGGATGTGACACTGTATTTTCTATCTATTTTTATATGACAGTAGTTGTGTTTTCTTACTGATATGGCCGATATTGCTGATTCTGAGAAAATAAAGGGCAAATTCAGGAAAATAGCAATTTTCAAGGTTGATGTTAAGTTCTAGAAAATTCCACAGTGTGTGGTTTTTAGTGATCCTCAATAAGAATTTATAAGTGCTGTTGTCAAGCAAATGTTTGACATTTCAACAAAATACTAATAAGAGAGTCTCCAAGGTTTTTAAAATACTCCTTTCTTAACCACTCTATGTAAATTTGTAAACTTCCCTACCAGTCTCTATTCTCCACCCTGCTTTGCTTGTCCTTAGTGTATACTATCGTCTAACATGCTGTTTTATTACTTATTTTGTGGACCAACTCTCTCTTCCAAGAATATAAGTCCTGTAAGGATAGGTTCTCTTCCTTCCCATTCTTTTAACTGCTTCATCTTCTGTGTATGGTTCATACTAGTTGCTGAAAAAAGAAATATCTTTGTGATGATATTAAAATATAGACTAAATGAAAATAACTGTCATTGTATTTGGATTAAATAATCAGAACCAATGTCCTCATGGTGACCTCAAGGTAGGTCTCAGGTGGACTAAGTACTTTTCAGTTCTGAATATTAATTCTTAGCAAAAGCTGGTTGAAAATATAAAAGGCAAGCTTAGAAAGTTTTTAAAATGAATCTAACCTAGGAAAATAGCTATACAGTTATAAAAACCAAGCTTTGACATGATTTTGGAGGGGCTACAATGCTAGATTCAAGCAAGAAGTCTACAAAATGAAATGTATAATCATCTTTCTTTATTCATTTTCTTTCTTTCTTTCTTTCCTTCTTTCCTTCCTTCTTTCCTTCCTTCTTTCTTTCTTTCTTTCTCTCCTTCCTTCCTTCCTTCCTTCCTTCCTTCCTTCCTTCCTTCCTTCCTTCCTTCCTTCCTTATAGGGTGTAATTGTTCTGTTGTCCAGGCTGGGGTGCAGTGGTGTCATCATAGCTCACTGTAACCATGAACTCCTGGGCTCAAATGATCTTCCTGCTTTAGCCTCCTGAGTAGCTGGGGCCACAGGGGTGCACCACCATCCTGCCCAGCTAATTTTTCTCATTTTTGTGGAGAAAGGTCTCACAATGTTGCCCAGGCAGACCTCCTGCCTTGGCCTCCTCCTAAAGTGCTGGGATTACCCATCATGAACTACTGTGCCCCGCCTTCTTTCTTTAATTGGAAGAGCTGTATAACATGAATAATTTATCTAACTGTCCCAGACCTGAGTTTTTTCTTCTGTATTGGATGGACCTGACAAGGCTTAAGTCCCTTGTGGGTAATGAGATTACTTGATCTTCTGAAGCTCAGTGAGTGCATTGTCAAATTGGCAGTCAAAAAGTGGAAGTCACAGCAGTTAAAAAGTGAAGGGTAAAGGGTGGAGGTGACAGTTATGGGAACTGAGGGGACAGAGGCCATATCAGCAGCCTTTAGTGACAGCATGAGACTCTCTAGTTGGAAGAGATGCTTGTGGATCAGGCTGAGATGGAGCCAGAGAAGGAGGGTCCTGGTAGAAGAGGGACAAGAGAAGGCAATGAAGATGTCTCTTGCACTGGTCTCCCATGCTCTTGGGACACTTCTCCCACCTCTGCTCATTTATTTATTTCTACATTAATAGGAAGACTCATTACCTGCAAGGAATAAAGAAAAACAAACTCCTCCCCCGCAAATCTTGAATAAAGGTGAGAATGCTAGCAAACTGAAACAATTGCTATGAGGAAAGTTTTGTGCAAGTGCTTTAAAATTTCAGGTAACAAAACACACTTACCAAGCAAGGTCACTTTTTGATATTTGATAAAACCCCCCTCGCAGATGGAACATCCTTTGATTCTGTTAAGGTATCCACAGAATTGATTGTATACACCAGCAGATCTCAAAGTTTTTATGCATCCAAATTACACAAAAGCTTTGTTAAAATACAGATTGTTTGGGGCCACACTCTCAGGGTTTCTCAAACAGTATGTCTGCAATAGGACCCAAGAATGTTCATTTTAAACAAGTTCTCAGGTGACATTGACAATGCTGGTCTAAGGATCACACTTTGAGAACCATTGTGTAGGCTGCGTTCTACATAAGGCTGCTACATGAGGTAGGCGGTCTGGGGGGCAGGGCTACTGAAATCTATAGGCTCCTTGAGGTGCCCCTGCATCCCTGTTCACTCACTGCTGAAACTCACTGTTGATATATCTATTTCATTCCTTTTCAAATGGGAGAAATAGGAGAATAGGTGAAGTTCTTGAAGATCTCTTTGGCAACTGTAGTACCATTTCTCAGGGAAGAGAAAGGCTATCAGTTGAGAGACTTAGATTCTAGTCCCTGTGTTGACACTTAACAAGTAGTGTGGTCTTACACAAGTCACTTAATCCTGGATTCTGTCTTATTAGCTGTAAAACGAGACTGTCAGGCCAGAAGATGTTTAGAATCTCTTCCTTCTCCAAAATTCATTTCCTCTGAGTCTAGGTTGGGGATACATTTACATCACAATGGCTAATAGACCAGTTTATCTTTGGGGTGATTGAATTGGTTTGGAGAGTTGTTCTTTATTGGTGAAAGAAGATCTTAATGATTCAAATTTTCTGTTAAATTGAATGCTAGTTTTCCAATAGTACTTAGCACACAATAGTCTGTAATATTTCATCCCTTCAATTCCTTTCCTTTATCCCCAAAGTTGATGATTCTTTGACAAAATTTAAGTTGTTTGTTTTTTGTTCAGGTGAGAAAATCTGTCATTTTTAAGAAATGTGATAGGAATGTAGACCCATTCTTTGGTACTCAGTCTCATCCTTTACCCCTGTTGTTTATGTGTTTTGCCACCAGATAGCAGGATTACTCTTGAAATAATCTTTTCATAACTTAGATGGGCTTACTTATTGGAAGCTCTTAGGTAGGCAGAGACATGCGGGAGGGGAAGTCCTCATTACCTTGTTATCTGAGGATAATTGGTACTGGAGAAAAAATGACTTAAAGTGAGTCCACTAAAAATGCTGGCAAAAATGAGGAGAAAAATGGCTTTATCTTAAAAAATATATAATTATAAAATATATACAATTGCCCTTATATCTAAACAAATTTAGATGTTATTTTCGACGATGTACCAAAGGAAAAAAAAAAAAAGAAATCAGGTCCTCCTCCCCACACACCTGTTCAGTGCTTTGCTAGCTCAGTTCTGCCCCCTGGAGGAGTAGTTACTGTCTTGGCTTATTTGGATAAAACAATTATAAAAGAAATTACTAAAGAGCTTTGTCAGTTTTTGCAAGGGCATCTCTTAATTCTTTGACATTAGAATTAACCTCTTTGGAAACACCTATGTCACTACGTGATATTTTTCTTTTCCAGTGGTTGACTGGTTTAGCTGATTTTTTGGTTATTGGCTTTGTATGTGATATGAACTCTTATGGCAACATTTTCCTGGACTTCGTGGAGGCCTGGATCTTCTCTAAGATTTGAAAATGTCATTTTTAAATTTATTACAAAAGTATGTGTTTTTTTATTGAATGGTAACTATGTACATTAATGCCCTTCTGGGGTACAGTGTGGGGTTTTCACACACAATCCGAAACACTTCCATCAAACTGGTTAACATAGCCTTCGTGTCATTTTCTTAGTTATTATTTTAAAATGTTCACATTCTGCTCTTAGAAAGATTCACTTGTACCCTTGTAAGATAAACCTCAGAAGTGAACCCTCCAATCCCCCTCCCTCCACCCGTTCCCCCCTCAAAAGTATGTTAACTTGAAATATGGTAACAGACATTAGTGTTAAACAGAACAGGTTTTTCTTTTAATCTTTATTTTCAGGAAAGCCTTATTTATTTGCATTTAAATGATCAGCCTAAAATCAGTTTATTTCTATCTTTCTCCTTCCCTCTCTCTCTCATCAAAGAAAATACACAGGCTTTCAACATTTCTTTGTTTCATAGTTTAAAAACATTTTTCAAGTTTGGTTTTGGTTTCATTTATCAAAGGCATACAAAAATCCTGTATCAGGGAACTTTTGCTATAAGCATGCTGCAGAGAAGCCACCCCCAAATTCAGTGGCTTAAAATAATAATCATTCATTCTCATAGATTTGCAGGCTACCTTGGCATTAGGTTGATTGGCATAGCAGGGATTTTTGAATAAAAACTGATTTTTTTAAAAGATAATTCATTAGGAACATTTTTGTACAATGGTATATTTTCATACTCTGTAATACTTTCTTTCTATGAACTAAATTTCAGCACTGGGTTCAAATTCAGGTTCTGCTCCATAATAACTATGTTATCTTACACAATATACATGATCTTTCATTGTCTTCGTTTCTTCAGATGGGCATAATAATATCACTCATGTTACTAGATTTTATGAGGACTCAATAAGATAAGTAACAGATAATTGCCTGGCACACATGAAGTGTTTACTAATGTTAGCTTTTCTTTTTATTAAAAGAAAAAATACTTTCAATTGTATTTAGAAGGCTAATGAGTTGGGCAGAGGGGGTGTGAAAAATCATGGAGTTGGAGAAAAATGTAGGGTTTGAATTTATCTCTGTTTTCTGATCATATAAATACAGCCAGCAGAACCAACATTTTCCTTTAGTAAATGAACACTTTTGTAGTGTTATTTACTCTGTACCAGACTCTTTCCAAGAGCTGAACAAATATTAACTCACTTAATTCTTCTATCAATCCTGAGGGATAGATATTATTATTGTCTCCATTTCATAGATGAGGAGACCTAGTCACAGAGAGGTTGTGAAACGTCCTCAAGGTCACACAGCTAGGAAAAGGCAGAACTGGGATTCCAATGCAGGGGAGCCTGGAGGCAAAGTGTGTGGTCTTAGGGGGTGTTGCTTTTCTATGACATCACAGGGAGCAGTACACAGGAGGCCAGTCTTCCTTTCTATTGGCCCAAATGCAGTTATTTGTTTTATATAAATTTTAGTATAAATTTATACTAAAATTAGTTATATAATTTATGTCATTAATTAATTACATAATTAATTAACAAATTATATAATTTATAATTAATAAATTATATAATTTATGTAATTTATATAATTTAATATAAATACTAAATTTATATAATTTAGTATAAATTTATATAAATTTAGTATAAATTTTATATACATTTTAGCCATATTAAGTATGGCCATTTTGAAGATTTTTACTTTATTCTTTTTTTCTGAATCTGGATATTTGGAGCAGTCTTCTTTTCTGTGCATATTTTGTCCTACATTCTCCCCTCTATCCTGCTCACTTCAGGCCGTCGGAGCATCATTCTGTGAACACGTGGAGAATCATCCTTCCTAGGCTTGCTGACTTCTCATTCTCCTTTCTATGAGGAGAAGAATCAGGGTCACTATATCAGGTTGTTTTTGCTCTTCAGTAATAGAATTTTTATTGCTAACTTAAGGAATATAAGATCAGTGAAAACTAACTAGGTTTTTACATCTAGCTCTGTCCTGTGCAGAGAAAACACACCATGCTAATAAATCTTCCATACTAAAACTATATCCACACGTGGCAAAGGATGATGTTTGTAAATCTAATTGAACTGAGTTTCCCTTTTGTGCCTTTTGGGGAGCATAGTTCAAGCTTGAGGAGTATGTAGCTTGGAAATTCTCTCCCGTGGGCCAGGAATCCAAGCACAGGTAATTGCAATTTTTAGCTCTAAGATTATGTCTTACAATAAACTTCGTTGAAGCAGCTCTGAAATGCTTGGTCACATAAAACTGCAGTTGTCATGGGCAGGGTGGTTGACACGTGTGACAATGCTCAGTATTTGAGATTATGTATTTTTATTTGGTCTTGTTTGTATCTCAGCTGAAGCAGCTCTCGTTGATCCAACAAAGATAGGGTGGATTTTATTAAAAATTTAACACATATCTCATAGCAATATTTACTTTAATGTGGTAAATCAAGAAATTCTTCTTTTTTTCTGAATGAGATATGTTGGTAAGATAAACTCAATGCTGCAAGATAAATATTAACTTTATAATGAAAACTACAGAATGCCTTATCTGATCCACTGTATGTGTATTTCTCTACGGAGATGAGAAGCCGGCCAGGCTGCTTGCTCTACCTTGCATGAGAGGTAATGGTTTGGATTTTAATCCTTAATTATCTGTCCTCGCTCACTTTCTTGTGACACCTCATCCTGTGTATTCTTCAACTTCTAATTTTAAAAATATTGAATATGTTTGCTCATGCAAGAGACTCGCTGATGTGAGAGTTACAAAAGTACGACCCGGCACTTTTTCACGCGGTAGTCTGTGGAGGAAGTGCTAACGTTAGGAGGTAAAAATTCATTAGTCAAAAGGAGATTTTGAAAGTTTTAGAGTTAAAGAAAGTCTTCTAGGAACTCTGGTGAACACAACCTGAAATCCAATTAGAAAATGTCAGAGTGGGGTTCAAAGGACACCTGTGATAGTTTTGATAAAGTTACTGCTCTGGAGAGAACAGATATACTACTGCTCAGCTCGGCGATCATCTGTGTGTGGGCACCTTCCCGCAGTGGCACCAGTTATGAATCCTGGAAGTGACCTATTAATAACCGCAATACGAATGAAATGTGCCGCCTAGAAAATGAGATTGCCTGGCTCTCATAAAATACCATTTTCTTTTCATAATTTACTGGGCATGTTGTCCAAAAAGATGAAGTATTTCACGTTGGTCAGTTTTGGCTGTGCACAGGTCTAATACCACGTGGAATATTTTTAATGGTTGACTGATAAGACATTGTTTCCTGCAACTCAGCCCTTTTTTGATTACAAACATCAAGGCTAAAGACACAAGTTCTCATTGGTTTATCTTGGTGGTAGTTACAAATTCTATTAGAGACTCAAATAAACCAACC
>NW_003852431.1:13505495-13519827 GCF_000181295.1 Otolemur garnettii
CCCTGGGTAGAGTGCTGTGACATCGCAGCTCACAGCAACCTCCAACTCCTGAGCTCAAGAGAGTATCCTGCCTCTGCCTCCCAAGTAGCTGGGACTACCGGCCACAATGCCTGGCTATTTTTTGGTTGCAGCCATCATTGTTGTTTGGCAGGCCCAGGCTGGATTTGAACCCGCCAGCTCAGGTGTATGTGGCTGGTGCCTTTGCAGTTTGAGCCACAGGTGCCAAGCCTAATTTTTCTATTTTTTAGTAGAGATGGGATCTTGCTCTCGCACAGGCTGGTCTCTAACTCCTGAGCTGCAGCAATCCTCCTGCCTCTATCCTCCAGAGTGTTAGGATTCTAGCTTGAGCCACTGCACCTGGACTAAATAACTGCATTGTTACTGAGTGCCACCTAATGTGTGAGAAATTTGGGATTAAAAGATGTGGTCCTTGCTTTCAAAGGAAGCAGATGATGAATTCCCTGTAAAAACTGTGTTCACCAACCCATTCTATCAGTTTTGCATTCTTAACACATGTAGGAAATCAGACTCAGGGGTGAATAAGTTTCTGATCTTCCTTCAAGGCTCATGCATTTTGAGTTACTAGCAGGACATGTGGGATACAGAGAGCAGAGGTGAATGTCCTTTGAGAATTTAGAACAGGGGTCCTCAAACTTTTTGAACAGGGGGCCAGATCACTGTCACTCAGACTGTTGGAGGCCAGACTACAGGCCCCGGGATGAGTCAGCTGCTAAGCAGGACAGGCAGCGGCGGCAGAAACACCTGGCCGGCCGGATAAATGTTCTGGGCTGGCCACTTGTAGCCCGTGGGCTGTAGTTTGAGGACGCTTGATTTAGAACTTCTTCAATGTGTACAATAGAAGAAAGATACTGTTTTTAAAAAAATTATTTATTTTCAAAGCAGGTGAATACTCAAATTATATTCATTCTTTAAAATGTACTTCAGTCATATGATCAAGCTTGTAAAATAGTCTGTATAACAGAATGTTGTACAAATTCCATTTAGCATCCTGCATGTGCTTGGCCTTGGTTTCTGTTGACACATCCCATGTCCCCTCTGTTCAGGCTATTTGATCTGTTTCTGAGGCAGGGTGGCATATCTTACATTGTTTTTTTTTTTTTTTTTTTCCATACCTAGCCTATGAGAGTTACAACAGAGTGGTTGGAGTCTCAGGATAAGATAAAGGAGGGCATTGATGAGCATATTATGTGCTCTCCTAATGTGTCTGTGGCTGGATTTTACGTGGAGACAGAGAGAAAAGAGATTTGGGCTTACAGGTAAGGCGGGGGAATAGCGGCTGGGAATGATGGGAGCCGGCTGGGCACACTCACGTGGTGCTGTGGGTGATCATAATACAGTGAATCATCCTTTACTGCTTGGCTTTTGTTTCTCCCTCTTCTATCATACTCTGAGTTCTTCTGGGGAACAGGGGACACATTTGTCATCTTGTAGGTAAAAAAGAGCAGTTGAATATGAACAGTTGTATAATAAGTGGTGCAAGTTGAGCGCAGTGTGCTGCTTGAGATGGAGGCAGATTGAATTTTTCCTGTCACCTCTGGCTCTGCCTAGCAGCATGATCTTGGGTATGTCTCTTAATCTGTATAAGCCTTCCTGTCCACACTTGTAAAGTGGGGTAAAACATACACTGCCTTCTAGAGATACTGGGAATATTAAATTATTGATGAAAAATGTCGTGTCTGGCATTCAATGACCACATCCAAGTAGTGTCTAAGATGTTTCTTATTTATCCTGTTGGTTTCTGCACCTAACGTCTGTACTAGGAGCTCGGTAAATGCTTATTGAATAAAAACCAGCCAAGTTGAAACCTATGGCTTTGGTGACTTACTGTATGAGTGAGTGGTTCTTGTCCTACGTCAAATGGCCCAGAGAACCACCGGGGAGTTACTCATCCCAAAGTTAGCTCTGAGAATTGTAGCCCGCGGAGCTCCACTTCAAACAAGGATTGTCATGAGAAGCAAATCAGAAGTGAATTTGAAAGGGAGGCAAAATACATTGTTTCTTATTAGGCTTGCTGTTTGATTTTCATTAGGCATTCTGCCTGATTCTGATTAGGACTGCCCTGATTTCCTTAGGTCCTGGTCACTCCGGGTCAGTGCTCATGTGCAGTATAATGATGTCATTATTTGACTTTATTACATATGTGATGTAGGTAATGATTCAGAGTTTATTCCAGAAAATAATCCTAAGCACGTAATGCTGATTGGTTTAATGATACAAAAACTAATTTGGAAAGAATGGAAGGTTTCCTGAGGCACAGCTGATGATGTGAAAGTGGAAAGGCTTCATTTCCCACATTTAAAGAATGGAAACACCGTGCAATTACGCGTTCTTCGATGAGGTGTTTTCTTTGAAATGGTGGAACTTGGAAACTGTCCATATGAGAAAGGTGGAAAAATTTAAAGTAACTGTGCCAAGGTTAGTTTTCCTTTTTTATTTCCTTTATTATTGTTATATTTATTCTTGGCTATAAACATATGCTTTCTCATTTTTCCCCTCTTTCTTCTAATATGAAAACCTAATGGGGAGACTGATGAGATTGGCCAAGTCTGTGAAATTAAAATGAACTTTGTAATTTTGTTTATCAGCTTGGGGTCAATGACATAGAAATTCTGTAAGCTATAAATGTAAATATGAACATGAATTCCATGTGCTGGATTCATTCATGCAGAAGGCGGGCCCATTCCCGCTCCCTGCCATCACCCACCTCCTACCAGTTAGCAATTAGCTACTTAAATAAGCCACCTTGGGGTTCTTCCTGTCTGTTTTACTCAGCACCCTGTGGTGCTTATCCAAGCTCTTTAAGAGAGATTTGTGCTTGGACCTGATCCCCAGGATACATTAAGAAAGATGAGGAACTGGCCATGTCTCTCTGTAAATACTTTTCCTTATGATGGAACGGAATAGGAGAGTGCACAGAGTGACCTTGGTTGCTCCTGGTAGACATCATCTCAAGTGCCATCTTCAATGAATTGAGCTTAAATAGCTTTAATTAGATGAATAAAGTACCTGCCATTTCTGTTGTTTTGATTTTCTGGATCACCCTCACTTCAGAATGCCTGATTTCCACCCAGTCATTTGTCCACTGCTTGCAGTTACCTCTTTTGGACTGTCTTACTGGATTTTTTTTTTAATAATCAGGACAAAACTGCCTCTTTTGACATTTAGTCTTGATTTTCATCATTACCTTCAATGGTAAAAATTTCATTTCTTTCCAATTTTGGGATCTTTTTTCCCACGGATATTTTTCCCATCAAGGTTGTTTTTACCCCTGGAAGGGGAGATTGCAAATATGGCAGCTGAGAATAAGAACATGGGCGGCTTCTTCTTTTCGTCCTCCAAGGAGACACTAGCTCTATCTTCTCTCTCCTGTCTTTTACTAAACTCCAAAATGGCCTGTTCCTTAAACTTTATCAGTTCCCTCCTGACTGGTTTGGAAGCTTGACAGTCTATCTCTAGTATCTCCCAGTTTCTAAATCTATTCTTAACTGCTATGGGTCAGAAAACCGAATACCAAGGTGAGCCTCAGGGAGAGAAAGGAGAACAGAGTCAGAGGAGGGGCCTTGAAGCCCCGGTCTTGTTACCAACGTGCTGGCTGTTTTGGGAGCTCTGACCACTCACGGCTCCTGGTCCTCACATGTAAAACGAGGGAGGAGCTCAAAATGAAGTATTTGGGGTCCTGTCCATTGGATACTGAATAATTTCCTCATCTGTAAAATGGCCATACTAACAGGGTCTGCCTTACAGAGTATGGACTGTAGACTAAATCAGATCATGTATATATATATATGTGTGTGTGTGTGTGTGTGTGCGTGTGTGTGTGCATTTTTAACATGGTGTCTGTTAACAGGAAGAGCTCATAAACTCAATAGCAGTAAAACCCTGAGATAGAGCTAATTGGATACTTTTTTTTTTTTTTTTGGATCAGTTCTGTTTTCAACTAAAATTATTTTTTGGGCTTCGTGCCCGTGGCTCAGTGGCTCAGTGGCTAGGGTGCTGGCCACATACAATGAGACAGGCAGGTCTGAACCCAGCCTGGGCCTGCTAAACAACAATGACAACTGCAACAAAAAAAATAGCCAGACATTGTGGCAGGTGCCTATAATCCCAGCTACTTGGGAGGCTGAGGCAAGAGAATCACTTAAGCCTAAGAGTTTGAGGTTGCTGTGAGCTGTGATGCCATAGCACTCTACCAAGGGTGACACAGTGAGACTCTATCTCCAAAAAAAGATTATTATTATGTTTTTGCATAGGAGTGAGGGAGGGGAGGAGGCACCTAGGTGGGGAAAAGAGTCCTCAGGGAGGTTCCTGAGAGGGTAAGTCCCTGAGTCCCCAGTATTCTCAGTCCTCACACCACTGCTGCCTGTCTTGGGGAATTGTCTCCAGCAATGTAAGGCAGAAAAGACAACTCCGATTAGGCATCAGCAAACAGCATCTAGAAAGAGGTTGGACTTGGATTACACAGCTAAACCTGGGACCAGCCCAGCTAGCGACACAGGCTCATACCAGTCACCTGATTAACCTCATCACAAGACAACCTTGCATTTGACAAATTTCAAGTTCTAGTCCCTGTTTATCATATTTAGTTTACAAGTGGATGAAAACATGCCTTAGAGAAAGTTGTTACATGTTCCCTCAATTTAAGGCTCTAAGTTTAGATATCCTTTTTCTTACTGGGGCCATGTCTGGTTTCTTAGATACAGTATCATTTAAGGCTGTTTCGGTTCCAAGTAATAGAAGTCTAACTCAAATTGACTTGAGGGAATTCACTGACTCAAATATTTGAGAAGTCAGGCATAAGTGCACTTAGGCATTCAAAAAATATCAATTACAGTGTGTTTTTTCCTTCCTCTTTATATCCCTTGTTCAAACTTTGCTCTTCTCTGTTGATTGAAGTCCCACTCTTGCCTGTGGTAGCCCTAGGTAAATTCAAGGCAGCCTCAAGTCTAGTAGGCACACTTTCCTAATTATCTTTCATAATTTTGTTTCTTACCCAAGTGACTAGGGTCACGTGACTTTTCCCCACGCAATTTGTCCAACCCAGTTACTACTCAATTCCAGGCTGGGGTCAGCCCTACCTGAATGAAATAAGTGAAGGCAGGGACAGGCTGGTATTGTAAGGGAAAGAGGGTCTTTTTACTACAGTCTTCTGAAGGAGGAATGAATAGTGGAGAGGCAAAAGCAACAGCTACCTACTACAGATCTCTTTACTAGAATTCAGAACTTAAAAAAAGAAAAAAATGCTTTCAGTTGAGTATTCAGAGTAAATCCTAGTTTCTAGCTTGAAGCCCTGCAGATGGTGGCATTTAAAGTGATGATTATAAACATGGAAACATGTTTATGGTGTAATAAGTAGAAAAATGTAGAATACAAATTTAATGTTCACAATGGCTGCTCTGACGTAGATTAAATCTGGAAAGGAAATTTAAAATATGAAAACAGTTAGTTGAGATCAGAATGTTTATGGATCTTTTTCTATTTAAAAAATATCTTGAATGTGTCCATATGGCTCCCCACCCCCAGACCCCTGGGAAAAACAAAAAAAAGGGAAAAGAGAAAGCTCAGTGAATGATGTAAGGTTGACCTCATCAGATGGACATGTGCCCTTGACCTTGACACTGCCTTCACTGTATTAGGAGCAGCTTTGAGAGAGATTCCTGTGCCCTTCATAGCATAGTTCCTGGGTCAAATGTTCCATTTTCTCTCTTACTGAAAACTGGCCCTGTATTTTACTGACTTTAGACCAGGCATCCTCAAACTATGGCCCACGGGCCACATGCAGCCCACCGAGGACATTTATCCAGCCCTGGATAAGTGTTTTTGCCGCCACTTCCTGTCCTGCTTAGCAGCCAACTCATCCTGGAACCTGCAGTCTCGTCCTCCAACGGTCTGAGGGACAGTGAACTGGCCTCCTGTTTAAAAAGTTTGAGGACTCCTGCAAGTTTAGACATTACCAAGATACTGTATTTTTATTCAATCTTGCTAGATATTAATCCTTTATATTTTCCAGCTTTGACATTTTTCTTTTTGATTTCTGTTCTCTCTCATAGCGTAATATTTGTTACCCAATCCTTTCCTTCTTCTTTTGCCTCAAAGTTGCACTGCTGAGTTATAAGTCCATTATTAGGAGCAGTTGGGGGGCAGACAACTCAGGATCAGGATGGCACCTCAATCCTGCCACCAGGTTCCCAGGCTCTCCTTATTTTCCATTTTGCATTCCAGCTTATGAGTTATACTTGAAAGTCAGCTTATTAAGATTTTTTAATCATTAGGCTATTTGTTTTTATCTATATTTCCTGATATTGCCCATTTGAAAGAAAAAAAGAATTATGAGTCAACTAATTTGATGAGTAAGCCATTCCTGTATTTAAGAATGAAGCTGCTAGTATATATATACTTTTTATTTTCAGGCTAATTTTGTAATGTATCTACACATCTTTATCTTTCCGTCTTGTCTTGGATGGAGAGTGAGAAGTGTCTCATCGTTATTCCCAGAAGAATTCTTTAAGTTTGTTATTACTTGATGTTACTACATTGTCACTTCACGCTGCTTCTTAGTGTGTGTTCTTTACCCATAGCTACTTTTGTGGGTTCTTCTATATACTCCCATCTACCCTCAGACTCTGTTTATATAGACGTGATGGTGGCTGTTTGGTATTTATTTTTAAATTGGGCTCCACCACTTCCCCAGGTGTCCAAAAGTGGCCCAGATTACTTGTCAATCTGGTTTTTGTTTTCTAAGCTCTAAAATAGGGTTGATTACATCCACTTTTTATGGTTTCTGAGGGTTTTGAATAAAAATATTTGGACTATCAGAAGAAATTGCCTCTGTTTTACCTACATAAGCGATAATTTCAGACTTAATAGTTATAAGGTCTAGGTGCAGTGCCACAGGGACCGGCTCTGTAAGTGGCATTTGTTACAGTGAGGGTGAGAGGGGTCACATAAAGTTGAGGGAAATAAAGAGTCTGCTTCACAGTTCCAGGGCACAAATATTATACACAGTTCAATCCATGTTAAATAGGACAGTTTTCCCTGACTGTAGGCCAGATTGAGGCAACATTTAGTGGTAAGCAGCTCTTAGCTAGTTGGAGGGGATGGGGGACCCTGGAAAAAACAGAGGATGCCTGCAGTCTTGGATGGAAACCTTGAGTGGTAGATGGGAACATCTGATGAGATATTCCTTACCCTGCCTAAAGCTATTTAGCTTTCTCGCCCCAGCAACATGAGAGTCAAAGATATTTTAAGGACCATTTATGTGCATTTATACTGAAGGAATCACAGGGAGAGGTGAAACTTTTATAGTTTTTGCACTGCACAAATTCATTAGATTGAATTAGAATGGAATTAGTAGTGAAATACAATTAATTAGTAACTCTGTGTGTTTCAGAGAGAAAATTTGTGCTTCAATGTTGAGTAATTACAGACAGAAAGACTGAGACGTCTCTAATGTTAGCATGTCAGCATTAGGATGGAACTGAGCTGTCCAGCATGAAGTAGGGAAGGTAAATGGTACCAAGATAAATGAGCAAGGGCAGGACTTGGAACCAAAAGGACTAGGTTCAAGAACAGAGATACACAGTCTGAGCCTCTGCTGGCTAGTGCTTCACTCATTCCCCAGAAATGAAGGCTTGATCATTAACATCAGACTCACACAGCAGTGGTGCTTGGGTTAACGTGTAATTATAGATACATTTAAAGTTAACAGCGAGGGAAGTTGTTTATGGGTTTTGGTCCAAGTGACTTTATAGCTTTTCTTTTAAGGCTCTGTTTTGAAAGAAGTAGACTCTACAGGTAAATTGAACTCACATTTTGTAGTTAAAATATCCTGGTGTATGTCCAATCTTCACTCTTCCAGCTCTTCAGCAGACTTCTCCACTCATTGACGACTTTCTGTGAATACAGACTAAAGTCAAAAGTTATAATAATGGTCAAGTAAAGCCACATAAACCATCTTTAATGGACAGTTGATGGTCTTAGTTGCAGGGACGTCTCTACACATAGACTTACGAGCACTGGGACGGAAAGGGATGGATGTTGGATGTTGATGAGGACCTTAGATGACTGAAACCGAAACATGGTCCCTCTCCTGCCTCCTCTCTTTATCCTCAAACTAGTTTTCAGAAAGGATTTTAAAAAGAAAGGGACCGAGAAAAAAATGCCCCCTTTCCTCTCTCCTAAACCCTCGATTTGCATTTTTCTGTTTAGTCGATAGCTTTTCAACAATACTTCATTTGACCTGTGCAGCAACTCCCGAAGTTTGACTGAGTGAGAAACATTTATTCCATGTGACAGATGAAGTAATTAACCCTCAAGAAAATGTAGTGATTTACCTAAGATTGAGCTTAGTGTGTAACTTGGGTATTCCATCCCCCAGTATGTTTCTCTGTTCACTAAGGCATTTTATTCATGTGCATTATTTGACATTGAACTACTTTTTGTTACTTTGTGCTATTAATGTCTATTAAAAGGAAAATTGGAATCTGGGCAGTGGAGCAGTATAGGATTAGAAATCAAACAATATATGTCTAATTAATTCAATGAATACTTGATTAATATTTGGCAGTTGCATTTTCATTACAATATAATTAATTAGAATTTCTAGATAAACAACTTCACGCAGTTGCTGTGAGAATTAAATGTGATAATGTATGTGAAAGTGTCTACCACAGTGACTGGCAGTTAGAAGGGACTCAATTAGTAGAATATGAATTCTTATCAAGACTAATTTTCATAAGGATTTATTTGAGGTGAAACTTTACTCTTTGGTAGAGAACTAAATAAAGAAATGCCACACAATGCTATCATTAGTTAATAACTAACTTCTGAAAAGCAAGTCTCAGGATTGCTGTTTGGAGTCTCTAACATGGTAACATAAATACCATTTATCAGTATCTGCAACTGAGTAAATCAATAAATCAGTAACTTCCATGCCCTTCATGTAATTTTTATCTCTCATTTTTTCCCTTTTGCTAATGGTGTTGACCATGCTCAAAGGCTTGATTTCTTTCTTACTTTCAAATACCCGTCACTAATTCTTTCATATTTTTTTCTTGAAATATCCCATTTTGGTTATTCCTCTTCATTTTTGTTACCGTTGATCTTCCTAGGCCTCATCAACTCATAGTTGGTATACTACATCTAAACGGGTCTCCATCTTTTTGGTTTTCTCCAAAGCACTGGAAATTTTTCTGGACGAATTGTCCTAAAATCTTACTTTTATTATGTTAATCTTATGACTAAGAAATTTCCAGGTTTCTCGAGACTTCATATACCAAGTTAACATCCTCTTGATTTTTACTTACCTTTATAGTCTCGTTTCTATCAAAATCTCTAAACCCTATCTCCAGCCTCACTTCATCTAGGAACTTGAAATTTCAGGCCTACATTTGGTTTCTTTCTTTTTCTTTTATGTTTAGTGTCTACTCAATGCTGTTCTATGTCATTTAAGAATTGGCTCTTTCATTTGTTTGCCTTTCCAGCTCAATTTTAAGTACTTTTAAGATAGAGTCTCAATCTGTACTTTTTTTTATGTTCCTAGCATAGTCTACATACGATTCCTAAAATTAGAGTAGCAGCTCAATAGGTTTTCTTTGGTTTTGTTGAGAAGGGTCTCACTCTGTCACCCAGGCTGGAATGACAGAGTGAGGTGATCATAGCTTGCTGAAACTTTGAACTCTTTGACTCAAGTTATCCTTCCTCTTTGGCCTCCCAAAGCAGTGAAATTATAGGCATGAGTTACCAGCCCTGGCCTCATTAGATACTTATTGGAATGGTTTGAAGTGAACTGGACTTTACTAGTAGGGTTTTATTTTGAGGTACTTAATGTAAACCTGTACAGAACTTTCACTAGGTGGAGGTAAACCTAGAAAAGCCACCTAAGGCTTGACTTGTTCAATAAAAATATTATTCTTTACATAATTAAGCATATAATTCTGAATTTTGATTTTATACTGCTCCCTTAATTTTTTATACTTTCCCCTTCTAGACAATACCACTGCATTCGGAATGGTGAAGTTTTTATGGCTGAAAAAAATCCTACTCAGTTTTTTTAGAATTAGAGCTATGTCTAAAGCTTAATTTTAAATAAATGTATTTTGGGCTTAAAATGGAAAAAGAACACAAGTCTTTATTGGCATTTTAGAAAGGGGAGCATGTCACAAATACTCAAAACTTCCATGCTATTGGGAGCCATGTAAGTCATGTCATCACCTGTGTAGAAACCTCACCATGGAATGATTTTTGGTGAAATTTCTGTCATTGGTCCTTTTCATGAATATTTATTTAAATCCCAATGGAAATCACTGCTCATCTGAAAGAGAGTTAACAATCCTTAATAGCCTCTTCTGATTTGATTGATGTTTTTGTCACTTTCCTTGAAGTAAATAGGTTCCATTAGCATCCCAAATATGCGATCTGTCCTTTTACCTCCACAGGCACTTAACTGACCACTCACCTAAGATTTAAATATCCCACCTAGGATTTTGTTGTCAGCTCAGGGTCAATTCTTCCACAGGTAGAAGGAAAGAGTTTTAAATATTTAGTTGGTGTTTAGTTCCTAAGCATAGAAAAACTAGTTTTCTTTGTAATAAAATCTACTCCATGGAGACCACTGATTTTGCCCCCAAAGTACGTAAAATGCTATGATCACACAGTTTGTTGAAATCGGTGTATATTAGGTAAAAAGTAAGGAAAAAAATTATAATGATTGGGAAGTTGTTAAATTGTTCAAAAACAGTTCTTAAAGAGACAAAAATAATTGTTGAAATTAAGGCCTGGCATACAAAAGTCACTAAGTCTGAGTAAAAGGCTTATTCGTATGTGTTCTTCCAGTACCTGAATGAATCCTGGAGAGACAGGTGGAGTTACCGGCACTTTTTCAGGCCACTAGAATTCGTAGTTAGTTAAAGGGTGGATGAGATCACTCTTGGGAAAGCTCTCTTCTTTCAGGAAGCTAGGGTGCCATTCAGATGTGCTTAGGGGAAAAGGAAACCAGAAAAATGCCACGTGCTGTATTTAGTGTACCGGAAGTCCACTTAGTGGTATCGATAGGCTCTTAGAAACTGTGACTTTAAGCAACAGGGCGTCCATGACACCAGTGTTGCTAAAGGGTAATTGATAGACACAAGAGTTAAGATCCTGTGGCATATTTCTGGTCACAAAAATATCTCCAAACTTCTAAATAAATCTCAACCCCCTCGAATAGTAAACACTGAAATAAATGTGAGGTATGTATACATTTAAGAAAGGGTCATTATTTTTCAAGTAAGATCATTACCCAATTTTTGGCGAACCAGTGAGTTACCGCAGGTTCGCCAAAACCTGGTGGATTAAAATGCGGAAGAAATGCTTGCAAAGAGAAAATTCTCAGGCGCTCCTCCCATCACTACAAAGTTCGGAAACGAACCTGAAGAAACGTGGCAGTGGGGGGGCTGGCTGAGCGCTTTGGCACCGCACGGTTTATCATCGTGTGTTTGTGTGCTGATTGTATGCTTTATGAACTTTTATTTTATAATATTTGTTATTAATTTTCCAACCGACTGACCCCAGTTCAGGGAGCTGGGATGTCAGAGCCTGTCCCAGCAGGTACCCAGGCTGGAGGGGACACTGCGCCATCCAAGGGCGCACTCACACGTGCCCACACTCACACGCTGACCACCGGGGTGCACCTGTTCCCGTAGCAGCGCGCATCTTTGGGAAGTAGGAGGAAACCGGTGTATAGGAGAAGAGCTACACACACAGGAGGAACGTGCAGACTCCCAAGGTGGCCAGAGCCAGGAATCGATTTCTGTTCTCAACAACGTCATAACAAAACAAAGTTGAACAAAACAACATTAGTGGAAGAGCTGCTGTATTTCTCCTTTCCTACAAGTTGCTTTTGGTTAATTTCCTAAAGAATCAGAGTAAATTTGCATATTTTTGATCTCAGTCCTTAATACTGTAATCAGGAGGTTGCTGTGGATGTGTGGATGTGTGGGGAGATCACACCGGGAGTATCCGTAGGGTTTTTGGTTTGTTTGTTTGTTTGTTTTTAAGACAGGGTCTCATTCTGTTGCCCTGGCTAAAATACGCTGGTAGCTCACTGCAACCTCCAACTTCTGCACTCAAGCCATCCTCCTGCCTTAGCCTTCCCAGTAACTGGGACTATAGGAGCATGCTACCCCATAGACTCTTTTTTTTTTTTTTTGAGACAGGTCTCCTCTGTCATCTTGGCTAGAATGCAGTGGTGTCATCATGGCTCACTGAAGCCTCAAACTCCCAGACTCAAGTGATCCTCCTGCTTTAGACTCCTACATAGCTGGGACTTCAGGTATCCACTATCATGATGGCTAATTTTTTCTCAGTTTGGTAGAAATAGGGTCTCATTCATGCTCAGGCTGGTCTGAACTCCTGAGTTCCAGAGATCCTCCTGCCTTGGCCTCCTAAAGTGCCAGGATTACAGGCATAAGCCACCGTGCCCAGCCTTCATAGACTTTTGATAGACTTATTATTTTCGATGCCTTTGGACTTGGAAAAATAAGACTAAACTTATTTATTAGAACAATTATTTGCAAAACTGTTTCTTAATGACACAACACTTAAAATGCCTCAAGGCAATTGATTTGAGCAATATTTCACATCTGTTATCCTAGCACTCTGAGAAGCCGAGGTAGCTAGATTGCCCTGAGTTCAGAGGTTTAAGACTAGCCTGAGCCAGAGTGACACCCCATCTCTACAAAATAAAAAGCCAGGAGTTGTGATAGGCACCTGTAGTCCTAGCTACTTGGGAGGCTGAGGCAAAAGAATCGCTTAAGCCTAAGAGTTGGAGGTTACTGTGAGCTATGACACCATGGCACTCTACTGAGGGTGACAAAGTGCGACTCTGTCTCAATAAAAAAATTAAAAAATAAAAGAGAAGAAAAGAAAGAAAATTAAGAGAAGCAGAGAGATCTTGGTAGCAAGATGGAAGATGGAAATCTTCAGTGATCATCACTTCCTTAAACACCAAATTCAACAACTGTCCACACAAGCCTTCAGAAGAACCAGAAATCAGGAAATCAGGGGAGTAATCATAACTGGTTTTGACATTATATTGAGGCACTGAAGAGGGCAGAAAAGACAGAATGCATTGCCTATGCCAGCCTTCCCCTATTCTCCTGGCAGTGCCATGGGGGTGAAGAGAGAATCTATGTGCCTGAGAGTGGGAGAGTAAGGTGATTGTGGGACTTTGTCTTGGAACTTGGGGCTTCCCTGGCACAGGGGAATACAGCACAGGGCAGAGTTCTGCCAGTGCCCACGAGGGTAGTCTTTAGACTAACACAGCCAGAGGGAAATCCTCTGTTTTGAGATCTGACTAGCTCCATCACTGGCTCTCAAAACAGCAGCTTGGAATCTGGACTAAATTTGTAAGACAGTCAGGTCACAAAGGGCAATTTCTGAAACTGTGCTGTCTTGGAACCCGTGGACTTGGGGTGCACATGACCCTGTGAGATGCCAGCAGTGGTGGCCAAGCCAGTGCCTGTGTCATCCCACCCCAAGGCCCCCACTACAGGCAGTGTATCTCAGAGAGTCTTCTTTCAGTGAGAAAGGAAAGGAAAAGTTCAGAGAACTTTGTTTTGCAATATGGGTACCAGCTCAGTCATAGTGAAAATAAAGTACCAAGCAGACTCCTGAAGCCCCTGAGTCTATGCCCTAGTTTCTAGAAGGCATTTCTAGATCTACCCTGGGCCAAAAGAAAACTTGCTGTCCTGAAGAGAAGGACCTGGTCCCGGTGGGATTCATCACCTGCTGACTAAGGAGCGCTGGGGCTTTGAATAAACATCAGAAGTACTTAGGCAACAGTCACCACAGGCTTTGGGTGAGACTAAGCTAGCTTCACATGTGATCTGGCACTGGTGGTAAAGAGGCAGGGCTCACATCACTCCTTTTCTGCCTCAGCAGTTCACCAGCTCAGAGACTGAGGGAAGAGAATGAAACACTTTGCCTGGTAATCCAGGGAATTCACCCTTTCTTACCCAAATCCACATGGCTGTACCATCAAGAATGTACAACAGTCATTACTGGGCTTGGAACACCCACCATACTGGTACAGCTGCAGTGACCAAAGACTTAGATCATAATGCTCAATTCCCTTTGAATATCTGGAAAGCCTTTGAAGAAGGATGGTTTCAAACAAACCCAAACTGTGAAGATTAAAATAAACACCTAATTCTTCAGTGCCCTGACATTAATAAACATCCATGAAGATGGATGACAGATGATCATCAAGAACTAAACTAATGAAAGCTATAACCCAATTATAGTTTAACAATATGTGGAAAGGGGAGAGGGAGGG
>NW_003852431.1:13520070-13556826 GCF_000181295.1 Otolemur garnettii
GAGATATGTGACCTTTCAGACAAAGAATTCAAAACAGCTGTCCAGAAGAAGTTCAATGAACTTTAGGATAACACAGAGAAGGAATTCAGAAGCCTATCAAAGCAACATAACAAAATATTAAAATAGTTTAAAAAAATCAAGCAGAAATTCTGGATCTTAATTAAGTTGACAGGCTAAAAAATGCATCAGTCTCTCAACACCAGAAGTGGCAAAGCAGAAAGAGAATTAGTGAGCTTGAATACAGGCTATTTGAATATACACAGTCAGAAGAGAAAAAAGAAAAAAATTAAAAGGAATGAAGCACATGTACAAGATCTGGAAAATAGGTCAAAATGGCAATCTAAGAGTTACTGGCCTCAAAGTAGAAGTAGAGACAGAGATTGGGATAGAAAGTTCATTTAATGAAATAATAACAGAGGACTTTCTAAATCTAAAGAAAGATACCAATACTCAGGTACGAGAAGGTCATAGAACAGCAGGTCTATTTAACCAACCAAGGCTACCTCAAGGCATTTAATAACCAAGCTCCCAAAGGTCATAGATAAGTGAAAAGTCCTAAGAGAAGCAAGAAAAAAAATATATAGAAGAGCTCCAGTATATCTGGCTGCAGATAAATTTCTCAGTGGAAACATTACAGGCCAGGAGAGAGTAGCGTGATATATTCAAAATGCTGGAGGAAAAAGCCCTTAACCCTCCAATATTATATCCTGCAAAAATATCCTTCAGACATGAAGGAGACAGAAAGATTTTCTCAGAAAGTGAAAAGCTAAGGGATTTCATCAACACCAGACCTGTAGTATAAGAAATGTTAAAAGAAGTTCTTTATACTGAAACAAAAGGACATTAATGAACCATGCTAAATCATCTGAAGGTATATGAGTCAGTGGTAACAGTAAGTACACAAATAGAGCATACTTATAGTGCATAAACCATTTATATGCATATCTTGACAAACAAAGACAACCTACAAAAATGGGAGAAAATGCTTGCAAAATTCCCATCTGTCAAGGGACTAATTACTAGAATATGTAAGGAGTTCCAACAGCGCAATAGGAAAAAGTCATATAATCTTATTTTTAAAAATGCAAAGGATGTGAATAGGCATTTCTCAAAAGAAGACATACAGGTGGCTAAAAGGTATGTGAAAAAATGCTTAATGTCATCAGAGGAATGCAAATGAAAACTACTATGAGATATCATCTTCTCAAGTTAAAATGGCTTTTATCAAAAAGAGAGGCAATAATGAATACTGGTGAGGATGTGGAAAAAGAGGAGCCCTCGGGTGGTGCCTGTGGCTCAAAGGAGTAGGGCACTGGCCCCTTACGCGAGAAGTGGCAGGTTCAAACCCAACCCCGGCCAAAAACTGCAAAAAAAAAAAAAAAAAAAAAAAGGAGCCCTCGTACACTGTTGGTGAGAATGTAAATTAGTGCAAACACTATGGAGAATAGTATGGGGGTTCCACAAAAAACGGAAAATAGTATCAGTCTATGACCTAGCAATTCTCCTGCCGGGTATACCCCTATATCCAAAGGAAGGGAAATCAGTATATTGACAGATATCTGCACTCCCATCTTTACTGAAGCATTATTCACAAGTGTTTATTGAAAGACGAATGGATAAAGAAATTATGGTATATATATAGAATGGAATTTTATACGGCCACAAAAAGGAATGAAATTCCTTTGCAACAACATGGATGGAAGTGGAGAATGTTATGTTAAGTGAAATAAGCCAAACACAGAAAGAAAAATCTCATGTTCTGACATATGTGGGAACTAACTATTAAACACGATTGATCGAATGGAGACAGAAAGTAGAATGATGGTTACCAGAGGCTGGGAAGGGTAGTGAAGAGTGAGGATAAAGTGTGGATGGTTATGGGTTAGATATAGTTAGATAGTTAGAATGAACAATACTTAATAGCACAACAAAGTGACTATAATCAACAGTAAGTTAGGGTAGACTTTAAAATAACTAAAAGAATAGTTTTGGAATGTTCCTCACACAAAGAAATGATAAATGCCTGAGGTGATGAATACTGTAATTATCCTGATTTGATTAATTCACATTGTATGCCTGTAAACACCAGATGTACCCTGTAAAGATGTACAACTATTAAAAGAGAAGTAGAATGGTGTACAGAACCATGAACTTCAAGTTAGAAGATTATGATTCCTGGTTTTGACACTCTCTGTGTCTGTTTTTTTTTTTTTTAGGGAATAAATAAAAAGGCTGTGAGAAGGATTTAGTGAGATCGTGTGTATGTGAAAACATTTTATAAACAATACTCAATTACCAATCAAATGAAAACTACCTTGTAGAATATAAATGTCTTAACATAATAACTAAGAAAATGACATGAAGGCTATATTAACCAGTTTGATGAAAATATTTCAAATTGTATATGAAAACACCACACTGTACTCCATGATTGCATTAATGTACACAGCTATCATTTAATTAAAAAAAAATAAAACCTTTTTATTTTTGGCTGGGCATGGTGGCTCCTGCCTATAATCCTAGCACTTTGGGAGGTCGAGGTGGAAGGATTGCCTGAGCTCATGAGTTTGAGACCAGCCTGAGCTAGAGCAAGGCCCCATCTCTGAAAATAGCTGGGCGTTGTGGTGGGCACCTGTAGTCCTAGCTACTCAAGAGGCTGACACAAGGAATCAGTTGAGCCCAAGAGGTAGAGGTTGATGTGAGCTAAGACGCCACAGCACTCTACCAGGGGGCAACAGAGTAAGATTATTTCTCAAACAAACAAACAAAAAAAACCTTTTTATTTTGAAATAGTAATAGTTTCTGACTTCAGAAAAGTTACATACATTAGTACAAAGAATTCTTATATATTCTTACACACATTTCCCTAAAATTAACATTTTAGTATATTTGCTTTATATATACTAACACTTTAGTATATTTGCTTTTTGTATATTTAGTACAAAGAATTCTTATATATTCTTACACACATTTCCCTAAAATTAACATTTTAGTATATTTGCTTGGTCATTCTTTCTCTGTATCTTTGTGTTCATCTTTGTCTCTCTGTGTGTGTATGTTTTATTCAGAAGCATTGAGAACAAGTTGCAGCTATAATGCCCCTTTCTCCCTAAATACTTCCATATATATATTTCCTAAGGCCTACTATCACAATCAGTAAGTTAACAGTTAAATAGGTACTATTGCCTAATTTATAGAACTTATTCAAGTTTCATCAGTTGCCTTACTGATGTTTGAAATTTACTATTATCAAATGGCCAGAAATTTTAGAAATGTGTGTTAAAATATATGAGGTTCCTAGAAATCAGAGTGAATGGAAAGAAAAAAATAGTAAAGAAAAGAAAGTTCTGTTAGTTTTACTATCTGAATAAACATCACTTAGAAAATAACAATCCTTCTGAAAATACTGTTTTCATTTTTACATGGATTGCTAGCACTGACAATAGATTCAGATTTTTCTTAAAAGTTGGGTTAATATAATTCTAAAAACTACAGTAAGTAGCATAATAGACACAGAATATATTAATTTAGGCAGAATATAATACGAAAAGAAAACCATAGAAAATAATTTTGGGAATATGTGCATTTCTACCAGGTGATACAAAATTTTGGAAAATAAAATAATTCAGTTCAATCTATTTTTACAAAGACAAAGAAGAAAAATATGACACTAAAATGAAAATTAAAGCAAAACAAAACCAAAAAAATTAGTAACTTATTTAAATGACACACATAGTAGACTTTTTTAGACTTACACAATTGTCAACAAGCACTGTGGATATGAGGTCTTTCCTTTATCAAATTTGGGAGCCTTACAACTGTGTTTAAGGTACGAAGTTTATTTGTCCCTGACCAAGTTTTGATACGGGCAATGATACAGAGCAAATCACACACATTTGAGCAATATGATAAATAAATAAAAATGGGATATATGGCTATAATCTAGGCATAAAATATTGAATAAGACTTTAGGTACCTCAGAACCAATAATTTTCAGAAAAATTGGAGCTAGGCCAGGAGAAAGCTATTGTGCTGATTAAGAGAAGGAAAGGATTAAGTTATACGTAAAGATTTAAGTAGACAAATATATAGCTAGGCGAGTAATGACTACAGAGTACATTATAAGATTCTACAAATATTTGAAAGTTAAAAAGGTGGTAGTGAAATTATTTTAAAGGATATAGAAGAGTAAGTTGTTAGCAGGAGTAATTTAGGCAGGAGAACTCTTTGACATTGAAAATCATTAGTATTGAGGAAATTCTTCTAATAGAAAGTTCACAGTACCTATTCTTTCTGAAGATTTGAAACTAGAAAGGAAATGATTCCTGAGTGTGTGAATAGTTGTTTTCTGGCAAATGAAAAGACTGATGAAGTCATTTGACTCTGCATCTTTTTCCAGGCACAAAAAAGTCAAAGATACCGAATCCAGGATGGGTTAACATAGTGTCTACCAATTACTCAAGAGCTCGTGTTAATTACTAGTGCCCCATTAACACTCTTGGACTGTACTGCATAATTAAGCTCTGCATTATATCCTGACTTCAGCAGTTTATTATCTTTTATTTTAGAGGGAATAATTGGCTTGAGCTTTATATTTTCATTCCAAACAGAGCCTACCAGTGTCGGACACCCATTATTATTATTATTATTTTTTGGCTGGAGCTGGGTTTGAACCCACCATCTCTGGCATATGGGGCTGGTGCCTTACCCTTTTGAGCCACAGGCACCGCCCTGGATGTTCATTATTATTTGAATATGGTCTTTGAGTAGAAAGCTAAATTGACTTTCCAAGCAGGGTGTATTCATCTGAATTGATTCCATTAAAAAAAAAATCGAGGTGTACACTTGTTCCCACTTCAGATTTAGAATATCTTTTTTACATGTATAGAAAGAATTTTCTACTTCTCCAGGCTGCTCATCAACTGGTTGCCAAGTAAAAACATTTCAATTCTTATTTACACTTTCTCAGTTTAGTCCCTCATCCTTGCCCTGTGCTAGAGCTAAGACTCTTTTCCACGCCATTGTTTCCCCTTTCCTCTACCTTGCCGCCTGAAGCATCTTTCTAACCCCACTGTGTTAGTGTCCTTTGTTGGCTCACAAATATTCAGTGGATCACAGTCCCCTGCAGGATTAACTTTAAACCTATTCGTTTGTGTCCTTCCAGGCCATGTCCTTCACTTAAACTTTTTCAACCTCATCTCCAGTTGCTTCCATGCTTCGGTCCACACAGCCTCTCCCTCACTCCCACTTAGGCCCATCTTGTTCTTTAGGCCTAAAGCCTTCTCATCCTCGGTGGTCCCACTCAGGCGCTACTTTCTCTATGAAGCTCCTCTTGAATTGCTTTAGATGATATTAATTACAGTAGAACCTCTATAAATTGACCACCCAAGGGACTGTAATAAACTGGTCAACATGCAGAGGTGTGTGTCAACACAAGGAACTGGGCCTATTGTACTGGCATGTACATGTGACCCCTGTAAAGTCTATAAAAATTAGGTCAACTTAGGGAGGTGGTCCATGTAGGGAGGTAGTCAACTAAGGAGGCTCTGTTGTATTCAATTCTTTGCATTTTGGGGTGACATTGATGTTACCTGTATAGCTCAAATTAGTTTTGTGTCTCTCTCATGAAAGTATAGTTTCCTTGGGGACAGAATTTGGATCTCATTCAACATATGCACTCTTGAATATACGGCCTTTATAGACAGTAGGTCCTCAATAGACTGAATGAAAAGACGGGATGCTTGTTATTTTCGTGTGGAAGAAATCCTGGAAACTAACAACGTGGCAAAACAGATGTGTGTTTCCAATGAGGTTGTATTTTCCTGAACTCTCTAATAGGGTGAGGTAGAATACAAACTCACTTTGGAATTCTGTTGCTTTCCTTTTGGTAGTTTCTAGATTTGACCTACTTCAAGTAACGCAAGGAGGTAACGTTCTATGGCTCATTTACGTCTACTACTGACCTCTGACTCCTTAGCGGAGTGCTTATCATCTCAGCCTCTGTAACCGCAAGACATAGCCCATATTATCATTATTTAATCAATTATTAGTTATCTTCTATCTTCCTTCTCTGGAGTGTGAACGCTGAGAAAGTGGTGTCTTTATTTTCGTTTTTTTTTTGCTTTATCCCCGCTGTGCAGCACAATACTTGACACATAGCAAGTGTTCAACAAACATTTGTTGAGTAAATAAGTGAATTGACATTGTGTCCTTTGTGTTATTAAAAGAACTGCCTTTTTTGTAGTGTCAAATTTGAGGCTGCTGAGTTTGGCAGTTTATAACACCTAAACCGTGAAATGGTAATTTTAGTCACTCACAAAATTCACATTGATTATTTAGAATTTTTATTTTCACTTAGTAAATTGTTGTCCGTTGTCTGTGAATGTTAAGTGTAGCTATTAACAGCAGTTTATAGCAGAGAAAAATATGAGCTATTTATCTGTGAGACTTTATATTTATCATAGAAAATGGTAGGAACATGAAATACGTCTTGGCTCCCCAAATAATCCTTTGACTTTGGGGATAATGATGAATCTGAGTTGACAGCATTTTTGGCACATCGTTGTACATCATTTGTTTTTCATCACCTTAGCTCTTTTCATAGATTGTCATTGAAAAAGCTATTCCAGTTCATTTTTGAATTGCAATATCCTTTCAACCTGTGGTAGAATTTCTAAAAGGCTTTACACATCTTAAGGGCAGAGCTTGTGGAACTTATGGAGGAAAAGGAGAATGCATAGCTACCTTAAATTGTGTAAACCAACGGTTGAGCCTTTGACCCCAGATTGTCTTGTTGCCTGTGGTTCACCTTGTATCATATACTGTGTATAGAAGTGTACACAAGTATTCTTTTAGAGGACTCTGAAAGTGAATATAATTCACTTAGCTTTAAAAAAAATTAAGTTGACATTTTTTCCTTCTCTTTCTTTTTAAGGCCTGAACATCTCAATATACAATTATTAACTAATTTTGCATTGTATTTGTAATAAGGTGAATTCAAAATAAGATCAAAACGTTAGTTAATAAAGAAGTGATCAGTAACAATTTTTGAGTTGAAAAAAATTTCCTAAGATGTAAGGGCATTATTGTTTGTCCTCTTATTATTAGAGGGGAGATTCTTAGATACTTGTAAAGAGACTGATTTCTTTCTATATTACCAGCATTTTGTGTGTGTGTGAGAGAGAGAGAGGGAGAGAGATTTTATCTTTCCTTAATCATTTATTGATAATTTAGGGCTTTCAAGGACTCATGTTTCTCCAAGACAAAGACAACATTTTCTTAGGACTTTCAGGATTCACATATATATATTAAAGCTTTGGAGTCAGAACCAGACATAATTAATGCCTAACTGAGAAGGCAAGTTTTTTTTTTTTTTTAAAGAGTGAAGCATGAATATTTACCACTTAAAGATTTATTAAATTAAGAATTACCAAATTCATGATGCATACTATTCAGGTAACAATAGATTAGAAAAGGATTCTAAACATGCTAATTTAGATATGAAGTAATGCCAAAAGCTGAGAAAAATCTGAGATTTATTGTTGAGAAGAGATTGGAAAGGATCCTGAATTTCCAAAAGCACAAGTTTGATGCTCCGTTTTGCCACAGGCTTGTCCGTGATCTTGGCAAGTCATTGGCTTCATTTGTCTTAGTGTTCCCATCTGTAAAACTGTGGTCATTGTACTTGACACTTCCTTTCTTAAAAGGGGATGTTATGAGGATGAATAAGGTAATGCATTGTGGTAAAATGCTTTGAGCTCCTTAGAAGAAAGGTGTTACATAAATACAGTGCATTATCTCACATGAAAAATAGCTGCAATACTTTAAATACAGCCACTAAGAGGCACAATCAACTCCTAATCTATTTTTTTCTCAATGTAGAAAATTTCTTACATTAAAAGGAATGATCTTCAAATATTGATTGGCAAATACATCATCACCACTCCCTATTACTGTGTCACTAATACTTTTTTAAATCTTAAATAGTGATCAAAACGCGCTCTCAATCTTTCCTGTTCCTTATGTTGAAAACTTAACTGGAGTCATCTTCAGTTCCTTTCTCTCATTTGACCCCTAAATTATTATTATTATTTCTTTAGAGACAGAGTTTCACTTTATTGCCCTTGGTAGAGTGCTGTGGCATCACAGCTTATAGCAACCTCCAACTCCTGGCTTAAGCGATTCTCTTACTTCAGCCTCCTGAGTAGCTGGGACTATTCAGGTACCTACTACAACGCCCAGCTATTTTTTTGTTGCAGTTTGGCTGAGGCTGGGTTTGATCCCGCCACCTTTGGTATATGGCGCCAGCGCCCTAACCACTGAGCCACAGGTGGTGCCCTGACCCCTAAATTCTTATTGTTCTTGCTTGGAAAAATTTGTGGGGTCTCTTTCCTTTCTCTTCATATTCCTAGGCACCTTCAGTGGGTTATAATAGCTAAGAGATCAGACTCAAGAGTCAGAGTGCTTGAGTTCACAGCCTTTTAATTACTATGCAAACTTGTGATATCACTCTAGGCCTCAATTTCCTCATCTGTAAAATGGGCAAACTAATATTTGCCTAAGTGGATTGTAAAAGGAAATTACTAAGTTATTATTACTAGAGCTACTCATAACTGTGCCTGGTACATAACACACTCTTAATAAACTTTAGCTGTTCTTATTACACGGATACCTGTAATAATCTTGTGTCATTTATTATTCATCAGACTTACTGAGGGACTTTCATCTCCACTAATCTGCCTTTACAATACAAGTTTCTTTTTGAAACTTTTCTGTTTTCAATTTTGAGCTGTGTTCTCCTCATGCTCCAAAATGATCATCTTCTATGTCCTATTAATAATTACGTGCTTGAAATTATACCTCTCGCATTCCTCACGAGCCGCTTGCATCCATCCCTCCTGTCTAACCTCATCGCAGCAACACACAGTGGGCACACTGCCTCCTTCAGGTCACGTTCCTCATCGCAGCAACACACAGTGGGCACACTGCCTCCGTCAGGTCACGTTCCTGTCATTCTTCACCAATGTCTTGTCAACTTCTACACTTCCCCTCTACTTCTGTTTAAAAATACATACCCGTCCTTTCTAGGCCTCAAATTTCTGTTCCTCTATGAAGCTCTTTTCAAACTTCTCTCTTTCTTTCGATGTGTTTTAATCATTTTAAGAATAATAACCCATCAGCAAATTTTATAGATCACTAATGTATAACTGAATTTGATTATGTAGTTGGTGTGTGTTTATATTTTATGTGCAGTATAACTTTATACTGCTTTTTGAATTATCCATACCAAAGAGAGGAGTTTGAAGACATTTTATCCCTTGCCATGGGTACTGTAAATTTGCCTGAAATAGGTATTGTATGTACAGAGTTCTCTGGCAAGCTTCTGAAATTATCCTTTGTTGGTTTAGCAGTTCCTTAACAGAGGGCTCCTCTGACTTCCTGTTTAGTCTCTTCGGTCCCAAATTTTTAAATGAACTGCTTACTACTGCACGTTTCAAGCTGAGTGGATATCATATGTAAATACATTGGTTTAGGGAGCCTTAGAGAAAAGTTCTAAGCAAACAGTAATAACTACCCTTATAATCGTAGAAGCTGACGGATATAAAGGTCCTAAAATGTCATCTAGTCTTCAAGCCTGGGAAGTCATACTAGCCCCTGTTTCTATTAACTTATTAAGGGATAATTCTACAGAATGACCTGATATTTCAATATCTCTATAACACACTAATTTTAAACATCACTCATTTCCACTTTAGATATATTGTATCATGTAATTTTAGCAAATCTTAGAGCCAGCAAAATTTCTGATTTCTGTGTAAGAGTAGGGCATGTAATACCTAATGCTGAATTTTAAGTTAATATTGCTTTTATAGTCTACTCTTTAAAAATCTTTGGTAAAGTTTATTCTATTTATCAACACTGTGTGTGTGTGAGTGTGTGTGCATGCAGGACAAGGTGGTAGGGGAGGGAGGCTCACATCTTTGTAAAACTGTGCAATCCCCCCACCCCAGTATACAATTGATACGTTCTGAGGGTGTGGGGTGTTGACCCTTGCATAGTTGAAAATCTGCATATAACTTTTGACTTCCTTTGAGCTTAACTACTAATAACCTACTATTGACCAGAAGCCTTACCAATAACAAAAACTGTCAATTAACATGTATTTTGTATGTTATACATATTATATCCTATATTCTTAAAGTAAGTTAAAGAAAATTTTATTAAGAGAATCATAATGAAGAGAAAACATTTTGACAATTCATTAAGTGGAAGTGGGTCATTATAAAGGTCTTCATGCATCATCTTCTTCACTTTGGGTAGTCTGAGGAGGAGAAAGAGGAGGGGCTGGTCCTGCTGTCTCAGGAATGGTGGAGGCGGAAGAAATCTACATTTAAGTGGAGCTGTACAGTTCAAACCCATGTTGTTCATGGATCAACGGTATAGAGAAGCACTTATCTGAGAGGCAGACCTGAACGAGAGACTGAAAATGTACTTCCCCAGAACACACAGAAATCTTTAAGAGGATTTTAGACTCCCTTAGTGCCAGGTTTTAGAATTTGAGCCAATATTACCAAGATCTCAGGGGACAGAGTGCCCTCACCTTATATCTAGGTTAGACATATAACATAATCAATTAATAAACACAATTTTCATTGGATACATTTGAAAGTTAAACCTATTTTATGGAGCCACAGACCATTTTTATTAGAATCAAATGGAATATAAAAAAAAATACTAGGTCTCTAACTCCAGATCTACCAAAAGGATCTCTGGGCTTAGATGCAGAGATTCCTGTGAACATTAAAACTTAAAAACCTCTGCCTTTGAAGCATATCTCCGATTTTGTGTATATTTCCCCTTTAGACTATAGGTATCTTGAGAACCATAATATTTTATATTTTTGCAAAATTTATGGGATTTCTATTTAATGTGTAGGTCCCTTGGCAACAATCCCATCACAAATGCTCAATAAATATTGTTAAAATAGAATGGAATTACTATAAATGTATTTGCTATTTTATATACTTCCAGAAAATCCCACAAGATGTCAGAAAGAATATAACTGTATAAAAATGTCTGTTCTCATTGCATTCTTGAAAATTGCTACTGGAATAGATTTTAAGTGTTCTCACCACAAAAATGTTAAGTGTGTGAGGTAATGCATATGTAAATCAGCTCGATTTAGCTATTTTATAATATAGACACACCTCAAAACAACCTGTACTTGACAAATATATGCAATTTGTTATTTGCCAATTAAAAATAAATTAATAAAGGCCGGTTCTTCTTTGCTTTCCTGTCTTTTGAGGGTCCGGAGCACCAACACATTAGGCAACAGTTGAATTTTGGCTCTAACTGACAAAGTCATTATAGTTGAAGGCAAATATTAATATAAAGTCCATTTAGATGTCTAAAGCCAATTGAAAGTTTTCTAGATATATTGAACGACTTTGCCTTGGGAATGCTGGTAAAATTTTGAGGAAGGTGAGACTTTGCAGATCTATCATGCTCAACGGTTGTCAGAGTCACCAGTGGCTCCCCAGAGCTCAGACCCACGTGGCCAACTGCCTTCTCAGTCTGCCTGAAATCTAATGGGCATCTCAGGATGAACCTTCTGTGCTCAGGGCAAAGGTCTCAGAGTCAGTCTCAACTCTTCTCTCTCTTTCGACCTATGTCTTGTCTGTTGACAAAATATTTTAGTGCTATCTTCAAAATATATGTGCAGAATCTAACCACTTTTTTTTTTTTTAATGGACTTTATGTTTTAGAGTCACAGCAAAACTGAATGGAAGAGAGAGGGATTTCTCATATACCCTCTGCCCCCACCCCTGAACTGCCTCCCCCACTGTCAACATCCCCTACCAGAGTGGTACATTTGTCACAAACTGATGAACTTCTGTTGACATGTCATTATCACCCAAAGTCTATAACTTACATTAAGGTCCACTCTTGGTCCAAGCACTTTTTAATCCCTCCACTCCATCCCAGTCCAAGTCACTATTACCTTTTGCCCGGATCATTACAATAGCCTCCAGCTAGTCTCTCGACTTCTTCCTTTGTCTCCTATAGTGTATTTTCAACATGGCAGCCACAGAGAACAAACACAGATAGTATCATTACTTGGCTGCAAACTCTCCCATGCTTCCTGAATTTCACTCAGAATAACAGCCAATGTCCTGACCACAAACACCAGTTTTTGTTCAGCAACGTAGCTAGTTATGTTTCAACAATAGCAGAATAGTATCAGAAGAAAATAAAAGCTGAATGTCAATAACAGTACTTCACTACAGTATACCTTTCAGTCACCTCCTTTAAATTAGCTTTTACTATATGCATTAAAAATATTTGCTATATTTGAGATTTCATTGCACTGTATCAATATTTATTATCAAGTACACTATTAGTTATCTATAAAGTACACTATTAGTTATCAAGCACATGCTCAGAGAATATTTTCATCATAAATTTTATATATTCTTATATCACACTTTGATTTTATCCACTTCTCTGCACATAAAAGAAATTAGAAGAAAACTCACCAATTTCAACACAATGGGTATTTGAAACCAAATAGACTAAAAGCGAGTTTTATTTATCTAAAAACATTAACTCTTCTGACAGTTGAGTCAGTGTTAGAATGACAAACCAAAATTTCTGTCTTACAAAATTGCCAGCCTACTTAGAAATTCCTATAAATCAGACATTTGACATTCCTATGTATTTAAATATGCAACATATGAAATAATATTACATGACTAATAACGAAAACATTAGTTTAAATGAATCTTTGCAAACATTACTTTATGTTTACTTATCTATTTATTTGATACAATCTCTTTTCATCATTCCACATTGCTTTATTTAAGGAGGAGAGAAGCCTCAATTTCTTAAATTAGATACTACTTAAAATAAAACCAGACAAAGCCAGAGCTGCAGGAAATAAAGTTGAACAACTTAAAAAAAAAAAAGAATATAAAAATCTCTCTGAGGTCTGGTAGCTTATATGAAATGTTTCACTACACTATAGCTTTCAATGTGACTTGAAGTACTGAGCCAGCCAGTAAACCTCTACTGTATTAGCGCAACAGCTGTGCAGTAATATTTTTTAGTATGCCATTTTCTTTTCAGGGAAAAATTGGAAAGTGATACTTAGACTAAAATATAATCCTATCAATTTTACATAAAATATTGATAAGAAATAAAAATTTAGCATCCCTGGTGTGAATTCACTAGATTGCACAAAATACAAATATATAGATTAAGGAAAGTTAACATGATCCTTTTATGGGAACTAAAATCAATTACATGTCAGCTTTGTAGTATTATAAATGTATTTAGTCAGCATAGTATTTTTCCAGCAGTGTTTCCTGCAGATTGAAATTGACTAACCAGATGTTAAATATTAAATAGAACTAATCAAAGCACGGTTCAAAAGACTTTAAAAACAATGATCAAAGGGAGCTATTTATTACCCGATTCTTGTTACTGTTGAAAATATTGCCTCCGTGATATTATATTTAAACTTAGTTTTTTTAAAATCACATTTTCTAGCTTTACATGAACAATAATTAATTGTAATAAATTAACTCATAAACTGTGTAACCAGATCATTGTACATAATAATGGATGAAAACGCGACCAAGAAATGTAAAGCTCAATTCATAGACATAAAGCTTTAGTGGAATATTTAGTACATATATAACTTGTAGCAAGAATGTAAATATTGAAAAGCATCAGTGTTCATTTGTTCCGTGTCTCAACACACACACACACACACACACATACAAGCAGAAAAGAAGGCCCAGAATTGTTTCTGACAGACCTTGGAAAAATCCTTTGATCAGGCCAATTATTTTCAGAAAATTAATTATTCTATTTTAAAAAATACATAAAAATGATTTTTGGAAATATTTCTAGGAAAAGTTATTCAATAATCTCCTATATGCTCATCCTATTGTTTTACCATAGTGCTGAAAGTTTTTGCTTATATTCAACAAGAATCTTTCATAAGATCTTATTGGACCGATTTTCTCTTGAAATATATTTGAAATATATGAGAAAGCAGAGATGATAGGGTTTTTGGTATCTGATGTTATTAATTTTACTTTTATCAATATTTTATATAAATAATTATATAGTTTAAGAAAACATCATTCAAAGTTTAAAGGTTCTAATAAACAATGAAAATCAGCCAGGCATGGTGACTCAGTCTTATAATCCTAGCACTTTGGGAGGCTGAAGAAGTAGGATTGCTTGAGGCCAGCAGTTGGAGGCCAGTCTGGGCAACACTGAGACCTCTATCTCTGCAAAATATTAAAAATAAAAATTCCAGTCCTGTAGTCTTAGCTACATAGGATACTGAGGCAGGAGGATTTGCTTGAGCCCAGAAGTTCAAGGCTGTGGTGAGCTGTGATTGTGCCACTGTACTCCAGCTTGGCAACAGAATAAGACCCTGACTCTAAAACAACAACAAATGCTAAATAATGAAATTGGTAAGTATTCATACACCAATACATGCTTTTCACTAACATGCAAAGTTTTTAAAATTTTCATGTTTGAGGATGAAAGAGAGAAATAAGGCCAAACCGTAAAACTATAAAACTGTATTCAAAATGTTGTATCTTATGCTTAAATTTCCTTGTTTCTACTAAGTTGCTTTTTTGAACTAAGTTTTCAGTCAATTTCTGCTTGTTTTTAATTTCTTGCACTCTAAGAGTGATCACTCTTAGAATTTGTAACAAATTTTCAAAGAAAAAATTGTTTTGATATATATGATATTGATTCTTCTATGGAAATGAATATTTAGTGGATTCCATGCCAGCTTCTTGTGGCTTGAACATTTCAAGTTCCCTTATAGTTTTAAAGGCACATCAAGAAAAATGTATTAATTGGAAAAAGTGTTATACTTTCATATACCCCAACCAGATATGTCCATCTTTAAGTTTTGTTCAGATGCTGTTCTAAAGCGGCTCTTTTCAGCTGGCTCAGGACCTACCTTCTCCAAAAGTTCTCCTCAGAATTAAAGTAGAAATCATTGCCTAAATAGGGCAATGTATAATTTTCAGCCTTTGGAGTTAGTGGGCTTAGCTTACATGATATCACACACAAAGTGGTTAAACGGGAGCAAAGCATTCACCAGACAACCGTAGCAGGAGCTGAGGGGCGACTGGAAGGGTGAGGGTGAGACATTTCATATCAGAACATTTCATGTTTTCTGTGTTTCTCCCCATTGTAGTTTTCCAGACTTATTTCTCCCTCCCCTTGCCATTTGGACTTCAATTAGGCATCCTACTGGAAGGGTATTAGGATGGCCTTCTTTGCTCCAGCACTGCGTGAAGGGGAAGCCTGCAGAAGGCCTGGATGGGCAAACGAGGGCTCGAGGAAGCAGAAGTGATGAGTGCCAGGAATTTGGCAAAGCCGGCGTGAGAAATCTATTTATTTTTAAATAAATAGATTTAAATAAATCTAAATTTATTTTTAACCTGAAAATTGAGGAAGAAAACAAAGACTAAAAAGTGTTCTGATACCATGACAATATGACTTTGCAGATGACACTAGGGGACATGACCACAGCCTCTGAGACTGTCGACAGAAATAAACAACACAAGATGACCAATCCAGGCTAGACCTACAATAGTTATGTTTTATTATCCATTTTGGGTTAAGAGATTTCCCCAGGTCTCTAGTGACAGTAGATGATAAGTATAATGTAATCAAAATCCCACTTTACATGGTTTATAGTTTTGTGATATAAAATTAAACTTTAACTGTAGGGTAGTGTGTGTACAATTCTCATTTTTAAATGTCTGTATTGTTCTCAGTAAATCCTTTGGCTGCGTTCATGAAATTAAGTCTCAAAATGCCAAAAACATGATTTGAACTCGGCATAAGATTTATTTTCAAATTGGACTTCTATGTCATAAAGACTACAAAATAATTTTTTCTTTTTTGAGAAGGCTGATGCTGTTTGATGAATATTCTTTGGTTATTATGGTCAAGATTCTTTTGCACAGAGCAGGGAAAACTAGGTAAACGAAACAAATCACTTAAAGAACATTGCTTTAGAAAGATTCCTTTCTCAATGGGCAGGCTACAAATTACATAAGGAACCTTGGTTTTCTGATTGACAGTTTTCTATATAGTAAGCTTTGTGTGCTTAACAGATTAACTGCTTTTTATATTATTCTTTTCCCTAGGATTCAGAATCCTAGGGAAGAAATGACATAATAGATTCTTTTTTCCCTAGGATCATAGTAAACCTACTTAGTCAAACCCAGTTGCTCCTTGGGAGGTAAAGAGCGAACTAACCTATGTTTCTACAAGTTACAAAATCATTTACATTTATTACCCTTGCACAGTGAGGCCCCAAAGCCTCAGAGCTATGATTCTTCAAATCACTGCATTCTAAGCATGACTGATTGGTTTAAAAGCTTGTGAGAGATTTATAATGATTCACTATGTAAGCCAATGATTTTATATTTAGGCAGGAAACTGCTTATAAATGACAGAAAACTTTAGATTCTCCTTGGACTCAGCAAGTGATCAACTGGTTCCAGAGATTTAGATAAAAGCTGTGTTTCTTTTGTACTGTTTAAATCTAAAATTTATAGAGTGGACACATCATAAGGTATACAGCATTATAATATTAGTTTCCTGTTCATAGTGAAACCTTTGGTTTGTTCAGCTGTACTAATATCTGTGTGCATTTGCCACAGAAGCTTAAAAAGCTCTGTTGCTTGGAGCTTTTTCCTATTTACTAATAAACTTTGATTGCTTCCTGAAATTCCAGCTTTATTATTGAAATAGCATATATCACTGTACCTTAAGTTTGGAACAATTACAATGCCTAGGTTCCTGTGATATATAACAACATACAATAGCAACATCTTTTACTAATTAAAAGTTTATGTAAATATATTGCCATTGCTTAAATATGATATTGGTATAAATAAAAGAGATTAGATTAATGGAATATATATTGAAAAAACTATTAAACTTGATGTGATGTTTAGCCTTGTTTGATCAATGAAGAAAATTTGAGATTTGTGTGAAACACCAGACATTTGAATTAGGAACTTATTACGAGTCATAAAGTTCTTAAAAAGGAGGGCTGCAGAAATTATCTCTGAGAGTAGCCATGTGTAATAGCCTTTATCAACCAGTCTGTTTATATCCACCAGTAACACTGAGGACACTAAGTGGATTGGGCAAAGTATTCCATGGAAGTGTAATTTCTAATGTCTTTAATCTGCTTCATTAGCAACAATTCATACCATCCTGTTCTCCCTCCATTCTCAAAACCAACAAGTCCCTACACTTGGTCTCCTGTTACCTTGTCACGGCATTCCCGTTATCCATCCCTTCTGCCCGATGTGCGACTGGCTTTCTACTGCCGCCTGTTTCTCCAGGCTTCTTCCTATTCAGATCAGGTCTACGTTGGTTTCTCCACATGGCTGTCTTATTTTGAAGAGGTGCCTGGCGTTTTCTCAAGGAGAGGGTAATATTTAAGAGCATACCTCTTAGAGTGAGGCCCAGCTTCTAAATTTCCACTTTTTTCACCTCCTAGCTGTATTACTTTGAGCAGGTTGCTTAACCTCTCTGAGCCTCAGGTTCCTTGTTTGTAAAAGGAGAAATAGCATCCACCTAAAAGACTGTGGTGAAGATTGAAAAAGCTAACATATGGAAAATGCTTAGCACATAACTGCACATAGTTAAGTGCCAAATACGTTATTGCTGCTGTTGTTAAGCTGATCCCAGCAGTGAACACACTAATGTCTTACCCTAATTGAATAGCCTCTCCCCATACAAAGTCATTCCCCTGAATTTTCTTTATAACAGGAACTGCTTTGGCTTTCCAATTCCTATGGTGCCCGTTTCTTAAAGTTCTTATTCTCTATTTATTCTAGTCCACATAAACCCATCTTGTGTATATGAAGGGTTTGAAAGAATTTGTCACCTGTCTTGATAAATTCACATACATCATGCCAATGGATTTTTCTGACCTACTAGTACATCTTCTTCAGGAAGGAATGATGTGCAGTCACATGCCAAGGGGAAGGAAATATAGTCCTCTTTCAGGTAATGAGGAGCAGGGGTAAATAATGATGACCCAAACTACAATCTACCCAACTAGTGAAAACCAATTTTCTTTCCTTGTTTGAAATATTTGAATTCTCTTAGTAGCACGATTGTATTGGTCAGAAAAATTTTGCCTTCGTGGACTGGTTTTAAACAACAAGAAAAAATATATCATTTTACATATTAAGAATCCCAGAGGAGGGTAGACTCGGGGATGGCTGCCCATGGCAATTGTTGCATCATGTTCCTGTGGTCGTATCTAGAAAGCCTCTCCCTATTCAAAAATATGAATTCTTTCCTTTAATATGATTGGCTCAATATAGGAATTGTTCTCCAAAAAATTCATTAGTCTAGGTGGTCCCCCCCAATCATCAGGATGGAAGGGTTGAAGAGTCAACCCTGATGTCCCTGTCAGATCGAAGCTATCGTGATCATACATCTCATTCCCACACACCCTACGTCTTCCTAATACTATTTGTAATCTTCACCTCTTCAAACTCACTTCCTTGGTGATCCCGTCTACTTAAAAGACGGGAGAGGCCTTTGGAGAGGCTATTACAACATTGCTTGAGTTTGAGATTGAGATTCCAATGACTGGTTTATGGCTCTACATGAATTTCCTGCTAGCATCTCAGTATCATTACCTTTCCTTTAAACTAGCTTCTCCTCATCGCCAGTCTTGAAATTTCAAGTGATCTTTATCTTCTCCCTCTTCACATTTTCTTATATCCAGTCTGTTGGCTTTAATGTTTAGACTGTCTTTAAAATGTTTCTTATGGCCATTCTTTTCCTTTGGTCATTACTTCCTGTTGAGTATTAACAGTGGCTAAAAAGATGTTACGGCTCTCACAGGTGAGCTCATATAAAACATGAGACACTTTGCTGTAACCTGGAGGCTTAGCATCCAGCAAATGTAGGCAAGAGTCAGTGATATTCATATTATTACTGATGAAGTAACACTCTTCTTTTCCATGGGCTGGAGAAATCCGGGGAAAGCATGGTTACATGGATGTGTTCTTTTTCCAGTAAAATTGGGCACTCATTGTTAAACATGGTACACACCCCCTTGTCTCTGGCCTCTACCTGAAACATTCCATCAGAAATGCCCCCCCCATCTCCGTGTACTTTACGACTCTCTGCACATATCTGCCTTTTAATACAATTTTCTCTAAAGCAATATAATCAAATTTATCTGGACGTGGCTTTGGGCTTGATTTCTGATCCTTTGTGGTCTTAATGTCAGTTTCTGTATTTGAAAATGGCATAATAATATCTGTTTTGGTTGTCTATTTTTGGAATGCAAAATTATCATAAACTTCATGGCTTAAAACACCAAATAACTGTTCTCTCACAGTGTCAATGGTTCAGGAGTCCAGATGTGGCTTTGCTGGGTTTTGTGCTTTAGGAACTCTTTTAAGAGCTGCAATCAAGGTGTCAGTTAGGGCTCTGATCTCATCAAAGCTTGACTGGGAGGATCTGCCTCTGAGCACACATGATTGTTGGTAGAATTCAGTTCCTTCTGGCCTGGTGTACTGGGGAAATCAGTTTCTTGCTGGTTAGAGGCTGGTAGCTACTCTCAGCCACTTACCAGGTGACCTCTTGCTTCTTCAAAGCCAGCAAGGTAGGAAGCGTCTCTGAGCAAGACAATTGTTATAGTCTCATATGTGGTGATCAAAGAAATAATATCTCCTCTTCTCTGCTATATTCTAATAACTAGAAGAAATTCTCAGATACTGCCCATACTCAAGGGGAGGAGAACCACTCAAGAATATGAGTATTAGGAGGTGGGAATACTTGGGGCCATATATTAGAATCTGTGTACTATAATTTTAAACCCACAAATTTGAAAATTACGTATGTGAAGAGGTCAGCAAGGTGCTGGATATATTCCAGAAGAGGCAATATGATTTTTCCTAGACAGATGTGAGGACAACCTTAGAAATATCAGTTTTTGTATCACTTTGATGGTACTCATAACTACTAATTTGATATATAGTTATTTGTGTGTGTGCATTTAATTTTTTTACAGAGTCATACGATTTTGAAGGCAGGGACATATTCTTTCATGTTCTTGAAGCTCCTGATGTCTAATACTGTGCCTTACTCAGAGACATGATTAGTGACATTACCCCTGGGCTCCCGTAATCACAAGTTTGTGTCCTGGCTCACCTCACATTGTATTATAACTAATATATACACCTATCTCTCCTATTAGACTGGTTGTTCCTTGCAGAAAAAAGACTGGGTCTTTTTCTTTCCTTTTTTGCTTCAATTGTCTCTCTTCCTTCCCCTCAATTTCCTCTGTCCAAGCATCAAATATAGTGCTTGGGCTATGGTAGGCATTCAAGAAATGATGGTTTATTGAAAAAATCATTTTACCATAAGGACATTTGCACTAGAATATTCATCACAGCTCAATTCACAATTGCCAAGATGTAGAAACAACCCAAGTGCCCATCAACTCACAAATGGATAAATAAATTATGGTATATGTATACCATGGAATACTATTCAACCATACAAAGATGGAGGCTTTATATTTTTGTATTTACCTGGATAGATTTGGAGAATATCCTCCTAAGTATCACAAAAATGGAAAAGTGAGTATCCAATATGCTGACTATTAATATGAAACTAGTAGGTGAACAATAACACGCCCACATGAGAGGAAGACACAACCACATTCAAGTAGGGGAGGAGGGAGGAGCAGGGGAAGGAGGAGGGGATTTGTGTGCCATCACCTAACAGGCACAATGTAATGGTATATAACACACCTCCTGGGGGAAGGGCTCAACTACAACTTGGACTTTACCTAACAAATGAAAACAATGTAACCTAAGTGTACCCTTATATCAATCTGGGGGGAAAAAAAACAACCAACAACAGAAAAAGAAACAAATAATTATTTAGAAACATTTTACTCAATGAATAAATGGATTTTAAGAGGCCATGTCTATCATTGAAATCTCAAGAAATAATTAATATAAACATGGTCTGCAAAGAAAAAAAATAACAAAAATGTATAATTCTTTTAAATTTTTACCTAATATGAATTTTTAAAAAATAAGTATCAATAAATTGGCTTCTGAAAAAGCAGGTTACTTAGAGCACAAAAGGAAATGTTGGCAAAGTAAAGGTAAAGAGTTGGGACTATGATTCCCTTCTGATACATGGAAATGTGGAATATCCAAATAGATATGTTTTAGTAGCTAAAACATCTGCTATTTTTTTATTGTTTTGAACTTGAGAATTTTGAAAGTTTGAGATATCTATCTTATAGGATTGTTGCAGGATCAAAGCAGGCATTATGTAGAAAGTATTTAGCATAGTTAATTTCATAGCAATTTCATTTTTGAATTCTTTAAACATTGCTGAATCATTTTTCCAGCCTTGGGTATAAGTGAAATACAGAATCTTCATGGATTTTTTTTTTTTTTTTTTTAGAAGACTTGATACCTGACATTTGTAACTCAGGAGAAATTTGAGCCAGTGTGTTATTTCTTTAAGTAGAATATAAATTATGATATATGTATACCATGGAATACTATTATGAGTTTTCATGGAAAAAAAGCTTAATAGTTTCAGAGATGTATTAAATATTTTTTTTCTTTGAGACAGAGTCTCACTCTGTCACCCTGGGTAGAGTGCTCTGGAGTCATCATGGCTCACAGCAACCTCAGACTCTTGGGCTCAAGAGATCCTCTTGCCTCAGCCTCTCAAGTAGCTGGGACTATAGGTACCCACCACAATGCCCAGCTAATTTTTCTATTTTTAGTAGACATGGGGTCTAGATCTTGCTTAAGCTTGTCTTGAACACCCGAGCTCAAGCAGTCCACCAACCTTTATCTCCCAGAGTTCCAGGATTGCAGATGTGAGCCAAGGCACCTGGTATATATTTGTATTGAGAATCTTTTGGAAAAGGTTGTCATTTTGTCCATTGGTTCTGCTATGTCAAAAGACCTTTAGTTGGGTAATTTATAAACAATAAAATTAATTGCTCACAGTTCTAAAGGCTGAGAAATCCAAGATCAGGGTCCTGGTGGGTTTGGTATCTGGGAAGGGCCTGCCCTCTGCTTCATAGATGGTACTTTCTTGCTGTGTCCTCACAGGGCAGAAGGGATAAGCAGCTCCCTCAGATCTCTTTTATAAGGTCACCAGTTCCATTCATGAGGCTTCTTCTCTCGTCACCTCCTAAAGTCCCCACCTCTTTATACCATCACACAGAAAATTAAGTATCAACGTGTGAATTTTGGGAGGACATTCAGAGCATACCAGTTAGGTGAGGAGGAGGGGACCTTACCATCCTCCTGAAGTCTTGCCTTGGTGGTAGCTATCCGCTTCATATGTCACCTCCAACACCTCTGACCTAGCTCCGGGCTTGGTGTATAGTTGGTGCTCAGTAAATGCTGTCTGAATTAAAGCATAAATAAATTAGCCTCAGGATCAGGATTCTCCAACAGAGGGTAAACCCTTAAATGTAGAGATCACAAATTATTAACTTTGCATCTCCAAGTTCAGGCAGAGTGCTTAGCGGACATGCTTACTTTTCGTTTATAAAGTTTATTTAAAAATTTTTTTTATTAAGTCATGTATACGTAGATCATGAATACATTTATGCGTTTGTGGGATTCAATGTGTTGGTTATATGTTTAAGTATTTTTTTTTTTTTTTACGTGTGTATATTCATGATGAACAAGGGCAACTTTGCTACACTGATATGTTATATTGTGGTGAAGTTAGGGCCTGCAGGGCGTCATGCATCCTAGAGCAATGCATTTTATTATTTACAGTCGGCTATAGTTACAGCTCTGCTATAGAGGGCTACATTTGTACGTTTACCATCAGGTTCAATGAATATGCCAGTTTCCCACGTCAGAGTCATGCGTGCCCCCCAGTTCATCCTTGTATATATACATGCTCTTCACGATCCCTGTTTGGTTTCGTCTCTTCCCCGTTTTGGTGCTCTGTTCTTCCTCCACTCCCTGACTCCCCACTCTTTTGGCATTACATTCATTCATAGTGTTGTAAAACCGTCACCACTATCTATTTCCAGAAACTTTTCATCATCCCAAACAGAAACTCTGTACTCATTAAACAATCACTCCCTGTTTGAGTCTCTCCCAGTGCCCTGTCAACCTTGAATACTTTTTCTGTTTCTATTAATTTTTCTATTCTAGGTGCCTCGTATAAGTGGAATTAGACAATATTTATCCTTTTGTGTCTGGCTTATTTCACGAGGCATAATGTCCTCAGGGTTCATTAATATTATAGCACGTGTCAGAATTCCATTCCCTTTTTGGGTTGAACCATATCCCATTGTGTGTCTACTTCACAGTTTAGTTATCCATTTTTTTTCTGTCAGTATAGCTGCTATGAAGACTGGTGTGCAGGTATCTTTTGAGTCCCTGCTTTCAGGTATATGCCTGGTAGTGGAATTGCTGATCATATAATAATTGTATATTTACTTTCTTGAAGAACTGCCAGACCGTTTCCCACAGCAGCTGCACCGTTTTCCATTTCCACTAGTGAAACACAAAGATTGCGATTTCTCCATATTCTTGCCAATATTTGTTATGTTATGATAAAAAAATGTATATATATATTTATGCTAGCCGTCCTACCGGGTATGCAGTGGTATCTCTTGGTGGCTTTGATTCACGTTTCCCCGAGGAGCAGTGGTAGGGAGCATCCCTCCATGTGCACGTTGAACATTTATACATCTTCTTGGACGATCTCTTTGTAAACTTTCCAGTCGGATTCAGTGGTTTCTCTCAGTGTTGGGTCCCTCTATTCTTTCTTTCTCACTGTATATTTTAGTACAGTCTTAGAGCTCTCAAATGTTTGCCAAATGCCTTCAGCAGCCCAGTACATCTGTCTTGAGATATCTGGATATCACTTCAAGCTGAACACATGTGACTCTTTCATTGTCATCCTGGGCTCACCACTCTCTCCCAATTTCTATTACTGTCTTCAGTTTTGACCTTTGCTTTACCTTTGCCTTATCTTTGGTTTCTCTATCTTCATCTTCTATTATTATTATTATTATTATTATTTTTTGTAGTTTTTGGCCAGGGCTGGATTTGAACCCACCACTTCTGGTATGTGGGGCCAGTGCCCTACTCCTTTGAGCCACAGGCACTGTTCCTCTATCTTCATCTTCTGTATGCAACTAGTAACCCGCTCTGGTTCATCCTTCCTTCACAGTTTCGAACTTTATCCCTTGAAGATGCAAGCTAAGATTCTCATGGACACAATTTCCATTTAATGATCAGGTCTTCTGTTAAAGAACTGATTAAACCGTTTATTTCTGATTGGGAATACTGTATTGTCATTTAGTATAATTCCTTGCACACAAGAGGCATTTAATAAATTTTTGATGAATGTTATCCACCTTGAATGTTGAATAAGTCTGTAGTAGTTTGTTATTTAATTTTATCTTAGCATATTTTAGGTTTAGGAGGAGAAAACAGTGTGAATTTCAGAAAATACATGAGGATGTGCCCCTAACTTTTTCTAGGATGTGCCAAATACAGATGTCTAAAACAGTTAAATGACTATCTGTGCTTCTTTTGGAACCCTACGTTTAAATGGTTTTTAAAATTTAAAATGTGTCTAGTGGTGCTTCCATTTGGTATCAAATATAAGTGATTAATAATTCCATGTTCTCTGAATTCTTGATTTGTTTCCTGTGTCGGAGATTTGAGACTATTAAGAGGCGATTAGGGAGGATATCCTTGAAGTCTCCTTCACACCAAGAATCTCCCTTTTTTTGTGGTTCACTTAACTTAATGTGGGAGTTGCTTGTGATATTTTCTACATTTCACCTTCCGAGGTTATGGGCCCCATTCATATGCCAGATCTCCCCTCTCAGATGAGTAACTATGACTTTTATGAATTTTCTTCACTTGTAGAATTTAATTTACATGAATAATTAGGAAAGGACCAAGTGAAATTTTTCTCTCCCTAGGCAAACAATCTTCTTATTAAAATCAACTGTAAAGTTTTCCTTTAATGCTTTTCTTCTTTGCAGCTTTAAATTTATTGCATGCTACAAAGAAGCAAAATAAAAAGAAATACAGAGTGCTATAATAAACTGCTATTTTGCATATTGATATCTGAATAATTACCTTAGGGTGTATTGAGTTATAATATGAAATACTATTCCCTCAGGACATTATCTTAAAATATTTACTTATTTAGCATACCGTTCAATATTTTAGAATTATGGAGAGAGTAGAGTTGTTAACTGACACGGAGTGTGCTGGCAGAAACAAAAGCTAGAGGGGCCTAATAGGGAAAGGGAATTGTTTTTAGATTGCTAAGTATTTAAATACTGTTGCAATATAAGTGGTCAGTTACAGTAGCCAACACAGTAAAAGGGAAGAAGGTTGTGATTCTGGATAGCTGGCTAATGTGCACATATTTTTCCTTTAAAGTGTATTTCACACAGAGTTTCGTTTGATATTAAGATCTGTAATCTTGTCTTTCTAAGTTCCATTTGCACTCAGCCAGCAGTTGATATTTGACAATACAAAGGCCTGACGTAGATACTAAAAGATCAGCGGATGAAGAGGAAGAGCTGTGGTTTTTAGAGGACCACGCTTCCATGTGCTTTGGAGAGAGCCGTGTTTACAGGGTGACTCCAGTCAGCTCAGAAATTGACCAGCACAAAATACCACATGGAAGGCAGGCTGATCTGGGGTTACATATCTAGTGCCTACTTCTTAGAAGTTTCTGAAACAAGTCGAGTTGAAATGTGTGTTCCATAAGGGTAAAAGGAAAAGCCCACCAGTGCCAACGCAGCGTGGCCACGCTGAATAGACTGAGGCTTTAGTGTGGGTTTGAGTTCGCAGTTCCACTGACAGTGTGACTATGACCAAATTCCTTAAACTCTGTAACTTCCTGTTTCTTTATCTGTAAAATTAACCGCATGAATTAAGTGAGATCATGTAAGAAAAGTATATACTTTTTATGTTATTACTATGGTTGTGGCTGTAACGAGACCAGATTTTTATAGTCATAGAAAAAATTTTACCACGGGTATACTGTTAATTGCAACTGTTAAAGTCAGAAACTGCAGCATAGATTTCAGAAGAAAAAGTCAAATGAAAACAAACCTTTATTTTATATCTGAGCTCATGAAGCATTTGTTTTTAAAAGTGTTTCTGAAATGCTTTCTTTTAGGAAATTGAAGATGATTACGCATATTTGCTTATAAAATACTTTTCATCATGAAGCCGTTTTGTGATCAAAGGATGTATCTGATTTACCTTGGTTATTAAGACATCGTTCAATTTTTGTTTTTTAATGCAGTGAACTAGCTGTTTTTCATTTTCTGCTGTTTGAGAGAGAGAAGCATTATTATCCTAATTTTGAAGGTGAAAAAAATCCACAGGCAGATTAAGCAAGGTGATTGATTTTACCCACCGGGTTGGTGGTAAGAGCAGAAATGGGGGTGAGCTTCTTTCCCTCCTTGGTCTCCCGGGCTTTACCAACATTTCACATCACTGCTGTAAAAAAGAACATTGTGCCATTTGTACTACAAGGAACTAAGTGACGAGTATTTAGCATCTTGTGCAAACTGACCCCAAACTAAATTGATTCTGCTGCATTATCAGATTATTTTTACAAAGTGGGCGTATTGGACTCTCTCATCTATTAATGCTGGAGCCAGCGCCTTCTCAATTGCACCAGCAAAATGGCAAAAGGAAATGTAAGTTGTCATGTATTAAAAATCAATTGAAATAACATTTCAACCGTCAGTTGCAGCAAATTCTTTAAGAGAATGAAACGAAATCCTGGTGATACCAGTGATAGTGATGTCTGTTGCTGTTTTCCTAATCAATTAGATGCGTGCTCCCTAAGCCCTGCCAAGTGTATAGTTTGCTATCTGGATGTCCCCTTCCTCCGATCTTTCCTCTATCTTCTATACCTCCTTATGCACCTGCTTCTTTTGTGACTTAGTTCCTCTTGTCACAGAGGAAATGTATTCCAAATTCATTTGCACTGAGGTTACTTAAACATTTTCATGTCAATAGAAGAACACATATGGCTAGACCCAGAGGGGGAAAAGAATCTCTAATAGTGTGATTTCAGGTACCATGTTACTCAGTAGCTGGCGTGGTGTTTAGCCACACCTCGGATCATATTCATTTTCTTTCTCTATACGCCGACTTCTGCTCTTACCTGTGTCCAGGGTAGATGTGTTTGACTGTGAGTCTATAGAAATGCTAATTTGGCACATGCTCACAATCTAATGAAGAAGGAGAATTTATGGTTAACTCCTGTTTTAGAAGGATGATTAAAGTGCAAAGTCAGGCAGAGTAAGGGCTGATGAAATCTGCCTGTGTACAGATGGAGAAGGCTTGACAGATGTGGGAAGGGGCGCCACCCCCTCGGAGAGTAATAAGAAGGGAAGCGTGAAGATGGTGGCAAGTCTGACATGGTGGATATGTGGGGAGATAAATGGGAAGGACCAATTGGAACCAGATTGTGGAGGGTTTGAATGTTGTGCCAAAAAATTTGGACAGGAGCCCCTGTAGGCACTGAGGCTGTGCAAGCTTCTTCAGTCTGTGTCTTCATAGTCACCTGACCTCCTCACAAGAGCATGGCACCACTCCAGAATGGTGGGAAAAGCATAGCATTTGGAGTCACAATAATGTATTCAAAACCTTTTAAAGACTATGATCTTGGGTGAATAACAGAACTGATGACGCCGTCCCCTTGCATGAAAAGCTTCACCAGGGTGACATGTTGAAGTTAACATGGCAGAGTCCAGTTAAGTAGATTGTGACAAAGCATTCTACAACTGGGGCTTGGAGCTAACCCTTCACACTAGGGTGGGACATAAGCCAAGCATTACATCGGAAGAAGACTCTGTGTGTGGGCAGTCTGGGGAATCCAGAAGGTGGAGCAATAGATTGCAACCCAAATTTCACCTTCTCTGTAGAGCAGTTGCAAAGTCTCTGGGTCTCAGTTTCAGATTCTCTGGACAAAGCACATTTTGTGGGGGGTCTTATTTCAAATGTCTATCCCTGTCCAGCCCACTCTATCCAAGGGAACAGAGTTACACATTCCTGACCTGTGTGTAAGGACCCACCCTGTGAATGGGGAACAGCTTTTAGGGCAGAGAAAACCAGTGCCTGGGCTAGGCAGATACCATGAAGGGTTTCCACTATTGATTTTGTGTTCCTTCAAGGCTAGGGACAGTATTTCATTGCTATTTTTGTCACTAGCACTTTGCATACAATTTTGCACATACCTAATAAGCATTGATACATTTTCACTGAATAAATAAATCACTCCTGCCTCAGGTCAGAATTCTCCTTAACAGTGATTAATATTTTCAGTTCTCTATAACATGCATCCACAATCTATTCATTTCATTTTCCCAGTAATCTTGTGGGTGACTAGGTTTATAATCCATTTTTAAGACTCTAGATTGGGAACCAAGTGACAATGTGGACTAGACCAGACTGGGGTCTGCGAATGAGTTAGATGTGTGTGGGAATAGATTAGGTGGTGGATGTGAGGGCCTCGTCCATGGCAGTGCCAGTGGATATGAAAGTGTGGGTAAGGAGTCTAGAGACATTAAATTCATAGGCTTGGCAGCCAGTTTATAGTAAAGAGAAGGATTAGTATATTTTAGCAATCAAAATAGCATCTACATAGATCTAGAAGGTAGTACATATGTGTGGAGACAAATTTATTTAATTAAAGGAAAATACCAATGGACACCACCATGTGGAATTTCAGTTCTTGTGTGTTATCTAAATAGTCTCCCAGGGATCTGTAGTCCTGAGATTGAGGACCAGTGAGGCAAGTATTAAGGACTGCCATATGGTAGAAATGAACATTGGGTTGGTATAGGAAAAACAACCAAATAACAAATCTTCTTTTAAATTAGTTAATTTTTATCTCAGATTAATATAAGAATACAAATGATTAAGTTACATGGTTTGTGTTTGTTAGGTAAAGTCCAAGTTGTAACTGAGCCCTTCAAACGACAACTTTATTTTATTTTTATTTATTTATTTTTTCAGACAGAGTCTCACTCTGTCACTCTGAAGTGGAGTGCTGTGGCATCTTAGCTCACAGCAACCTCAAACTCTTGGGCTCAGAGATCTTGCCTCAGCCTCCCCGGTAGTTGGGACCACATGCGCCTGCTATAATTCCAACCTTGTTTTTCTATTTTTAGTAAGAGGGAGTCTGGTTCTTGTTTGGGCTGGTCTCAAACTCCTGAACTCAAGCAATCCACCCTCCTCCACCTCCCAAAGGGCTAGGATTGGAGGCATGAGCCACAAAGCCCACCCCGAACAACAACTTTTTTTTTTTTTTTTTTTTTTTTTTTAGAGACAGAGCCTCAAGCTGTCCCCCTGGGCAGAGTGCCGTGGCATTACAGCTCACAGCAACCTCCAACTCCTGGGCTCCAGCGAGTCTCCTGCCTCCGCCTCCCAAGTAGCTGGGACCACAGGCGCCCGCCACAACGCCCGGCTATTTTTTGGTTGCAGCCGTCATTGTTGTTTGGCGGGTCCGGGCTGGGGATTCGAACCCGCCACCTTAGGTGTACGTGGCTGGCGCCTTAGCCGGTTGAGCTATAGGCGCCGAGCCAACAACAACTTTTAAAATGAAAGGGACAGGCTATGCCGGCTCCTGGTGAGTAAGTACCTTATCTCCTTCAGTATAACACACCTCCTGTGTGAGGGACACAGCTACAACCTGGACTTTGCCTTATAAATGCAAGCAGCGTGACCTACTTGTGAGTACCCTCCTATTAATTGGAAATTAAAAGAAAAAAAAATTCTGAATGTGACTCTGAGGCTGGTTCTCTTGTTATTCCCATTGCAAAGACCAGGAAGCTGAGGCACAAAGAGGTTGAGTGGCTTAATCAGCATCACACAGCTATTAATTGGCATGACTGAAATTCAAAGTAAGTTGATTTGACACCAGAGCTCATACTTGAAAATGCCATATCACGTTGGGAGGAGAATATGTGCCCCATCTCCAAATCTGGGCTCATTGCTGCTGTCATGCTAGGTTTTATAATGAGACTACCAAGTCTAGTTAGTTCCAGCGTGATCAAGGTTGAGCTCACCAGAAAAGACTCTGCACTATTTCAATGCTTTTCATTCCATGAGTAATTATAGGAAACATGATAGTGTCTAAGATTATGAAATGGTAAGTTCTATGAAAGCAAGGAAAAATATTGCAATCAAGTAATGAAAAATATTCTGATTTTCATTTAAAAGTAGATTGATAACCTTCTCCTATTCACCGGAACTCAACATGCATAGACTTAGTTTCTTCTCATGACAGATCTGTCGTGTTTGGACTATGCATCAATAAAGAAGGTTTGCAATACAGAGAGTTACCTAAGTGATTGCAACCGTCTTTGAGTAAAGTGTTCTTTTTTCATTTTGTGTAGTTTTATTTTCACTAGTAATGATGGGAATAATGGAAATTTCTGGATCATTTAATGGATTTTTTTCTTTATGGAATACTTCCTTAATGTAACAAAATATAGCATGATTTTTTGGCACATTTTTGGAACAAAAGATATTTTTAAAAACATGGCCATCTATGCATACTTTCAGTTTGAATCATAATTAACAAATACGTTGTAAAGTCCTAACAGTAGACAAAACATTGTATTAAGAAATAAAACTAATACTATTTATCTATTTACTACTGATTGCCTTTTGATGAAGGGGATGTAAGAGATTAAATAGCTATCTCACAGTGGCAATTAAACAAAGGTTTCTATAATTCAGCTTTCAAAAGCTTATAAAGGTAGTATAGGTTAAAATTAAATACAAATCTTTAAAAGGTATTATGGCCATTTTTTTCCGAGGAAATAAAAGAATAAGTATAAAGTAGAAGACATATAAAGAATGATAAAATAATAATTTGTTTGTTCTGATCACTTGTTTGCTTTTGGAAATTTTAAAAAGATTTATGAGTCTGTGTCTTTGTACTTCAGTGACAAGCAGATTCATTATGATCATTAGTTTCCTGTGGTGTTGTTATATCAGGTATATTCTCATCAAGACTGCTAGTGAAATTATCAACCATCATATTAAGATTAGAATAAACAAGAGAGTCTTTTCTTATACAATCAATTCAAATTTTTATTTCATTAAAGTGTAAGATGGCTATCTCACTAAATTACTATCTAGACTATTACTGGTCTGTGTTAATAGTCTTAATTTGTCAACATTTATTTTAACCTTTCTATAAAGATTTGCAAATAAAGATGATCTTTATTAATTTTTTTGGTACAAACAAAACTAATGTTTGTGCTTGAGTTCTCTTACCACAGTACAGTCTTAGCAGAAGTTCTTGTTTTTTCTTGTGTGTCTTCTTTACAAGTCGACCCATTCTTTACATATTTATACATGCAGGTAACTTTCAAATAAAAACTCTGACAAAGCGTTGCATTATATAATAAAGCATAATTCTGAAATGGGCCTGGGCTTTGGCTGTAGAACACCTAACTCTGAATATTGGCCTGCCTATTACAATTCAAATAACTTTAGGTAACAACCTCTCTGAAACCACTTTTCTCATCTCTACAATGGGATAATGATAACTGTTTTGTAGATGCTTTAAAAAATGGGAAAACTTGGCTCGGCGCCTATAGCTCAACCGGCTAAGGCGCCAGCCACGTACACCTAAGGTGGCGGGTTCGAATCCCCAGCCCGGACCCGCCAAACAACAATGACAGCTGCAACCAAAAAATAGCCGGGCGCTGCGGCGGGCGCCTGTGGTCCCAGCTACTTGGGAGGCGGAGGCAGGAGACTCGCTTGAGCCCAGGAGTTGGAGGTTGCTGTGAGCTGTAATGCCACGGCATTCTACCCAGGGGGACAGCTTGAGGCTCTGTCTCAAAAAAAAAAAAAAAAAAAAAATGGGAAAACTTGTTGTATAACTTGAGGTTTCTATACAACGAATAAGGGGAATGTCTATATAAAGATTTTTATTTTGCCGTTGAGCTTAAGCAGGTCTTTTATTTCTCTAAATGTGATTCATTGCAGAATAGGGCCTCGGTGTTTGCAGGATTAGTGTGTCAGTGCTATCCTGCCTCCCTGATTCATAGGTCAAAAAGAATAAAGTTGGAACCTTGAGTTTAAATTACTCTGTATTGTTTGATATTCATCTGATGACATAATGTTAATTGGGAGCCTCCATTTTAGTTCTCGCTCAGCTACGGAAAAATTGCAGGTGAATTATTGTACAATATATTCTTTAGTCCATTGTTAGTACAGACTCTCCTACCTCAATAAACTATCGAATATTTTATGGAGAAATAAATGAATACATAAGGGTGTGGGTGGCAGAGTCTTAATGTAGGTACTGGATCCATCTGGTAAAATGTTTCATCCAAACCTTCCTTGGAAGACATTATGCTCCATGGGGAGAGGGGCTTTCTAGCCAAAATGATTAATTAGTGTCCCGTGAAGCCTAAAGCTGTTTTACTGTTTCTCTGGGCTTCCTCCCACAATTTTACCCACGTCTTCTGATTGGTCATTGGTACAGTGAGTCTTACTTTATGGTAGTTAAGCAATTGTGTTTATGAGATGTGTGTGACAGATAAAAATCCCTGAATGTCTTTACAAGGAAGGTCCCTGAGGTTCAGGGTCCTGGTTCCCTGTGCTGCTTTTTGGAAAAGATGAGCTTTTAAATCAGTCCTGCAGCCTGGCGTTGGGATAAGTTGGTAAGCCAGGAAGTCAGGCATAATATAGAGGCAAGACATCATATTAATTTCTAACCAGATTTCGTCTGTCTCAGAGTCATCGTATATGTAAATATGTTGAAGATGTTAAAGAGACACTAGAAGGTGTTCATTCATTAAATAAAAAATAAATTATTGAGAGTATGCTACATGCCAGACCCCTGGCTGAGCCCTATTAATAACATTGATTTTGCCCCCAAAGGTGGTAAAAGATAGAAAACTATATATAATGTAATTAAGTGTGGAATTTTAAATACTGCAAGAGAGAGGTGGATAAAGTGCTCCAGGAGTTCAAGTATAAATATCAAATGCCACACACAGGGTCAGGCAAATAGTAAGGTATTTGATAAAATTTCATCCTTCCCCCTTTCATTTGCTTATGGAAAGGATTACTTTGTGAGTGTCATAGGTCATAGGCATGTGATTGTATGCATGTGTGATTGTGTGGTTGTGTATGTAAAGAAGCAATGAATTACTTTATGAATAAAGTGGTTTACTAGGTTTGGATATTAGGTGATGGCAAGCAAAAGGTATTCTGGGAAAGAAAATAGTATAAAGTGACAAATAGAGGCAGGAATTGTATGAGGAAAAAAAATCCCATTGTTTAATTTCCTGGAGTGCAGGGTTTGTGATGGGAGTTGTAGGGAATAAGGTTAGAGGGAAATTTAACAATAGTAGCCGAGTTGAAGTGCATGTTCTTGGGATATCTCACAATAATGTCCATTCTAGCAATATTTGTAAGTTTGCAAAAAATTTAAGCTTCTCTATGAATTGTTAAAGATTTACATCTTGAAAAAAACACTGGTTTCCAATTTTAGTTTGCCAAAAATGCAGTGTTCCACGTGGTTGGTAAAAAGCTAAAAATATTTAGTAAGTTTGCTACCAATAATACTGGGCACATCTCTTCTGAGCCCTGGATGCTGCGTCTGTGTATATCAGTCAGGATAGGCTGTGTTATGCTGCCATAACAAACTCCACGCCCGTGTGGCTTCATCCAGGATAGTGTCTTTCTCACTTATACAAAGTGTGCTGTCCTGCCAGTGATGACCACATATTCCAGGATTTTCCTGTTTGAATGGTCTCTGACAATTTCTATGGCAGGGAAAGAGTAGACTGGACAATGAAACAGCGCATGGGCACATGATTCACATCACTTCTATTTCCATTTCATTAGCCAAAGCAAATCATTTGGTTCTGTCTGTCTTTCCTTCATGTTGTTTACTTCTGAAAGGTAAAGATTTCGTTTTTTTAATATTGTTTGCCCAAAGCCTAGAAAATGGTGGAAAATTAAATGCTTTCATTTTTCTTCTATTTTATTACATAAATACTGCATGATTAAGGTAAGCATTAAAACACCATAAAGCCAAATAAAATGGAACATGAAAATACCCCTTCTCAAAATGTTTTAAGAATCCATGAATGCAAGATCAATTTCAAAATCTTGGATAGGATACAAGATTTTTTTTACTATCTGTACCAAATTTATCTTTTCAGCCCATTTTTTTTTTTTTAGTATTTACCCACATAGATTATTTTTGATTAAATACATTCCCCAAATATATTCTTTCAGACACTTTGCCCTTCACTTACTATTTTCTTTGTCCGGAATTTTTATTGACTTTTCCTCTACTGGTCAAATTTCCTCCATGAAGCTTTGTAGACTTCTCTTGACAGTCCTGATGCCCTCCAGGCCTTATAACACCTTGTACAGATTTGTCTTACCTGTTTCCAGTCTTACCCCATGGGAGCTGTGCAAAGGCAGGTAGGGTCTTACTCATCTCTAATGGCCAGTATCCTTTCCCAGGGACAAGTACAAAGAAAGCGCTCCATCAACTGGTCCACCACTCCCTAGTACATTTGATATTCCTGTCTCTCTTCACTTCTTCTCACCACCCTATATAAATGTCTAATGCTTTCCTATTCTGCAAAAAGTCCTCACCTGATTTTTCCAATCACAGTTTTAGCTCCGCTTCTCACCGCTGAGTGTCTTGAAGAGTTGGCCACACTTGCTCTCCCTACTCCCTTCTCATTTACCACTGGTTCATACTGACACTTTTGAATGCCTCTCATTCAATCTTTGACACTCTGCCATGTGGTTTGTGCTCTTACAACTTCACAGAAATGACCTAGATGATCTAACAAATGATCTACACTCCAACTCCAATTGCAATGGTTCAATTCTTATTTTAAATGCCCCCTTTGATGTATTTCTAAAAACTGAATTAAAACAATTGGATTAAAGTTATATTTGCATATGGTTTTATTGTTATCTATCCTATTCCTCCATTTTCCATCCTAACTCCTTCCCTCATTGGGATTTGATGTAAAGCCCATTAGCTTTTTTACATGTGTTACTTTTCAACAGTTGTTGAGTGAGGTCCAACCTGAGAAAAACATCACTGAGAAATTATAGGACATAAAATAATAAAAACCAAAATAATGTGTTTAGTTTGTAGAAAAACAAACAAAAAAAACTATCTTAGTCTGTTCGCCTTGCTATAGCAGATTATCTGAAACTGAGCACAGGTAGTCTCCAGGTTATAGACCACCCAGCTTACGGTATTCCAACTTATGAACAGGGTCCCAAGGCTTCTCAAAAGGTTAATTTATAATTAATTGAGTTAATAATTGGGCACTGGTTTCTTTGGAGCATGTTTATGAACTCCCATGGTGAATGGGAAGTGGTTTGTTGGTGCGGTGTCTTTACTAGAGACTAGACTCATACATAGATAGAAGAAAATAGCTGATAGAAAACTAGAACACAAGGAATCAGAAGATCCTGTGCCATGAACGTTTATGACGAAAGTACTAACTGAAGCAGGATTTGCTGAGCTTGAACAGCAAGATCCTAACATTGAATGGTTTACAAAGGTTTACTGAGCAGTTAGTGAGACCCTTAATGATGAAAAATAGAAGAAAGTGCCAACAACCCTACATGTCTTTTTCAAGAAACTGATTTCAGGGGTAAGCTCCTTCCTCCAGCAACAGAATCAAATCCTGATTCTCCAGCATCTACTCCATCCTCTCCAGCCCTATCTCCATCATCGTCTTCAATTAAGTTTTGCCCCTCTTCTTGCCTCAAAAATGTCCCTTTCAGGAAACAAGACATTGATGCAACTTTAGGTGAGTGTTAGCCTTTATTATTGCTTTTTGAAATTTCTCCCATCTCATACCTTTTTGTATGAGTTTTTCTTACATTCTGTTTGAATTAAAAGAAAGAGTACGATGGTTTCTGTAACTTATTATCATAGTATAGGGGTATAATTATTATAGTATTACATTGTATTATTATTATTACATACTATTATAGTATTTTTGGTATTACTATTATTATTACTATATATGCACTGTTCATCAGGGATCTGAGTTACATACACATCCAACCTAAAGACATTCTCAGGAATGTATCTCTTCTGTAACCCAGGGAATGCTTATCATTTATAAAGAAAAGAAGTTTATTTGGCTCACAATTCTTTAGGCTGTGTGCAGAAGGCATGGTGCCTGCATCTGCTTCTGGTATGGACCTCAGGAAGCTTCCAATCTTGGTGGAAGGTGAGGGGGAGGAGGAGGTCACATGATGAGAGAGACACATGTGCCAGCTATACAAAAACAAAACAAACAACAAAATCCTGTTTGCCATCAGGAAGGCATGAATAAATATGAACAGTTGGCCAGTGTACCTAAGAGTTAGAGAATACAGCTGGGTTAATAATTGCCTACTGGGCTAAACAGACTTGGTTTCAAATGATTCTTTTGAAGTGGTGCATTTTGTAATGAAAGAAGGAAATATTTATAATAGCCAGATTATTTGTAGTATCAAAGAATCTTCTAAAAAGCATTAAAAACAGATCTGAAGGGATTTGCCTTTCAGATGTACAAAGAAACCATAATTCCTCCAGGTACCATGATGTGGATGTGTGCAGTCCCCTGTTGGTTCTACAAATAATAGC